>NC_059082.1:44993417-45319470 GCF_020497125.1 Mauremys mutica | reverse complement strand
AAGTCCTGTGCACTTCTCCAGCGCTAGCGAAATAAATAACAATCACAGCTCTGATCCTATGAGTAGCATGGCTGGCAGCCAAGATCATGTCTTGGGTTTGTTTTTGATAACAGGGAGAGCCATCTACTGGACCCCGCAAGTCTGGAGTGGACGCGCCCTTGCCCTTGCTAGTCCCTGGTTGAGGGCAGGAGACCTCAAAAGATATTGGGGTAATTCCCTGCAGGGAAATTGACTACCCCCCCCCATAAGAAATGGTTTTGAACTCAGTGTGATTGCCTTTCCCTTTGATCTCCTCTTCATTAGTCTCTCTCCTTTGCTTTCAAACATAATTAATACTTCCCTGATCAAAGCCCTGTCATAAGGAGAGTGTTAACGACTCTTGTTTTACTGCATGTTCCCGTTAAAGATTAGCTTTCCCGCTTAGGCAGAGGAAAGTAATGAGAACTTTCCATTCCAAGTGATGGTGGTGATGTGTGTGGCGGGGGGGAATGTGGTATTTTTTCCCCACCTGCCATCAGATGATTTCCTCAGGTTTTCCTTGCTAAATAAGTTAAGAATTGAAGCAGAGCTTGGGATGTCACAGTTCCATCTATCAATCTAGCCGTGATTTTTACTATTCTACAACAAACGCCTATCCAAAGCTTTGGGTGTCTTGGACAATCTTTTAAAGATTCACTAATAAACAGACTCATCAATTACCCTGAGCTCAAATAACCCAGCAGCAGGACAGATAACATTTAGTGGAACTTTCCCCCACTCCAGAATCACCATGAGAGGCCCCATGCCTGCAACCAGCCCATTCCCCACTGGCCACAGTGGAGCGTACAAGCAAATAGCTGGGCATCAGCTTCATTCAGCAATCACCAGCATGAAGAAGAGGGGCCTTCTCCTCCAACTGCCCCAGTTGCATGGGGCTGTCTAGTCACCTTATTACAGCTCCCATTTCTGTTCCAGTGCATGCAGAGATGCTGATGAATTCCCAAGAAAGTCATTCTGCCAGTGGGAGATTTGTCCCAGACACCCATCTTTGGGCTCCACTCACAAGTCTGAGAGCCTTTTCTCTTCTGGGGTCCTGTCCTCCACAAACCTCCCCTGCTCTCCAGCTCAGGAAGGCCAGCTGGGATCTCTCCAGAAGCTCTGATCCCAGCGGTAGCATGCCAGCTTCCTGTCAGGGGGAGCTCTGGGGCATTTTCATCACCATGTACACGTCGCCAGACATTTAGAGAGAGAGGAACAACCCACAAGTCACTAATTCATTCTTCAGGGTTTGCTCCCCCTTTTCTTAGACATTGCCACAGATGGCAGTAGCTGCCGGCCCAGGACCTGTGGCCCATAGATGAGCCAGTCTCCCCTCCCCAGAAGAGCTTTCAGCCTAAGAGCAAAGCAAACAAATGCAAGACAAAGCCATGAGCTTGAGAAGCCCCAGGGATTGAACTCAGGCCACAGAGAGCTGACAACATGAGCCCAGGACCACCAGCTAACAGACTACAGCCCAGATCCTGGCAGGTATTTAGGTGCCTAACTTCCATTGATTTAATTGATCTTGTGATTTCAATTGGAGTTAGGGATCTGGGCCTATATGCCCTGACTGGGTGCTGAAGCAGCTGTATCCCCTGTGGCTCAGCAGGGGCAGGCATGTGCAGCACACACTGATCAGTGGGTTGTAAAGATGCAAGGTGGCAGATGAGAGCAAGGAGATGACTGAGGAGGAAGGCGTGCTTGGAGATTTGGATTGGACAGGGAAGGAGATGGAATTTGCCATGCTGCCAGCCAACATGAGGAAGGGTGAGAGGGAGGGGCTGGGGAGAATGCAGAGGGGAAGACACAGCACAGAGCCCTGGTTCCCTTGAGGCCTGAGCATTTCAGTAGGTTTGTGCTGCACTCAGATTTCCCATGCAGCATTTATTACACTGTGGTGCTCCAATAGAGCCCGTGTGAGAAAGGCTGGCCTCTCAGAGCTAGGGAGAGCCATTGAGGTGAAAGGAGCATATTGATCTCCAGTTGTTTAGCTGAAGGCTTGTATAACACTAACAGAGCCCAGTTGTTGTCAGACAGGATTGAACCTGGGCTCTCTGGAGCTTACTGCATGAGCCTCTACTGCCTAAGCTAAGAGCCAGAGGTAGAGGTAGGGCATGTGTGTTTGGGTGGGTGGGGTTCCACGGCTGCAGTGCACAGGTGGCACCATGCTCTCAGAGTGGATCGCCACTAGTGGCTGGCATGGGCCTTGCTGCTGCTGCTGTTTATAGGTTTGCCATGTGCTCAAGTCTGCTTCCCTTCTGGAATGTCAAGCACTGCTAATCTGAGAAGCTCACACACTAGAAGATGGGAAGGATGGAGGTCCTCCGATGCACTCCCTTCACACCTGCCCCCAGATCTGAAGATATCAGTCTATGAGCACATCCAGACCTCCTCCCCTAGCTCGGTTGATAGAGGCATGTGCTTTAGTACTAAAGGGTCTGGAGTTCTAACTCTGCTGATAACACATGTTGGGGGGTCATTAGAAAGCTGCTGCCTAAACAGGGACTTGAATCACTGCAAATGTCAGACACATAGGCTGATGTGGCCTTATCATGGGGGTATATAACACTGGTGTAAAGAAAAACCATAGGGTGTTTGTGGTCTCATACTGTGCCATGGCTGGCCTCTCTCTGCCTACCCAGGTGCTGCTATGGCCACTGTCATGGTAGTATTTGATGCTACCCAAAAAATAACCCCCTTTGCTCTTCCTCCATGATGCAGGCTCAGGACATTTGGGGGTGGGGGGAGGTGCTTGTGGCTCTTTCCTTCTTCCTGTGTGTGTGTTTTTTTCCCCTTTTTCCTCTTGCCTGGGGGAAGTTGCATATACATTCTAGTTATTTTCATACATTCTCTCTCTCTCTACGCCTCCGGTTGAGTTTGAGTCTCTGAGAAGACCCCCAGATATTGAACCTTTCCTGCCATTCAGCTCCTCAAAGTGCTAAGGAGGCTCAGAGCCTAGAAACCAATGAAGAGAAAGGGCCTGGGAGGATCATGTTCAGTTGAGCAGGTGAAGAGAGTTGTCCCTTTCCATGTGTGACCTCCTGGCGTTGTGAGCTGACATCTCAGAGTGACAGCTTTCCAGAGGCCTGCAGGTGGCCACTGATTCAATTGTTCCATCCCTATTCAGCGCAGCCATTAAGCTCATACCTAATTTTACACACATGCGGAAGTCCCATGGCCTTAAACTAGCGACATCGGTAAGTGCTGTGAGCAACAAGGATTGACTGAAGCATGTGCTTAAGGGGTTTGAACCCTAAAGTTTGGATCCAGAGCTGAATCCCCTTGGCATTCAGGGTGGTTTGGTTCCGACTTTACAGTGCTAGGGTCTGGAGCAGTCATCCCCAGAGTCTGTGCACACTGGACTTTTGGCATCAGGTCTTTTCCTTTAGAAAGACTCCAGAGGGACACTGATGAATTAGATGTAAACCAAGCTGGCACAGAACTGCAGTGCATGCTGCATCCGAAAACATGGTGCTGCAGGGACAGGCCATTGGGAGTTTATCAGACCCATGCCCCTTTATTCCCCGTCTGTAAATCGATGGTCTCTCCACACCAGGGCTGGTGGGAAATGGGATTTTCTCTGTGAGAAATTAACATTTTTCATTTTCCTCTGGATTTTCAGCAGAAAATGTTGGTGTTTTATCGAGCACCCCCCTGGGGAGGTTTTGGCCTAGAATACATCAACACTTAGGGTTGCCAACTTTCTACTCTCACAAAACTGAACACCCTTGCCCTGCCCCTCCTCCAAGGCCCAGCCCCATGCCCCAGCACTTCTTTGAGGCCCTGCTCACTCCATCCATCCCTCCTTCTGTCCCACGCTCTCCCCATCCTCACTCACTCACTCATTTTCACCAGGCTGGCTCAGAGGGCTGGGGTGCAGGGCATGTGTGTGTGAGGGCTCTGGCTGGGGAGGGATTTGGAGGGCAGGAGGGGGATCAGGGCTGGAGTGGAGTTTGGGGCATGGGGGTGGCTCAGGGTGCAGGCTCTGGGTGATGCTTACCTCAAGCAGCTCCTGAAAGCAGCGGCATGTCCCACCTCTGGCTCCTACATGGAGGCATGGCCAGGCCAGGAGCCGGAGGCGGGATATGCTGGCTGCTTCCTGGGAGCCATGTGGTGCAGCGGCTAGCAGGGAGCCTGGCAGCCCCACTGCATGGTGCCACCAATGGGGCAGTCAATGGTCCGGTCAGCAGTGCTGATCGGAGCCACCAGGATCCCTTTTCGACTGGGTTTTCTGGTCCAAAACCGGACATCTGGTCACCCTATTGACATCCCTCCCCACCGAGGGGAGGTTTTGGCCTAGAATACATCGACACTCCTTCTCCCACATGGGGAGGTTTTTGTCTAGAATAGATGCCAACAAAATGTCTTCATTTTGACAAATCTGCTTCTTCTGACAGAAACCCATTTTGTGTGAGATCTGGGCGGCTCCAGCTGCCACACCTGAGCATGCAGGCCTCCCTTGAGAACACCTCCCCCTGCATGGTTGCTGCTAACAGTGGCATAAAGCCCCTCATCATCACTCCCTGCCTTTCCCTTCTGCCCAGCAGGGGCATCGCTAATGGACACAGGTGCACATGTACCAGGGTTCAGAAGTAAACCCCAGGCAGGTGATGGCAAAGGGGGCGGCTGGAGTTAATCTGCTCCCACTCAGAGTCAGACTCAATGGCTCAACTGTCCTGATGGTTCACCTTTCTTTGGATTCCGTGCCCTTTCATGCCGCCTCCCCAGAGTCCCTTGCAATACCAGCCCCAGAAAGAAACTCATTGGGCTCAGCTGCCTCTCCGGTACTGGTCTGATCCTGCACAGCACTGGGTACGTCTGAGCAGCTGCACCACCCCCCCACACCCGCCCCCCAGGAGCCATGGAGGCTCGGTGCCACTCATGGGAGCTCAGCACGCTGTCAGATCAGGCCCTCAGTGCTCCGATGGCTACCTCGCACTGCTCACAGCAGCCTTGTTCTATGGTGTCTGTCATCCCACTTGGCCCATGTCTCCAGAAACCAGCTGTCTCTGGCGTGCTCATGGGGCAATGGACTCTCCAGGTCACATGCCCTGCTCACGCCAAGTAGGAGAGCGTATGTCACTGAGTCTGGTGGCAGAAAGCAGGCAGGCCCTGAGCGTCCTGTGCGGGGGTGCCCCTGTCCGGCTCCCAGGAGCTGTAGGAACTGCCAGAAGCACAGGTGGCTGGGGAGCTTTACACTAACGTGCCTGACAGCGAGGGACAGCTCCAGGGGCTGTGAGATGGACTTCAGCCTCCAATCAGTCCCAGGCTTCTTTGCTGAAACTGACACCTGCCTGCTAGGAACTGGCCTGAGTCCCACCAAGCGCATCTCACAAGCAGCCAGCAGGAGGCAGTTTCTTTAAGCCACCGCCAGCTGGGTTTGACCCAGCAGTAAAGAGCTCCCCGTCTTTCTTCAGAGCCTGCTGGGGAGCTGAATCGTGAGCTTGTCCTTGCTGGTAAAGACCTAGCAGCTGTGCCTTGCTGGCAGCCAGCCCATCTCCCCTGCATGCTTGTTGGTCAATCAAATTCCTCCTATTATGGGCCGGTTTTATCCCTAGTAACATCAGGTGTCTGTGCAATGGGGAAGCCTCTGCAGCTCTGATCTGTACGCACTGTGCTGCACTCCTCCCAGTGCGTTCCTTGGGCAGCTCAGCTCGGCATGTGAATAGTTATCATCGCCTGCTTGCTCTCGGATGTAAAATTCAAGGTGGCTGGAAATTGAAGCCATAAAAAGCATTTTACACAGTGTTTTCTGTACATGGAGCACTTGGTAGCATGCTTATGTCTTAGTCCTTGCATCTGAAAGAGCTCATTCTGTAGAGAGATTCAGGTGATGCTGGGCCAGGAGGCTATTACAGATGAGGTAGTGTGGCCCAGTGGTTAGAGCATGAGACTTTCGAGGACTAGCAAACTGCCACTCACTTAATCTAAATGGCCAAGAAGCCTTAGAACTATTTTAAAGTGCTCCTAAGTCACTTAGGACTACAGCTGGTTGAAAACTTTCCGATGGCACATTTTTCCCATCGGAAAATGACATTTCATCAAAATCAAAACTTTCTGTGGAACTACATTGAGTTAGATGAAATTATGTGTGAGGAAAAAAATTGAACAGAAGCATTTCAATAAGGTCAAAGTGACTATGTGTCACGGACTCAAAGGTCGTGCCCACTCTTGGTCGCATGCAGTCCCTGGGGGGACCCCCCTTCAGTGTGACAGCCCTTCTCGAGGGTCCACTCTCTCTCAGGGGTTAAGCCCCTCCGCCTCCTGGAACCACACTTCTCTGAGCATTAGCATGCCTTTCTCTCGCCATGGGCCCCCTGAGGGAGTCCACTTGCTCTGGACCCCCGGGACCTCCACTCCCAGAGGGAATAATGCAACTCTGTTCTCTAGATCAGAGTGACTCTCAGCCAGCGTAAAACAGGAGGGTTTATTCAGTGTTTGAACACAGCACAGGAAACTCTCAGGGCCCTCAGGTCTGGCCTCCCTCAGCACAGCACATCTAAGTCTCTCCTGCATCCAGGTGGGCTCTGTCTGCTCTCTCTCTCCAGTCCCAAGCCCCCCTGCTTCCCAGCTGGTCAACTGATATCACCTCCCCCAAGTCCCACCTCTGCCCATTGTCTTCTATCTAGGTAAATAGGATCGCCTGGGCCTCCTCTCCTCTCTTCCATCCTCTGGCCCGCTCTGCCTGGAACTGGCTGGTTAGATCACTGGGGTCTTCTCTTCACAGCCCATTGTCCTCCCACGGGCCAGAACCAGCTGTGACTCTTGAGCTGGGCCTCCCAGTCACCAGGTCACCAGTTGCTGGGGTATCCATTCTCTGGGCCATTGGCTGGGGTCCCAAGTGCCGTACCCGGTCCTCTGTAACAACAAACTGTGTCTCCCATCACCTCGTTAAACCAGTAACACCCAGGGAAACTAAGTCCCACCCTCTCTGCATGCAAACCATTGGAAAAAACAAGGAAAAACCAGGAACCCCCCACTTCACCACACTATGCAGCTTACAAGAAGTGGAAGATTGGACAAATAACCAGGCAGGAGTATAAAAGTATTGTTCAGGCATGCAGGTGTGAAATCAGGAAGGCCAAATCACACTTGGAGTTGCAGCTAGCCGGAGATGTTAGGAGTAACAAGAAGGCTTTCTTTAGGTATGTTAGCAACAGGAAGAAAGTCAAGGAAAGTGTGGGCCCCTTGCTGAATGAGGGAGGGAACCTAGTGACAGAGGATGTGGAGAAAGCTAGTGTACTCAATGCTTTTTTTGCCTCTGTCTTCACAGACAAGGTCAGCTCCCAGACAGCTGCACTCTGCAGCACGGTATGGGGAGGAGGTGACCAGCTCTCTGTGGAGAAAGAAGTAGTTCGGGGCTATTTAGGAAAGCTGGATGAGCACAAGTCCATGGGGCTGGATGCACTGCATCCGAGGGTGCTAAAGGAGTTGGCCGATGAGATTGCAGAGCCATTGGCCATTATCTTTGAAAAATCATGGCGATCGGGGGAGGTCCCGGATGACTGGAAAAAAGCTAATGTAGTGCCCATCTTTAAAAAAGGGAAGAAGGAAGATCCAGGGAACTACAGGCCAGTCAGTCTCACCTCAGTCCCTGGAAAAATCATGGAACAGGTCCTCAAGGAATCAATCCTGAACCACTTAAAGGAGGAGAAAGTGATCAGGAACAGTCAGCATGGATTCACCAAGGGCAAGTCATGCCTGACTAACCTAATTGCCTTCTATGACGAGATAACCGGCTCTGTGGATGAGGGGAAAGCAGCGGATGTACTATTTCTGGACTTTAGCAAAGCTTTTGATACAGTCTCCCACAGTATTCTTGCCAGCAAGTTAAAGAAGTATGGGCTGGATGAATGGACGGTAAGGTGGATAGAAAACTGGCTAGATGGTCAGGCTCAACGGGTAGTGATCAATGGTTCCATGTCTAGTTGGCAGCCGGTATCAAGTGGAGTGCCCCAAGGGTCGGTGCTGGGGCCGGTTTTATTCAATATCTTCATTAACGATCTGGAGGATGGTGTGGACTGCACTCTTAGCAAGTTTGCAGATGACACTAAACTGGGAGGAGTGGTTGATACGCTGGAGGGTAGGGCTAGGATACAGAGGGACCTAGACAAATTAGAGGATTGGGCCAAAAGAAATATGATGAGGCTCAACAAGGACAAGTGCAGAGTCCTGCACTTAGGACGGAAGAATCCCATGCACTGCTACAGACTAGGGACCGAATGGCTGGGTAGCAGTTCTGCAGAAAAGGACCTAGGGGTTACGGTGGATGAAAAGCTGAATATGAGTCAACAGTGTGCCCTTGTTGCCAAGAAGGCTAATGGCATTTTGGGTTGTATAAGTAGGGGCATTTCCAGCAGATCGAGGGATGCGATCATTCCCCTCTACTCAGCACTGGTGAGGCCTCATTTGGAGTACTGTGTCCAGTTTTGGGCCCCACACTACAAGAAGGATGTGGATAAATTGGAGAGAGTCCAGCAGAGGGCAACAAAAATGATTAGGGGGCTGGAGCACATGACTTATGAAGAGAGGCTGAGGGAACTGGAATTGTTTAGTCTGCAGAAGAGAAGAATGAGGGGGGATTTGACAGCTGCTTTCAACTACCTGAAAGGGGGTTCCAAAGAGGATGGATCTAGACTGTTCTCAGTGGTAGAAGATGACAGAACAAGGAGTAATGGTCTCAAGTTGCAGAGGGGGAGGTTTAGGTTGGATATTAGGAAAAACTTTTTCACTAGTAGGGTGGTGAAGAACTGGAATGGGTTACCTAGGGAGGTGGTGGAATCTCCTTCCTTAGAAGTTTTTAAGGTCAGGCTTGACAAAGCCCTGGCTGGGATGACTTAGTTGGGTTTGGTCCTGCTTTGAGCAGGGGGTTGGACTAGATGACCTCCTGAGGTCCCTTCCAACCCTGAGATTCTATGATTCTATGAACAGAACATTTTGATGTTTTTTTCTTTCAATATGACTTTTCCATTCTAAATGTATTTTATTGTACATTATATTATTATTTACAAGTAAAAGTCCAAGTGGAACATTGGGATTGACCCCAAATGATTTTTTTTTCAAAAATTTCATTTTGATGGAAATTTCGCAAATTTTTGTTTTTGTTCCAT
Source organism: Mauremys mutica (assembly GCF_020497125.1). NCBI lineage: Eukaryota > Metazoa > Chordata > Testudines > Geoemydidae > Mauremys > Mauremys mutica. The sequence goes on along the minus strand of NC_059082.1, from coordinate 45,310,342 downwards.
TTCAGAAGGAATTTCCCGTAGAAAAAGAAATTCTGAATTTTGACCAGTTCTGTCCCTGCCCTTTAATGGGAAATGGGTCCCACCAGCCCCTCTGTGCCATAATTAGCTGCCTCCAGAGGCATGCAGAAGAATTTAAATTCCACGATTTTTGTTGGGGCACGTTCTGTTCCCCCTCCGGGGCTCGAGGAGCTCGCTTTCCCTGCCAGAGCCCCGTGGCTGGAGGGGAACATTCTGTGCCCCCTCTGGGTCCCCAGGCTGGAGAAGCTGTCAGTTCCCACTGGGTCTCAGGGCCCAAGGAGTTCTGTGCCCCCACCGATTACTGGGGAGGACCATGCTCCTGCTTGTCCCCTCTTCTGCATGCCCTGGCTGTCTCCCAGAACTAATAGAGCCTGAGCCTCATAAAAAGGGCTGAGAGAACCCACTTCGGAGAGGATGTACAGGGAGCAGGCTCCAGGGGGAGACCTTGAGCTAGCATTGTTACCTGCCCAGGTTTTCCCAGCATGGCCCCATTTTTGAGGTAGCTGTCCTGGGATATCTGTACGGGTGCTCCGTACACATTCCCAGCTGCCCAGTTCAGTAGGCTCAGGATCACCCCAGATGTCCTGGTTTTTGTTCCCTCAGAGGTGGCAGCTTTTCCTCAGGTAGGGTCTGCAGGAAGGTCCTTGGGAGAAGCTGGAAGATTCCCCAGGGAGGGGAGGCATAGGGAACCTACTAGGAGGAAAAAGGCCTCCAGGGGAAAGTCCTGTTATTTTAGCTGAGTAAAGGGGGTAGGGGACTGCAGGAAGAACACCAGAGACAGCAGCTTGGGGGTCAGTGCTCTATAAAAGAGCCATGAAGGCCCTACGGTAGCCTAGTATGGGGTGAGAACAGAGCCCAGCAGACAGGCTGAAGAAATAGCCTAAGAGGGGCAGAAGAACCATGTCGTCTGGGTGTTTGTTTGGCCTTTTGCTTTGACTTGTGTTACCCCGGTAGGGACAGAACTGGAAAGGAGACTATGGAAGCTACAGCCTGAAGCAGGTTAAAAGTTAGGTTTCAAGTTGACCCTTTAGGATAGTCAGCTTCTCTGAGGGAAAAAGCCTCCCTGATGGGAATGCCTGGTTCTCCGGGCTTTAAACGTTGCCTCACCTGCAGGCTGTCGATACCAGTTTCAGATGTGTATACTTAGTGTGTTCGCTGCCTAGGCAAAACACACATAACACAGAAGTGTCCTCATTGCCTCAACTTAACTGCCAGAACAAGAAAGGCTAGAGACTTGCAACTAAAACTCCTTCTCATGGAGAAGTCTCTCAGACCTGTGTCTGAGCTTGAAGCCCAGATCCAGCCTGGACAAGCCTCTTCAACCACTGCTTCTGACAAGGGTCCCTTCTCTACCCGGATTTCTGAACAACCTGCTAAAAAAGTGTCTAAAAAGCAGGTAACTATGCCCCAACACAGGAAACGGCCAAGAAATGCCGTTCTGCAAACGGGCAAACAGCATCGGCACCATCCGCGCTGTCAGTCCCTGGAGCCAAAATAGTGGGACCATCCGGCACTGCCGGTATCGCAAGGGCTAAGGACTCTAAAAGAGCCAGCTCAGACACAGGAGCTAAGAGGAAGTCAAAACCCTAAGCCTCGGCACTGACTCAGCCAAAGCCATGATCAACACACCGCGGCGTGGCACTGGTGTAGACTGTGGCTCACTCCTCAAACCCCAATTCACACTCAGTGCACACACTGGCATAGCTACGGTGCCAACATATACACCAACAATAACGCAGTGCAGATCATGCAGACACCGCAGCAGTTCCTACAGCACAAAGATCTCTTAGTCAGATCTACGCCTGACTCTCCCATCCTCAGCACCAGCACATTCAGCACTGAGTCTCCTTGTGACTCTACCATGCTACACTCCACCCTTTTCAAGTGATGATGCAGACAGTGAGGAAGGACAAATAGATTCTCCTCCACAATCTCCTGCCCACCATGAGCTGACCAAATCAGAACCCCCTCAGAGGGCATATTACACTGATCCCAGATATCTACAGTGGTATGGCCTCCCCTAGTGTCCACCTATGCCTCTCCCACTCCAATGGGCATACTGGAATCCATGGGTGACATACCCCATACAACAAGGTCTGCCCACCACATCTAGACTCAGCATGCAACAGTTGTCTGCACCTTCAGTGCCTGGACCCTCAGAACCGGCAGGGGAAGGAGAAGAAGAGGAGGAAGAATCCCCAGACCAGGAAGGGGATTCACCTGTCATCATCCTCCCCAGATGACACTGTCATGCCTCCTCCCCCTAATATGGGGGATGATTTCAAATAATTCCAGGACTTATTTAAAAGGTAGCTAGCTCTCTGGACATCTCTCTGGAAGAGGTCCAGGTGACACAACACAAACTAGTGGACATCTTGAATACTTCCTCTTCATCCAAAATCGCTTTGCCTATAACTGATGCAATAGTGGAACCTGTCAAGACCATTTGGCAGACCCCTTCAACTGCTTCTCCAATCTGCAAGAGGTCTGACAAAAAATATGATGTGCTAGTGAAGGGCACAGAGTCTCTCTTCTCCCATCTGGCACCCAATTCATTGGTGGTCGATGCAGTACATGAATGTGGCAGACCACAGCCCAAGAATACACCTTATGATAAGGACTGGAAAAGGCTAGACCTTTTTGGCCACAAGGTTTATTTTTCAGCTATACTACACCTCTGCATAGAGAATTATGAGGCCTTGCTGGCAACGTATGATTACAATAACTACACAAAGTTTTCTGAAATTATTGACTTTATTTCTGAAGACAAGAAAGAGCAATTTACAGTGCTTGTATCAGAGGGACAACTCATCTCTAGAACAGGCCCTCCAAACTGCACTGGACTCTGCAGACACAGTTTCAAGATCAGTGGCCACTGCAGTGGTGAGGACAAGGGGCTCATGTCTCCATCTCTCCGGCTTCCCTAGGAAAGTGTAGTCCACGGTCAAAGACTTACTATTCGAGGGGCCCAAACTCTTCACTGAAAAGACTGACGACTCTCTTCACATGCTCAAAGATTCACGGGCGACACTCCGATCTCTGGGGACCTATAAGCCTAGACCCAAGAAAAGACAGAGGAGTTACTATGCCCCTCAATGTTACCACCACACTCCATATTCACAACAATGGCAGTATGAGTCACAGGGTCACAAACAGAGGATGCTGAGGAGACGACAGAATACTCCTCTTGTAGCTGTGTCACAGCCATAAACATCCAGGCAACAAATTTGAAGCCTTGGTCGAGGGCCCGAGAGCCCCATGTCTGTCTGTGCTGGAGACCACTACTCTCTCCTGACCATTCAGAGATCACCTAGTTCCATTTTATCCAATCTGGAAAACCATCACATCCAACAGATGGGTGCTAGAAATCATACAAACTGGTAACTCCATCCCCTTTCTTTTCAAACACCCTACCCACCCTCCCTCCCTGTCTCTCTTCAGGGACCCTTCTCACAAGCATCTACTGTGTCAGGAGGTAATCCACCTCATACATCTAGGAGCAGTAGAACCCGTTACAACAAAACACAGAGGGAGGGGATTTTATTCCCACTATTTTCTCATGAAGAAAAAGTCAGGTGGGTGGAGACCAATACTCAACCTATGACGACTCAGCAAGTTTGTCAAGACACAATGTTTCAAGATGGTCACATTAGTCACCATAATCCCAGCACTAGAAATAGGGGAATGGTTCTCAGCCCTCGACTTTCACAATGCATATTTTCTTATAACGATACATCCCTTCCATTGGAAGTTTCTCTGATTTACTATTGGACAGGAACATTTCCAATACAAGGTTCTTCCTTTCAATCTATCCACTGCCCCTCGAGTTTTTTTGAAGTTACTAGCAGTGGTTGCAGCCTACCTCCGCAGAAACGGAATCATGATATTCCTGTACTTGGATGACTGCCTGGTGAAAGCACCAACACACATGATCACACTCCTTATGCATGGAAGCCACGAGACTCTGGCAATGGTGCATGAGACACAATATCCACATCACAGCATCATACTTACCTGGATGGCAGAACACCACGGTGGATACTCTAAGCAGGCACTGTTCTCAGGACCATGAGTGGGAGCTCGACAACCATGTGCCCATACACATATTCCATCAGTGGGGGCTCCCAGCGATAGACCTCTTTGCAACCGCATAAAATACCATATGCCCTCGGTTTTGCTCCGGGGCAGGTCACTGCACACATTTTCTAGGTGACACCTTTCTCATTGAATGAAATGCTTCCTTCATATATGCCTTCCCTCTCATCCCCCTCCTGACCTAAGTGATCCACAAGATCATGCAGGACAGAGCCACAGTAATCCTAATAGCCCCTGCATGGTCCTGACAAACCTGGTATCCCTACCTTCTTCGGATGGAGGTGCGTCCACCAATCATGCTCCCGCTTCTGCCTCATCTGCCTCCCAGGACTCAGGTTGTGCCCTGCATCCAGATCAGCAAAGACTCCATCTCAGGGCGTGAATCCTCCATGGATCAAGGGATCTGAGATGACCTGCTTGGAAGATGTATTATTGAATAGTTGCCGAGCAACTACTCGCCGCACGTACATACTCAAGGGGCAGTGATTCGATGCCTGGAGCCAGCAAAAACAGATGGCATCCATTTCAGCCTCTTTACCCTCAATATTAGATTACCTCCTAAAACTTAAAAGGTCAGGCCTCTCCATGAGTTCAATAAAAGTTCACCTCTCCACTATGACAGCTTTACAGCACAAGGTGGATCAATGTTCTGTTTTTGCCTACCCACTCACCAAATGTTTCCTCAAAGGCCTCACCAACATCTACCCGGAACTACATGATCCTACTATACCATGGGACCTCAACCTAGTCCTTCGGGCCTTCACCGATTCCCCACTTGAACCCATGCTCACTACTACACCTTTCTATGAAGGTGGAATTTCTAGTGGCCATTACTTCTGCCAGACATGTAGGAGGGCTGGGTGCTCTCATGGCAGACCCTTCATACACTGTCTTTTTTAAAGATAAAGTATCCCTGAGATTGCACCCCAAGTTTTTACCTAAAGTTGTATCAGCCTTCCACCTTAATCAACCCATTTACCTACTGGCATTCTACCCCAAACCCAATGAGGATGGAAGGCAGCCTACATTTCATACTCTTGACGTATGGAGGGCATTGGCCTTTTATATAGACAAAACAAGACCATTTTGTAAATAACCCAGACTGTTCGTCTCCATCACTGAACACTCCAAAAGGAGTGCCATATCCAAACAGAGGATCTTTGAAGTGGATCTTTGATTGCATAAAACTATGCTCCCATCAATGTGACCGACAACCCCTATGGGAATTAGCATGCATTCCACCAGAGTCCTATCGACCTCTGTTGCTTTCCCTAACAACATGCCCATCACAGACATCTGTAGGGCTGCAACCTGGGCCTCAGTCCATACCTTTTCACAGCACTACATTACAACAACAGGCAATGTCCGATGCTTCTTTTGGACTCTCTGTACTGTCTTCTCTCACAACTTCAACTCCGAAGCCACCTCCTTTCCCCGGAGAGCACTGTTCTGAAGTCACCTAAAGTGGAGCACCCACAGGAATAGCACTCAAAGAAGAAGAGAAAGTTACTCACCTTGCGCAGTAACGTAGGTTCTTCCAGATGTGTGTCCCTATGGGTGCTCCCCTACCCTTCCTCCTCCCCTCTACTTCAGAGTTTATTACTTAGTCTCCACGGTAGAGAAGGAACAGAGGGGATGATGGTCGCACAGTGCCAGTTAACAGCCTGACTCAGCGCAAGACGGGGACCGCGCATGTGCGACCCAACCGGGCACTGCTACCAAAAATATCCAATTACAAGTGCAGGGGCTCACAAACACCTGAAGTGGAGCACCCATAGGGACACACATCTCAAAGAACCACAAGGTGAGTAACTTTCTCTTCTCCCAAAATTCACTGGATCCTAGAGCAGCTCAGCTCACTGCAGTGCTAAGAAGCATGGGATGTCCCCAGAAGTCCCGGTGATGCACGGGGGAGCTCAGCACCAGTGAGGACACAGTAACCCAAACAGGGCTTTGCAGTGGCTGCTCACTCACGGGCTAGGCCAACCTGGGAGCTGATCACCAAGTTAACCCTGCAATGAAGGGGCTATCCACAGACAGTGAATGTTGACTCTTTGACATCCATGCCATGTGATCAGCAATTTAAGTCTCATAGTATTTTTCTGATTGGATTAGCTACCTTTTTAGAAACAAAAGTATAGTGAGTAACAGTGAATGGGGAATACTGGTTAGTGCCTGAGACACTTCCTGACTGGAGCAATCAGATGAAGGCTTGGCTGTGAAACTTCCACAAGTTGTAAATGTTTTCATGACGGCCTGATGACAATTTGCATATCCTGGAGCACCAATTAATTCCTTGAATAACTGTGAACTGGACTTCCCATTTATGCGCTACCAGTATTTGTTCGCCAGTGTTTATATGACCAGCTCTAGGCCTGGGGCACATTGCTGAACCCCAATTCAGATGGGAAGAGGCATGTGCCATACTACAATCCAAGCCCATTCCCACCATTGTAAGTCTGCTGGAGGCTTCAGTTCGTTATCTGCTACTGTGTAAGTCAGATTCCACCAACAGGAGAAAATGAATTAAACTATGGCTGAGAGCCAGGGGTGGCTCCAGGCCCAGGGGCGGCTCCAGGCCGCAGCACGCCAAAAGCGTGCTTGGGGCGGCATGCCGCAGGGGGCGCTCTGCCGGTTGCCGGGAGGGCGGCAGGCAGGGCTCTGGTGGACCTCCCGCAGACGTCCCTGCGGAGGGTCCACCGGAGTCGCGGGACTGGCAGAGCGCCCCCCGCTGCGTGCCGCCGTGCTTGGGGCGGCGAAATGGCTAGAGCCGCCCCTGTCCAGGCCCCAGCATGCCAAGCGCGTACTTGGGGTAGCAAGCCGTGGGGGGCGCTCCGCGAGGGCGGCAGGCAGGCTGCCCTCCACGGCTTGCCTACGGATGGTCCGCTGGTCCCGCGGCTTCGGCGGACCTCCCGCTGGCACTGCGGGAGGTCCGCCGAAGCCGCGGGACCAGCGGACCATCCGCAGGCAAGCCGCGGAAGGCAGCCTGCCTGCTGTGCTTGGGGCGGCAAAATTCCTAGAGCCGCCCCTGCTGAGAGCAAAAGGCAAGATGTTCAGTGTCTTTTGTCACTGGGAGAGCCTGTAATATCTGCTGTAAGCGTTTGTGCACACCTGGCTATGGAAATCAGAGATTAAAAAAAATAATAATCAAAGGAGAGATTGTACCAGCTGCTCCCTTGACTTGTCTTTCAAGCTTTTGATGGGTGCTTACAAATTTTAAATAATGTCTATGTGTGAAAGGTAGCAATTACTCTGCTGTATATTGATGCATTTAATTCTGTAGGTGCTGAGTGGAATGGATTCTCTTATTTAATGGCAACTTGTTGCCTTTTGTTTAGAGAGACTCATTTTGTGTACACATTCCAATCATTGCTAGAGCACCTATAAATAAATAGCAATAGCTGTCACTTAACACAGCATGGCCCGTATATCTGATCACATATTTTATATACCACGTGGATGTCAATACATATTATCAACCATAATGCATGGAAATTAGATTGCTTCTCCCCCACCATTAGCTCTAAAGCATGAAAGAGTGGGGCATGTTTTTATGAGCTTTCATTTTATGTCGGTGTCTCCCTTTCCCCCTCCCTGCCCTGCTGCTCTAATTTCTCGCTGTCCCACTGTGCCTTCACTGAGCACGCAGTGTGTGACCATGATATAAATTGTTGAGAAGTGGAATTGAGAGATTGGCCGCCAGGTACTGTGAATTATGAGAAGCTGGGAGCTCTGTTTGTACAGGACACACTGCAGCGTGGCCAAGCAGTAAGTTAAGGAGGCTGTGGGTTTTTTCTTTGTAATGACATAACCCCGACTGTGTTATGTATAAAAGATCTCATGAGTTATTTGGTCATCTCGGAACAGATGCTGATCTCAGTAATGTTAGGGTAAATCAAGGATGGATGCAGTGGAATTAGGTCACTGGAACAGAGACCAAAGTTTGGCCAGGTGCCTTTGAAACTTGAGGAAATGGTTTCTTTTTAGTAAAGGGAACCCAAGTGAGTCAGAGGAGAATCTCAGATTAGCTTTTGTGATGTGGTTCTTCACCTTGGAGCTCAGGGAGGTCACTGCCTTGATAAATCTGATCATCATCCTTAGGCTGTATCATGAGGATGTGCCCATATCAGGCTGCTCAGCCCTCCCTTGTCACAAAATGCTACAGGATTCTAGAGTTAATCCCGACCTCTTATAGAGCTTTCTCAGCAGCAGCTCTCATAGCACTTCCCAGTCTCTAATGTCCTTCTGGCCCCAAGGGCTTCAGCTGGCAATAGTGTTGCTGGAGCAGTTTGGATTCTCACTCTAGGACAGCAATGCCTAGCAGCCCATCCTCCCAGACCTCCCCCCACCTAGCTGGGGTCTAAGCAGGACACCCATTCTCACTTAGCAGCACAGGACAGTCATGATCCCCTGACACCCATTCACAACCTACCCCCACCCCCCAGGTTAGGGAGCCCTGCTCTAGGATCCATTTTTCTGGCAGTGATTTCAGCATCTCAGTGAGGAAGAGGAGCAGTGCTGGGAGTAATCGGCACCAGGAATCAGAGCTTGCATGAGCAGAAATAGCACTGCTGCCTTTTTGCTCTCCTAGCAGAGATTGGGACGAATCTGAAGCATTTGATTTACCCTTCCCCCATGGCACAGGAATCCATGGTTGATACCCCTGCACTTACGCACCACCATTAGCCTAACCCTCCTGTGCTGTTTTCCTCTGAAACTCCCATGGTTAGAGCCCTAAAGCTGGAGAGTTTCAGTTCAAAAGCTCTTGTTTATGTTTTTAGCATTAACTATTATAGAGATGACAAGAGTATCCAGATTACAAATGTCCAGTCCCTTTTTGAATCCTGCTAAGCTCTTGGCCTCAGTAATATCTTGTGGCAATGAGTTCCACAGGCTATTGAATTCAGTTATACTTGAATAAGGAATTAATTTGAGGAAATACTCCCTGGCTGGAAGCTGGACTCCAGCTCTGGCTCCACAATGCAAGGGTGCCTGCAGTGCAAGGACCATGGGCCATGATCCAGTTAACTACCCCTTGAGGGGAAAGTTGTAGATCAAGAGTTGGGCAGGTCCCAGCAAGGCAGGAAGATAGACTACAAAACTTGGGCATTGTCTAAGTATAACAGCGTCCATGATGCCTTGACTAAGATGAATGGGGGAGGTCCCACCTAGACCTATTGTTTCTGGCTATCTGCAGACTCAGGCAGGCATAGACTGATTGGCTATACCCAGTCAGTATGTTCAAGATGATTTTCAGGCCCCTAAAGGCTAGGAATAGAATTCTGGGGTAAATGAAAGCTGATATCTAGAGAGCAAATCTGCATCCAGGATGGGAACTTCATGGCAAAGCCCCCTGCCAAGGAAATGCAGAGCATACCTGCTTATGCCATGTGCACTTTGCTCACCTCAACAGAGGAGTGAGCGGGGGGGAGTACAGGGAGAGATGAGAATGTCTCCAAGGCCTTCCTGTCCTTCCTCCCACATAGTCACTGTGGGGAGAGGATCTAGAGCAGGGATCGGCAACTTTTGCCACATGGCCCACCAGGGTAAGCCCCCTGGCGGGCCGGGCTAGTTTGTTTACTTGCCGTGTCCTCAGGTTCAGCCAATCGTGGCTCCCACTGGCTATGGTTCACCATCCCAGGTCAATGGGGGCTGCAGGAAGTGGCGCGGGCCAAGGGATTTGCTGGCCACTGCTTCCCGCAGCCCCCATTGACCTGGAGCAGCGAATTGTGGCCAGTGGGAGCCGCGATTGGCAGAAGCTGCTGATACGGCAAGTAAACAAACTGGCCAGGCCCACCAGGGGGCTTACCCTGGTGGGCCACATGCCAGAGGTTCCCGATCCCTGATCTAGAGCCAGTGCTCAGAGTGGGGAGAGGTGTCCAAGTCCACCCCTCAGTGGTTGCACCCATTATTAGTCCTCAAGGCCTCATCTGCGCATACACCTAGTGTGAGATGGTCCCTGCCCCGATGAGCTTACAGTCCAGTCACAGGCAGGGAAACAGAAGCACCGAAAGCAACTTGCCCCAGGACACCCAGCAGATCCAAGACTAGAACTACTGATTTCCCATCCCATGCTCTTACCCCTACCCCTTGCTGCCACACCACATCTAGCCAACCTGACATACTCACCCCCACCCTAAGACACAGCCTGGCAGCCCCATGGAATTCATGCTCCCAACCCCCCTGAGCCTCACCGGGCTGCAGTGGCAGGAAAGACCCTGGCTCTAGTGGTAGTGGAAGTTCCAGGATGCCCAGCAGCTGTGCATGCCACTCACGTCCCTGCACAGCCTACCAGGTGACGGAGACCTCGCCAGGGCCGCCCAGAGGGGGGGGGCAAAGGGGGCAATTTGCCCCGGGCTCCACAGGGGCCCCCAAGAGAACAGCGGAGGCTCCCGCCTCCGACCCTCTCCTGGAGCCTCAGCGCATCAAGCGCCGAGTCTCCGACAGGGCCCCTGAGCCCCGCCCCGCTCAGAGCCCCGCGGTCAGGGAGCGGGGCTGGGAGCTCCGGGCTGAGCTCTGCTCCCTCCACTCGGCGTGGAGCTCCCAGCCCCGCCCCCTCACCACGCGGCTCTGAGCGGGGCGGAGCTCAGGCCCCGCCGGCCGCACGCTGCGGCTGTTCCAGCGAGGCGCTGAGACTCCAGGTGAGGAGGGAGCCGGGGGTAAGAGGCTGGGGCCGGGGCGGGGGGGAAGCGGGACCCGCCGCCGAAGCGCAGCCCGGTCTTCGGCGGCGGGGGGCCCCTTCCGTTCCGGGACCCGCCGCCGAAGTGCCCCGAAGACCCGCGGCGGGGACCCCCCCCCCGCCGAATTACCGCCGAAGACCGGGCTGCACTTCAGCGGTGGGTCCCGCTTTGGCGGTAATTCGGCGGCGGGGGGCTCCCGCCGCAGGTCTTCGGGGCACTTCGGCGGCGGGTCCCAGAACGGAAGGGCCCCCCGCCGCCGAAGAGCCCGGGCCCCCGGAATCCTCTGGGCGGCCCTGGACCTCGCTAGGGTGACCAGACAGCAAGTGTGAAAAATCAGGACGGGGGTGGGGGTAATAGGCACCTATATAAGACAAAGCCCCAAATACCAGGGCTGTCCCTATAAAATAGGGACATCTGGTCACTCTAGACCTCCCTTCCTCTGGTTTTAGCCAGTGTGCACAACACAGCAAGCCATGGCAGTACAGTAGACAGGTACATAAAGCAACTCCAGACTCGCTGGGTGATGGCTGCCAAGGAGCTGTCCGAACAGAGGAGAGCGGTTCATGCTGATGCCCCCTCCCTCTGCTGGTTCTCTATTCCCCAAAAACTTTCAGCAGGGAGAGAGACTTCAAAAAAACCAAGCTTCAAATGGCCTGTCAGCAAAATGCCAGATGCAGAAGCTCACCTGCAATCTGGCCGGGGAGTCCTGAATAGGGATGTGCCAAGGTATTAAATAGAGAGAAAGCAAACTCCAGGTGCACTTTCTGTTGCTGTGGCTAGCAGCTGCCCTGCTCCCTTGGCTTTCATCTGACACCACTTCCACATGGGCCTGCCCACCCAGGAGTGCAAAAGCAGCTCTTTAGCAGAGCTCTGTCGCTCTCCCACACATGCCGTATGGCCAGGATCTTTGCTGTAATAGAGTCAAGGGCTGGCTGACTGGAAATGCTCTGCAGAGAGCTAATAAAATATGCCTGGCAGGTGGGATTTAGCCTGAGTTGGTGGAGAAGGGAAGTTGTTACCCCCTTCAGTGACCTTGTTCAGTTGCAGGCCAGTCCCCAATGGGTAGGTTGTCAGCAATCCCTTGAGGTTCAGGATGATCTCGTTCACAGGTTTTATTTTTATGGGTCCTTTAGTGACTGAGGAGTCTGATCCTTGAGCTGCAAACTCGTTGGCAGACATTGCAGGTGGTGCTGGAAGTCAGGGTTGGGCCATGATTGCTGCGTGACAGTTGTCTGTCGTTTCTTCTCTGTTTTTTTTCTGTAACAGAGCAAGGCAATTTTTCTCAAAAGTGGATGTTCCTTCTCTGACAAGTCTTCGCCAGTTATCCCTGTCCTGGGCTATGGTATCCCAGTGTGCGGTGTTGATGCCACATCTCTTGATGTTTATCTTGAGGGTGTCTTTAAAGCGTTTTTTTGGCCTCCCAATTTCCTTTCTCCTTTGGTGACTTGGGTGTACAGCTGTTGTTTTGGTAAGCGTGCATCAGGCATGTGCATACAGTGCCTGCTCCACCTCAGCTGGTACTGGATAATCCAGGCCTCAACACTGAAAATGTTGGCCTCTGTGAAGAGCAGAGCCATCCCTAGAGTACGACGAATCGGGGCGACTGACCAGGGCCCCATGCTTTGGGGGGCCCCATGCTTCATGAGGAGGTGGGCTGGGAGATGAGGCAGGTGGGCAGGGGGGCAAGGAAACCCCCCCCACCAACCTCCCCCTCCCTCCCAGTGGCGGGCCACACCAATCAGCGCCTCCCCCTCCCTCCCAGTGCCTACCACGATCAGCTCTTTCTCAGCATCTGGAGGTGCTGGGGAGAAGGGGAGAGGAGCAAGGATGCAGCACGCTCAGGGGAGAGGGTGGAACTGGGTGGGGAGGAGGCGGGACAGGGCCTTGGGGAAGGGATGGAGTGGGGCCAGGGTCTGGGCGGAGCTTGGGGAGCACCCCCCAGCAGATAGAAATTTAGCTCCTATGTCCTGGGTCCTGCACCTCCCTAGGTACGGCCCTGGTGAGGACACTGACATTAGTGTGATGATCCTTCCACTTTATGTTAAGTATCAGAGGGGTAGCCGTGTTAGTCTGGTTCTGTAGAAGCAGCAAAGAATCCTGTGGCACCTTATAGACTAACAGACGTTTTGCAGCATGAGCTTTCGTGGGTGAATACCCACTTCTTCAGATGCACTTTATGTTGAGGATCTTCTGAAGAAAGTGCTGGTGCTGGCATTCCCAGTTTTTCAGGTGTTGTCTGTAGGTCACTCAAATTTCACAACGAGAGAGGTGAGTTGGGGGGAGGAATAGCTCAGTGGTTTGCGCATCAGCTTGCTAAACCTAGGAGCATGAGTTCAATCCTTGAGGGGGCCATCTAGGGCAAAAATTGGTCCTGCTAGTGAAGGCAGGGGGCTGGACTCAATGATCTTTCAAGGTCCCTTTCAGTTCTAGGAGATTGGTATATCTTAAAATAAGATTACCACCATTTTATAAACAAAAACTAGAATATGTGTTCTGATGTTGTGATTGTTGAGCACCTGGTGAGACAGTCTGCCAAAGGCAAGGCAGGCACAGCAGGTTCTGTCCCTAATGTCTATGTCTGCCCTCTGTGAGAGATGGCTGCCAAGATAGGCAAAGTATTCTACATTTTCCAGTTCTTCTTTGTCAAAGTAGATCTTCCTTGCTGGGTCTGATGATTGACTGGGAGCTGGCTGGTGGAGAACTTTTGTTTTGCTGATGTTCAGAGTTAGCACTAGGCTTCTGTAAGCTTCAGAGAACCAATTAAGGGCTGTTTGTGGATCCTTCTTCAAGTGTGCAACTACAGTACAATCATCTGCATACTGGAATCTAGTTATTGTTGCTGGCATGGAGACGAAAACGGTTGAAGAGGTTGCTGTCAGTCTGATATTGGATGCTAATGCCCTGTGGTAGATGGTCTTGGGTTAATGTTTTCAATGGGCAGGTGACTCCACCACAAAACTCAGCTGGCGTGAGGGGTGAAAGTAAGCTGGTATGGGCCGGTACAGCGTACAGTTAAAAAGTGGCTGCCGGTATCGGCCCATACTCAGCTGATGTTAAAGCGCTGGCATGGCAGCGCTTTAATGTCATTGCCACTTTTGCCCCCACCCTGGCCACGATTTAAAAGGGCCTGGGGCTCCAGTGGCAGCCCCTTCTGGGGCTGGAGCCAGCCCCTGTACCAGTAGGTATTTAATGTTACTTTCACCTCATCATTCAGACATGCCAGAGAGACCAAGGACTGAACGGCCCCGGAGAGCCTGTCCCACCACACCCGATAGAAGGGGCATTGGCTGGCCACTAGAAGGAAACTGGCATGGCTTCTGCCCACATTGCAGGTGTGTGATGGATAAAGAGAGAACTTGGCTCTCCAGGACCCTCCATGTGATGCTCTTCACCAGCAGCAGATTACTAGTATTTTTGTATTTTCATCCCTGGGCTGTGGGTGAGGAGCTAGTATTTTACTCTATGAAATGTTACAGGGTAGCATCTGTTGTGGACAAACCTTTATGGTTTGGGTGTTCCTCTGAGCCTCCCCAGACTCTCTTGAGTCTGCCACACCAGGCTGGACTGGGGAGATGATCTGGTATTTTCTTCTGGAGTGGATGTGCCAGACTGGATCCAAGCAGGGGTTCATCTAGGCTAGTTCCAATGACCAGCCCTAGCTGCTTCGGAGGAAGAAACCCTTCAGTAGGCAGCTATGAGGTAACCTGCCCCCTGGAAAGCTTCCTCGTAACTCCCAGCAATTTGCCCTCAGTTTATGCCCCAGAGCAGGAAGGTATTAGATCCCTGCTATATTTGCTATTCTAACTCTAGATAGTCTTATTAGCCACATACAAGTCTAACCCTTTTCCAAATGTTACAAAGCTCTTTGTGTCCCCCATATCTTGGGGCAGTGAGCTCCACAGGCTAACTGTGAGCTGTGTGAAAAAAGCATTTCCTTAGAGAAGCAGTCTCCCTCACGCTATGTCAGCCCAACCCACTTCTAGGCATGTGTTACATGTCCCCCTTGGGGCCTGAGCCAAAGAGAATGGGAGTCTCTTAGAGCTCCCAGCTACAGCTTCTGCTCCTTTTACTTAAGTGGTTGAGGCTCATGTTTGTGCCCTGCTTCCATCCCCACTCGTGACCAAGATACGGTTATTTCATAGACTAAGGCTAGAATGGACTGTCAGATTACCCAGTCGGAGCTCCTTCATCGAAAAGCAATTCCATTTCTCTAGGGAGCCCAAGTACTTTAGTTGGACTGAACCAGTTCAGTCCTCAGGGCTGACAAGAGGGGCGGGGAAGCTGGTATGTATCCCTACCATGTATCCCTGGTAATGTGCCCCTCCCAGCTGACAAAACTTCCGGCAGCCCCCCATCCCCTCTCCCAGGGCCTAGCATTCCCCGGGCCTGGCTCACCCTTTCAAGCCTCTGCAGCTGAGGAGCCAAAGGGGCTTCTCTCTCACAGTGATAGCTCATCCCCCTGCCCCGCTGTTCCTTCAAACAGCAGGAAAAGCTGCTTTCTGAGCAGCTACGGGCATGAGTGGCAAAATGTGGCTCTGGATTTCAAATGGTGGGGCTGGGAGTTGGATCAGTCTCATCTCAAAGATAAAGGCCTGATCCAAGTCTGGATTTCAAAAACCCTCTCAAAGTGTCCGGACCTTGGCTTTGTGTCAAGCTCTAGTTCTGAGGGGAAATATCAACATCACAGCCAAGTCCCAACTGTCTGCTCCCAGGGACCACAGGGCAGGCTGGGGAAACTGAAGCCCAGTTCATCCTGGCCCACTTTGCTTGTTCTTGCAGGGGAAATCCTGGGGCGAGGTGGGGGTTGGAGGGCACAGAAGGGGGCGTGGGCTGGAGTGGCCCTGCACTCCACCGATTCAGTGCTCCGGCAAAGCCCCCAGGGTGCCCTGAATCTGAGATACAGCTCAGGGCTGCACTGGGGACTGGCACAAACTGCACCCCATCTCTCCCTGGTCGGGTGCATCTGGCTATTGGGGTCAGGGCTGGATCAGGGGCAGGCGGCCCAGGAGACCATCTGGGGGCGCCGGGCTCAGGGTGCTGTTTTTGTTATTAGTGACAAAAGGGACAATAGAAGGTGTGAAGTAACATATTTCAGGTATTCCATATGTGGATTCATTTTTCACTCACCTCCTAGAATGTTCTGGACCTTTGTAGGATCTCATGGAACCTTCCAGACTGTCTGAGAACTAAATTTTCCTTGAACCTCCTAGAATGCTGTCGCCATGCCCTCGTGGGTAGATAAGGGTGGGGCGTCGCCAGTCAGTCAGTGAGATATAAGAATGAAGTGAAGTGAGACTCCAGCTGCGATATTGTGAATCTTGTTTTATTGTGCAGTTGTGAAAGTGTACTTGTGTTTTACGACTCAGAGTGTAAATAGCAACTAATAAAGAACATATTTAATGAGACACCACAGATATCTATCAAACCCTTGCCTATGCAACAATATAAAAGAAATACTGTTACTTCTTTTGCCATGCTTAACACATAATGTTTGATGACTTTCTAAGACTGTGGAACATAGATTTTTGCATTCCCTAATACTGTCTGTTTTCCCCCAAAGAACCCTTCAGGAAGCAAAAAGCTAAAGGACTAGAGTTAACATTCTAAGGCTGTCACCTACCGTAACAATATTTAATACTGGTCCATCCAATGTTAGCACACCATTCAATTTCTTGATGTTAGTACATTTCAGTTATTCTTAAAATGTAAAAGTTTCTGTAAGCTTAGAGGAAACAAAAAAATATTTGCTTATATGGCATGACTAAATACAGATTTACAGATCCTAGTGTGCAAATTTATCCCCTTATATGACAGGGATAAATCATGGATGCAAATCGTGCATCAAAGTCATGAAACGGGCTACAGATGCAATAAAAAATAAGGTATTCAAAAATTTAACAGATGGGGGAGGCGAAGATGCTCCTCGCCTGGGGCGCCATTTAGTCTAGCGCCGACCCTGATTGGAGTTCAAGTGAGAGTACAATGGGCTCTGGCCCAAGTGTGGCTGGCATGTTGATTAGCACATCCCAGCATTACAGCCTGGGCAAGAGCAAGGCAGCGAGATCAAGTTACCCACTTAGAAGCTATAACTGGTCTCACTGCCATGCTGAAGAAAGGAAAGGACAGGCACACACAGCAAATGCCCCCCATGATCCTCCCAAAGCAGCAGAGCACAAGAGACGTCACTGCTGCACCAGCCTCATTCCAGGGGCTGAGATTGTTCAGACGCACAGGGAGAGGTGCTGGAGAGGACTTGCCTTACAGGCAGGGGGTGTTGGTGTACAGCACGTGCAGGGAGACTGAGCTGCCTCACAAGTTCTGATGCAGTTGGACTCATTTCAATGTACATTAACATACAGGTGTCACCTCACTACAGCAGGTACCTGATCCATAGCTCAAAGGCAGCTTCCTACTCAACCACTGACAGCTGTTTTAGAGCAAGAGACCCCCTCCAACGTCTTTGGCATTTAAGGCACTTCTGACAAACATAGATTATGTGACTAACTCAATTCAGTTAGGAGTGTTATCAAGTGGCTAGTGTCTGTATGTCTCTCTGCCCTTAATGGAAAGAACCAGACTGACTTAATTGTGTATCATAAGCGCTATAGTGCTTGCAGCTCATAGAGAAGGATGATATGGATTCTTCACCCCTCTGTCCCCCGCTCCCACATTGCAGACATGAAGTTCCAAATACTCAATATAATATAGCATAGGACAAGTGTGAAGTACTAAGTGGCTACAGATTTGCCACACTGGGGTCACAAGTGAGAATCAAGCTGCTCTAGACGCTTGAGGATGAGCTTTGTCTAACTCAAGGAATCAGTAATAAAATCCTTGGAGTGCTTGTATGTAGTGCTCCTTACTGGATAGAGCCAGAACTGCTTGGCTGTGTGACATAGGCCCTATATTGCTACCACCCAATGGTGATTCTCCTTTAGCTCAAGTGATAGGGCCTGCGGTCAGATGTCGGCTGAATGTGTTCTTTCTGTGTGCTGTCCCAGTTCTGCAGACAGTTGGCACAGCAGCTCCTCAATCATACTGCCCAATAATCACAGACCCATTCATGGTAAAGGAACTTGATCTGGTTTATTGTCAATGAAGCACAATCCTAATGCCCTGAGTGGTTACAGGTACACTAGCACATGTATGCCCATTCCAGTGGACTAGCTACGTACCACCCTTCTGGAATGTGTTTATGTGAGTGTTCTGTGCTTAGCACTTCCTAGGAATGTGTATGTTTTTGCAATACTAGCCCTGTTCTTGCCAGGTTCTGTGAGCTTGCAAGCAGGCAGAGCCTGACATCTGCTCACAGCCTCACTTTTGCTAACTTTGCTTTATATCAGCAAAACTTGCCCAATACTTTAGCTCAGGCTTCAGGCCTCACACCAGGTTTCTAATACAAGGTCTTATGTCTCAGGCTGTTTTCTACTACAGGGCCCTGTGCTTTAAGAGTAGGAGAATTTGCTACTGCCAGGAAGCTGTGAGTGGCCACAATGACAGATGTGGACAACTAGGTGTCTCTGGACTTGTTATTATATCTGTGATGGGTTGGATCACAGAAAGCCCCTTGGGGCTGCCAACTGATGTGCCAAGACTACTTCTGCCCCTGCTTTCCTGCCTGGCAGTTTAGGACTTCAGTGCCCTGCCTGGTTTGAGCAAGACCTGCTATCCTGCTGCAAACCCAGACCCAGGGTCTGAACCATGTCCCCTAACAGCTGTAGGCTTGACTGAAAGCAACTTACAGAAGTGTTCCTGTCTTTAACACTCACATGTCCAACTCCCAATGGGGTCCAAACCCCAAATAAATCCGTTTTACCCTGTATAAAGCTTAGACAGGGTTAACTCATAAATTGTTCACCCTCTATAACACTGATAGAGAGAGATGCACAGCTGTTTGCCCCCCCCCAGATATTAATACATACTCTGGGTAAATTAATAAGTAAAACGTTTTGTTATTAAATACAGAAAGTAGGATTTAAGTGGTTCCAAGTAGTAACAGACAGAACAAAGTGAATTACCAAGCAAAATAAAATAGAACACGCAAGTCTATGTCTAAGAAACTGAGTACAGATAAAAACCTCACCCAGTAAGCTTCCTTTTACAGACTACTCTCCTTCTAATCTGGGTCCAGCAATCACTCACCCCCCCTGTAGTTACTGTCCTTTGTTCCAGTTCCTTTCAGGTATCCTTGGGGGTGGAGAGGCTCTCTCTCTTTAGCCAGCTGAAGACAAAATGGAGGGGTCTCCCACCAGCTTAAATAGACTTTCTCTTGAGGGTGGAGACCCCCTCCTCTTTCCTATGCAAAGTCCAGCTCCAAGATGGAGTTTTAGAGTCACATGGGCAAGCCACATGTCCATGCATGACTCAAATTTTACCAGCCAAGCTACATTCCTGGGAAGGCTCAGATGTGGATTGGCATCTTCAAGTTCATTGTTGGTTTAAGTGTTTTTTGATTGGGCACTTAATTTGCACTTTTCTCAAGAAACTGACCAAATGCTCTACTAGGCTAGTTAAAATCAAGCCAGTACACAGACAATGGTCATAACTTTGAATACAAAAATGATACTTGCATACAAATAGGATGAATACATTCAGTAGATCATAACCTTTACGTAGATATGCTACATGGCATATGTAGCCTAAAACATATTCCAGTACTATCATATACAATCATAAGCATATTCCATAAAGCCTTATGGGGGGCACCATCACAATATCACTGTAATTCTGTGGCCTGTGTTATACAGAAAGGCAGAGCCGATGACCTAAGGGTCCCTCAGTAGGCGTGGCCAGGGAGGTTTCATGCGCTGCCCTCGTCCCTCGCCCTGGCTCCGCAGCTCCCATTAACCAATGGGAGCTGTGGGGGCAGCATCTAAGGGCACAGGCAGCACACAGAGCCCCCTGGACGTGCCTCTGCCTAGGAGCTGGACATGCCAGCTGTTTCCAGGAGCCACCTGAGGTAAGCGCCGCCCAGCCGGAGCCCACACCCCAAACCTCCTCCTGCACCAGAACCCCCTTCCCCAGGTTAGAACCCCCTCCTGCACCCTAACTCCCTCCCAGAGCCCGTACCCCAACCCCCTTCCCCAGCCCTGAGCCCCTCCCACACCCAAACTCCCTCATGGAGCCCACACCCCCTCCTGCACCCACGCCCCATGCCCCAACCTGGAGCCCCCTTCTGCACCCCAAACCCCTCATCCCTGGCCCCATCCCAGAGTCTGCACCCTCAGCCATAGCCCTCAACCCCTCCAACACCCCAAAACCCCTGCCCCAGCCCGGTGAAAGTGAGTGAGGGTGGGAGAGAGGGAGCAACAGAGGGAGTGGGGATGGAGTGAGCAGGGGTGAGACCTTGAAGATGGGGCAGGGCGGGGGTGGGGCCTTGGGGCAGGGGCAGGGCAAGGGGTGGGGCAAGGGTGTTGGTTTTTTTGTGATTAGAAAGTTGGCAACCCTAGCATAAGAACTTAAGAACATAAGAAGGGCCATTCTGGGTCAAACCAAAGGTCCATCAAGCCCAGTATCCTGTCCTCTGACAGTAGCCAATGCAGGTGCCTCAAAGGGAATGAACAGATAGGTTATCATCAAGTGATCCATGCCCTGTTACCCAATCCCAGCTTCTGGCAAACAGAGGATAGGGTCAACATTCCTGACCACCCTGGCTAATAGCCATTGATGGACCTATCTTCCATGAATCTATCTAGCCAGGGGCGGCTCTAGGATTTGCACTGCCCCAAGCATGGCGGCACGCCACGGGGGGCACGCTGACGGTCGCCGGTCCCGCGGCTCCGGTGAGCCTCCCACAGACATGCCTGCGGAGAGTCCGCTGGTCCCGCGGCTCCGGTGGACCTCCCGCAGGCATGCCTGCGGATGCTCCACCGAAGCCGCGGGACCAGCGGACCTTCCGCAGGCATGTCTGCAGGAGGTCCACCGGAGCCGCCTGCCGCCCTCCCATGGGACGCCGCCCCAAGCGCATGCTTGGCGCGCTGGGGTCTGGAGCCAGCCCTGTATCTAGCTTCCTTTTCAACCCCGTTATAGTATTGGCCTTCACAACACCCTCTGGCAAGGAGTTCCAGAGGTTGACAGTGCGTTGCATGAAAAAATACTTTCTTGTGTTTGTTTTAAACCTGCTACCTATTCATTTCATTTGGTGGCCCCTTGTTCTTGTATTATGAGAAGGAGTTAATAACACTTCCTTATTTACTTTCTCTATACCACTCATGATTTTATAGACCTCTATCATATCCCCCCCTTAGTCGCCTCTTTTCCTAGCTGAAAAGTCCCAGTCTTATTAATCTCTCTTCATACGGAAGCCGTTCTATACCCCTAATCATTTTTGTTGCCCTTTTCTGAACCTTTTCCATTTCCAATACATCTTTTTTTAGATGGGGCAACCACATCTGCATGCAGTATTCAAAGTGTGGGCATACCGTGGATTTATATAGAGGCAATATGATATTTTCTCTCTTATTATCTATCCCTTTCTTAATGATTCCCAATATTCTGTTTGCTTTTTTGACTGCCGCTGCACATTGAGTGGATGATTTCAGAGAACTATCCACAATGAGACCAAGATCTCTTTCTTGAGTGGTAACAGCTAATTTAGACCCCATTGTTGTATATGTATAGTTAGGATTATGTTTTTCAATGTGCATTACTTTGCATTTATCAACATTAAATTTCATCTGCCATTTGTTTCCCAGTCACCCTGTTTTGTGAAATCCCTTTTGTAGCTCTTTGCAGTCTGCCTGGGACTTAACTATCTTGAGTAGTTTTGTATCATCTGCAAATTTTGCCACCTCACTGTTTACCCCTTTTTCCAGATTGTTTATGAATATGTTAAATAGGACTGTATCCAGTACAGCTCCCTGGGGGACACCACTATTTACCTCTCTCCATTCTGAAAACTGACCATTTATTCCTACCCTTTGTTTCCTACCTTTTAACCAGTTACCAATCCATGAAAGAACATTCCCTCTTATCCCATGACAGCTTATTTTGCTTAAGGGCGTTTGGTGAGGGACCTTGTCAAAGGCTTTCTGAAAATCTAAATATATTATATCCACTGGATCTCCTTTGTCTGCATGCTTGTTGACCCCCTCAAAGAATTCTAGTAGATTGGTGAGGCATGATTTCCCTTTACAAAACCATGTTGACTATTTCCCAACAAATTATGTTCATCTATGTGTCTGACAATTTTGTTCTTTATGATAGTTTCAACCAATTTTCTCAGTACTGAAGTGAGGCTTACTGGCCTGTAGTTGCCAGGGTCACCTCTGAAGACCTTTTTAAAAATTGGCATCACATTAGCTATCCTCCAGTCATTTGGTATAGAAGCTGATTTAAATGATAGATTACAGATGACAGTTAGTAGTCCTGCAATTTCACATTTGAGTTCCTTCAGAACTCTAGACTCAGTGTAGAAATTCACTCCAGCAACAGAAGGAGTTTTCCTGTCTCTGCAGTAAATCTACCTCCCCAAGAGGCTGTAGCGAGGTTCTTCCATTGAGGTAGCACTGCCTACACTGGGTGTTAGGTCACTCAGGGATGTGGATTTTTCATGCCCCTGAATGATGTAGGACTCAGATGGATGCAAACAAACAGCAAACTCTGCAGCTCCTGTCTTGTCCTGCATGGCCAATCTGCAGTGAAGTGTGTGGTAGATAACAAGGCCCTCAGCTAACTGAGGCCATACGGCTGACAACCAGTGGAGGAGAGCTGTGAATGTAGAGAAGGACCTTTCCCAGGAGCTGGATCTAGACAGTGGAACACACCCCTGACAGAGAGAATGGCCATGGGCCTGCTTGCCCTCAGAACTGCATGCCCAGGTGGTCTCCTCCTCAACATTAGCTTCCCCACAATATGTTATTTATGCATAGCCACCAACACACAACACCCCTTCACAGGGACATGCAACTCATACACCACAGACAAACAACACACACCAGACATGCACAACACACCCACTGACACACATACACAGCTCACTCACTCACTTGCCCATGCAAACAAAGTGTTATAAATTGATCAAGTTATTTTCCCTACAACCTGGAAGGAAGGAAGGGAAACATTATACTTGGGTCTGTTTTATATACTGTGCTGATGGGACTAGATAGATAGATAGATAGATGTAGATGGGGATAAACAGATAGTCCCAGGCTTGTAGCAAGAGTTTTTGACTCAGAAAGTTTGCACTTGCATAACCCTAAAACTTCTGCATCTGTACCTTCAAACTTGATTTGTAGCTCTCACCTAGACCTGCAAGGTACAGACATGTTTACAAAACATTGGTCTAACAGTTTCCAGGTTACAAAGGATTAAATCACTTGCATTCTCAGCAAATGGGTTTTAGCTCATAAAAAGGGGCTGCCATTTTCTTCTGAGCATGCCCAATGGTGCATTTCAAACATTCATAGCTTAGTTATATGCACATTATTTTCATGGGAGGCTATTTACATGGTAGCTTTTACAGTATAGCTCCTTCTGAATTGTTCCCAGCAAAAATCAGTTACAACAATATTTCTTTATAGTGGAAATTTCCCATCCCCCCATGACTCCAAAATGGCTAGGTAGATTTCACTCAGACTGTCCCAACATGTTCATCCTGGGGAAGAGACCGAGGATAGAAAGTTTGGGCCCAAAAGCTAAATGTTTCTGAAAGTTATGAATGACTGACAGGAATGGCTTAGACTGGAAGCTGGTTTGGGACCTTGTTTGTAGCAGGTGCAATAGGCTGTTCATTTAGCACATTTCTACCTTAACATTCTCAAGCCAGATCCTCAGCTGGTGCATTGGCATAGCCTCATTGGAGCACTCAGAGTTACACCAGCTAAGGTGTTTGGCTTCCTACCCTACCAGATACTCAGGTAAGGAAGATCTAACTTGCTAATTGAAGTGCCTACAGGCCATTGGGTAGGTCAGTCACAGATAAAGATGTGATCAATGGTTGGTTCTGCAGACGCTCCTCAGCAGTCTATATGAGTTGTGCTAAGGAAGGTTTTCTGATGCATTACAGATCTTGCAGGGGCCATTAGCCCAGCTGTGTTCATCAGCTGAGGAACTCAATTTCTCCTTTGCATCCTTGCATCAGGAAGCCCAATTCCATGGATACCAGAGCCTGCATCTTCAATCAGTGAGCAGGGCTCCAGGGCCCAGAGATACTCGAGGCTTTGCTTTTAAATCAACAACTGAAAAGGGGTGAATTATAAGCTAACAGAAACTCAAGGTAACCCAGGCTGGTTATTTATTACCTTACCTTTTGCCCTGCCAACATTTGAAAGCTACAAATAAAGGTGGGGGGAGTGGAAACTGGGGACCAACCTTGACAGTTCACTCCAGTATGTCAGACTAGGAAAGCTGCCGTTTTTGCTAACAATTAGGAATCATCTCCAGGTAGGGTTGGGACACTTGAATAGTAACTGTATGTTTGCCTGCTTCTCCTTTAAGTGAAACCTCCAATGTTCTAGAAAAGAAATTCTAATCCCTCAGTCTAGACTAAATGAGCATGGGATTTGCCATGGCAGATCAGAGCACTAGCTTGTCTGGTCCGGCGGCCTGGCCTCCAGCCTTGGCCAGTACCTGATGCTTTACTGGAGGGAGAATACCCAAGCCCCTCCTCACGGAGGTACTGGAGCCAGCTGGACAATGCCTTTACTACATGGATTTCAGAGATGCTGACCCCTCGCAGCTCCCCCGACTTTAGCGCCAGGGTGGTCAGTACCTTTGAAGATCAGACCCCAGACATCCCTTTCCTTCAGCAATTTCTTCTCATGACTGTGTGTGTGGAATGCCCTCCTCTTCCAGGGCAGCAGTGTCTAGAACTGACCAGAGAAGGCAGTTTTCTCCAAGGAGTATTTGCACGTGTAAATTACATAGCAGGGGGCTTTTCTGTGTGTTTGGGAGAGAGGAAATGGAGATGAGAACCACAAATACCCCCTGTTTCGTGAGCGTGGATTTTTTCACTGGGGTAAGAATTTGTTTTCTGCAGCAATTCCTGTGCTGGTTTGTCCTACATGGGTCAGGGTGACAGACTTCAATCCTTGGCATTGCTATTTTTGCTTTCGGGGCTTTGTGCAGCTGTATCAGCTGATCTTGCTACATCTCACATACTAAACAGGCTTGGTGCTGGTCTGAGTGTAGCTGGGAGGCGTCCAATGATAATCAAGAGGTGCTGTTGGAGATGATGTAGGTGGTGCTCTTCCTTTTGTGTCTACATTGACCTAATACCCTGTGATGGGATGTACTTGTCCCACACTGGAGAGAAGGGGTTAAGGTACCACTCTTAGCAGCAGAAGCCTTGCCCCCTGACCCTGCTGGGCACGCTCCAACTGCTGCTGCAGTACAAAAGGGAGCAGCCTCGCTCAGTCTGGGCTGACCGCTGAGGAGGAACGACACCTTACCAGCTCCAGCCGAGGAGCAGCTGGGATGCTGGACCACGGGAGCAGGAGACACTGAGGGCGCCCCAGGAAGATTGCATTCATTGCCCAAGGAGCCCATAGACTCCGAAGATACCCCGACTTCAGCAGCAGGAGTCAGGAAGGAAGAAAGTAGCCCAGGGAGGGACTAGCCAGTGTCCCTGCAGTAGTCGGTGTGTTGCAGGCAGATTCACTGCTGACTTAGTGGTGAACCAATTTGCCGCCACCAGGGCTTTGGCCTGGGACCCAGTGAAGCAGGGAGGGGCCAGTCCCCCTATTCCAGCTGCCCCCTTTGGGGGGCAGCCCATCAAACCCCCTCCTATTGACTCTGGCCATTGGGCCGTGCTTCCGTGCAGTCCAGAGAAGACCTACTGACTGTCCTGCCATGCAGTCCTGAAGCTGAGGGCAGCCATATTGACTTTAACCATGGATCTACCACACCCTTGCCCCACCCAGTGGGTGACGGGGTGTACTTGCCCTGTGACATACCCCAGGGTGGTGCTAAGGCCCTGTGCTGCTGGGGTGCTGTCTTTCCAGTGAGACATAAAACCAAGACCCTCAGCAAGGGGGACATAAAAGACCCCGTGTCCCTTTTTGCACAAGGAGGAATGCTAAACAGCTGCCTGGCCAAATTCCAACTATTGTCTACAGTACCAAAAATTCCTTCTCACCCTTTCAACTGGATACAGTATTCTTCGTACTGCCCTCAGCCGTTGCCCAGTGTGGCTGTGTGCTGCTCAACATCTGCTGTGTTCCACTCCAGAAGTGGCTGAACGGACTCACTCACGTTTACCCAGAGTGATAGAGCAGCACTGATTTACACCAGTGGGGAGCTGGCCTGGAATCAGCAGCGATCTCAAGATGAAAGGCACTGTGTAAATGTCAGCTCATATAATTAATTTCCATCGGACCTTCAAAAGACGAAGGAAGAAATTGAACCTCCTGGCTTAGTAATTTAGTTGGGAAGTAACAAGGTTCTATAATGAAGCATGAGATGCCCTTTATCAAACAAAGAGGAGATGGAGATGATCTCACGAAGATCCCTTATTGCTGCCTCTGCTAAGTGTAGCCGTTTAGGTGAATTACTTCAGCGAGAGGGGCTCATCAGCACTTAGAAATGTCTCTGTGAAATGAACGCTTCTGAATGGAATGCCAGTGCATGTGCCCATTGGCAGGTCTGCAAACTGCAGCTCTTGGAGATTAAATTAACGAGATGAAGTCAGGGCGGAGTTTTTAATTCTATCACATACGGACACCGGGCTCTGAGACAGAATGTCTTTAATTTCTTACCGAGCAGCCTTGATCCACTGGCTGACAAAAACCATTTCCCCAGTGGCAGACAATCCCAAGCTAACACAGGAATGGGGGAGGGATGGATCTATGGAACTGGAGGCAATGTGGCCTAGTGGATTAAGCTGCAGCCAGAGACTTGGGTTCTAATCCCACCTTGGGCATATTGCTGGTTCTGTAGCCTATTTAGGCTATGTCTACACAGCACTTTCGTCGTTAAAACTCTTGTCACTCAGAGGTGTGAAAAAACCACACCCCTGAACAACAAAAAATATAATGACGAAAAGTGCCAGTGTGGACAGCGCTTCATTGGCAGGAGCTGTGCTCCTGGTGACAAAGCTCCCACCCCTCGTTGGGGGTGATTTTATTTTGTTGTTGGTAGAGCTCTCTCCCGGCGATAAGGAGCGACTACACTGTGCATCTTACAACGGTGCAACTGCAGTGGCATAGCTGCGCCGTTGTAGGGTGTGCAGTGTAGACATAGGCTGTATGCTCTTCAGGGAAGGTAGGGACTGTCTCTCACAAGCCTGAGCAACTCCACTGCAGTTTTATTGCCATGCAGCCCAAGCCCCACAAACATGGCGCAGTCACGGGTGGTTTATTGCAGTGTAGACATACCATAATAGTGCTCTGCTGGTAGAATAGCCAGAATATCTATAACCGTATAGCGCTCCCAGAGTAGAGATGGCCTCCAGTATGCCCTTCCAGCACTGAGCATTGCATTCATCATCGTGATGGAGCACCATGCCATTACAGTTACTGATGATTATCAATAAGGAGCGAGAGGTCGAAGAGGAGCATATGCCAGAGGAGCTGGAAGGGGATTTTGAATGATCTTCAAGGACTGATGGAGGAGCGAGTGAAGGTGACCGAGGGTGGAGAGAGAAGGGAGCCTGTAGCCTGGAAAGTAGGCTGGGCTGTCTACAGTGTTCAAATTGGAGGGCATTAGGAAGGAGGGTTCCCAGGGATTGAAGCAGGAGGGATACATATCTCAGCTACGTGAAACTTCTGAAAGGAATCATGTTTGCTTCTGAGTGCAGCTCCAGGGGTTGGGGATGCTCATTGACTCTATGAGTACTCAGAGACCCACCCCAGAGAGCAGCAGGGAAGCATTTACTGCCAGAATCCAAGTGTAAACACTCTGGGCCAAAGCCATCCCTGGTATAAATGGCTGCCAGGTCCCAAGGCTCCATTGCACCAACATACACCAGCTCCAAATTTGGCCCTCCGTATATGGGGCAGAGAAAGACCCACTCTGTGGCCCAGAACCCCAACTGGTATATCTCATTGTTGTTCCTTTGGAGCCAATGGAGTTGCACTGATTGTCACCAGCTGGGATTTGGCCCACATAGGAGATATTGTTAACCTACATACAAGGAGCTCCCAGAGTCCTCAGATCAGATCGGGCCCTGTGGTGTCAGGCACTGCATAGACACTCCAGTAAACATGGCCCCTGCACCAAGGAGCTTACAATATGAGAAAAGTGATGTACAAAGCAAGGGGAGGGGGGAGATGTCCATCCACTTTCAGGACATACTAGCTGCACTGTTTTCCCTTTGCCTTTGGTGAGCCCTGTGCTTTGCTTCAATGTAGCAATATTAGTTTTTAGAGTCTTGCTGATAGGCATTAAATCATAATTACTAATGACCCTCTGTGGAAGACTTAGGCATGGGACTGAGAACAAGGTACACTCGGGACTACATGTAATGCTGCAATTTCTGGGCCAGGGAGCAGAATTAAGGACTCAGCTAATGAGAGTGATAGTCAGAGATGTGGGAAGTAGTGAGAACTTGTGGCCAAGAAGTGGAAGTCCCTTAAGCTAGAGATGAGCCCAAGCAGATCGAGATCATAGATTCACAGATCAAGATCATAGATTCACAGATTCCAAAGCTAAGATGGACCACTGTGATCTTCTCATCTGACCTTCTGTACAACACAGGCCAAAGAATTTCCCCTCAGTTAATTCCTGTTTGATCCGCAGTGTCCCAGGTTTAAGGGTTGTTCAGATCTGAGAGCCAGAGAAAAAGTTGTGTTATCCACCCACAAGGAGAAAAAACATCTACTTGGATGGTGGCCGTGCCATTGGTGGTTGTAGGTGTACTTGAATGGATGCTCTGCCACTGGTGTCCTATAGTTGCTATAGGTTAACCTGCATTGGCTATAGGTTGACCGGTGGCCCTGCTGATGGTGGCTGTGGGTTGACCTGACCAGTGGCCCTGCTGATGGTGGCTGTGGGTTGACCCGTCCAGTAGCTGCACGCAGAGCAGATGGCAGAATCAGGCCCATTTGTTTAGTTGTGTTCACATTCTATAGGTGGTTGCTGTGCTCAAAGGGGGAATTTCTCCATCTGAAAATTCTGAGTGACAAGGAAATCAGGTTGCAAGAGTCCAAGGCCACTTCCCAGGTAGTCATGCAAGGATGTCAGTGTTGATCCTGCTGCTCTTCACTCCGTTCACACTCCATTCCCTACGCAAAGCCCACTAAAAATATTCAGTCTGGAAGGTGTTTTCTGCAAAACCACCACTGTCTATTAAAGGCAGCTGCAAAACGTTCACATAAAGTGTTAAACTTCTCATCTGTGTCAGTCATCCCTGGCTAGGCTTAGAAAGGGTCCTTTCAGGGGCAGAGGCGGGGCCCTGGCATGGAGAAGGGGAATGGGAGAATTCCCATCTGGTGTCCCCAGCTTTATTGAAAGGAAAAACAAAATGAAATAAACTGGGTTCCCCTAAAGGTTATTATTAGTGGGCCTCATTATGCTAGGTGCTGTACAAGCATAAGTGTAAATGATGGTCTCTGCCCCAAAAAGCTCATGTCTTGGGGGATAGCTCAGTGGTTTGAGCATTGGCCTGTTAAATCCAGCATTGTGAGTTCAATCCTTAAGGGGGGCATTTAGGGAACTGGGGATTAGCCCTGCTTTGAGCAGCAAGTTGGACTAGATGATCTTCTGAAGTCCCTTCCAACCCTAATATTCTGTGATTCTAAATAGACAAGGGCAGGAAGAGAAACCAAGGCAGAGGAAGTTGAAGTGACTTGCCCAAGATCACACAGCAGAGCCTAGGTCACCTGGACCTCTTTCTGCTGCCAGAGCCATCTACTCTTCCCACCCCCCATGTCTCTGTTTCCCCTTCACTTTTATTTGGATGGTAAGCTGTTCAGGGCAGGTACTGTCTCTCACTATGTTTGTACAGCACCTAGTGCAGTGGGGCTTTGGCTGGGGCCTCTAGGTCCAGCTGGAATACCAATAAGAATCTAGTGAAGGGAGGAGGCAGTATCGGTGCCCATTTAGGGTTGCCAACCCTCCTGGTTTCACTGGGAGTCTCCCAGAATCAGGCCCTATTCCCAAAGGCTACTGAAGCCAAACCAGAAGATTTTAGGTGCTGAAAGTCAAGTGGCACAACAGAGCTAAAGCAGGCTCCCTGCCTGCCCTGGCCCCACACGGCTCCCAAAAGCAGCTGGCACATCCCTACAGCCCCTGGGGAGGGGGGGCAAGCTGCTCTGCACATTGCTTCCACCCCCAGCACCAACTCCACCACTCCCATTGGCTGGAACTATGGCCAATGAGAGCTGTAGAGGCAGTGCTTGCAGGCACGGGCAGCACACGGTGCCCCCTCCCCACCCCCCCAGCCCCCCCGGGGCTGCAGAGACATGCCAGGCACCTCTGGGAGCAGCACAGGACCAAGACAGTCAGCGAGCCTGCCTTAGCCCTGCTGCGCCGCTGCCCAGGAGCCACCCAAGGTAAGCACCTCACAGCCAGAACCTGCACCCCACATCCCCTCCTGCCCCCCAACCCCCTACCCCAGGCTCATCCCAGAGCCCTCTCCCACACCTCAAACCCCTCAGCCCCAGCCCAGAGCCCACACATGCTCCTGCCCCCCCAATTCCCTGCCCCAGCCCAGTGAAAGTGAGTGAGGGTGGGGGAGAGCAAGCAACAGAGGGTGGGGGATGGAGTGAGCAGGGCAGGACCTTGGAGAAGGGGCGGGACAGGGGCAGGGCCTTGGGGAAGGGGCAGGGCGGGGGAAGGATGTTTGGGTTTGTGTGATTAGACAGTTGGCAACCATATGCCCATCCCAAAATCCAGAGGAGAAATCAGGATGCTCATGGACCTGCCGTTGTGCAACAGGCCTAGCAGTGTAAGACTATCCTGATATATTGCCAGCGTTGTCCCATTGGGCCACAATGCTGTGGCACACATGGTCATGATATATCTTCCCTCACTGGGTCAACATGCTTCAGGGAAATGATGGCCCTCTGGTGAGTAGCCAGGGGGGTGGCAGTGGAGGTAGCAAACCCTGCAATGATCTCCAGTTTTGTCCCAGCACAGACATGAATGGACTCCCTGAACCATGGGTGGAATGAGAAAGAGCCACTTGCTAAAGTGCTGGTCTTGGAAAGCCTCGCTCTCCCAGTGCCCACAGCTGGAGTTGTGAAATGCCCAGGTCTCTCAGGAGATTGCAGGATCAGGCCCGAATCCCAGAGATTCAGGCACCAGGCACCCAAGATTCAACCCTTCTGACACACGCCAAGAGGTGTGGGGTTACAGAGGGGACCTCCTTTCCCTTCTGACCCCCAAACACTCTGAAGTGTCTTCATGAGTGTTTGCTGCCTGCTTTCCAAAACTCTGTCCCTGTTTAACAGCACTGGGGCTCCCTGTTTGATTGCATTACTGTTTGTTTAACAAAGAGTGGCTCCAATTTGTCAAGAAATTGAGAGGAGTCTGCAATTAATGATATACATTATTATTAGCATCCTGTAGGGGACTTGCCAGTGCCTATAAACATGAACAAAGAGTCAGCAAATCTACAGCTATTATTTTTAATCTCCCAGGTAGATACATCTGTGTGTGCATGGTCCCACCTCCCAGGAGTCTTTGCAGATGTATCCATGGAAACGCGACACTGCAGAAACTGTAGGTACTACAGGAGGAAATCTTTCAAAATGTCCTGTTTGCCCCAGATACAATAAATAAATAGGTTTGGGTGCAGAAGCATTGCTAGAATCTACTGGGTTTGGATGTGCTAAGGTGAGAAAGGCAGAAGGGGGCTGGTTGCCAAGAGGCTTATAACACTAGCCGCGGGGCTTGCATACATGCGTGCTAGTCTGGCTGGCTGCCGAGATTAGAGAGAGAGAGAGAGAGAGACTAGGTGGGTGAGGGTTGGAGTTTGTCTTTCTCCCCAACAGAAATCAGTCCCATAAAAGCTATGACCTCCCTCACCTAGTCTCTCCAATATCCTGGGACCGACACGGCTCCAGTGACCCTGCCTAGATTCGAGATACTCATAGATAGGAAATGCCCTTTGTGGATGTATGAGTGAACCAGCCAAAGCTGAGTCCAAGAGAGGAGATAGGAGAGCGGGAGGAGAATGTGGACTCTGTCGCCTGTAGGTCTGCGTTGAGAGCCTACTCCAGGTCAATAACATCCAAGAGTCAGTACCTGTGACAGCTGGTTGGTGGCCTGCATGAGACGAGACAGCAAGTCTTAGTCCCTTTCCGAGTCAGTAGATGTCAGTGTCATGACACCAGATTCTGATTCCTGGGAGTTCAGTAGGATGACAAATGGCCGTGATCTCCCCTGCTGCCCAGAGTATGGTCCCTCCAAGGCAGGAATTGGTGGGATGCATTGAGGAAACCCCCTGCCATTGCTCAGACTTCACCAATTCTGCAGACTTCAGTCTCCAAGGCCACCCATCACAAGCCCCACAGACCCTTGGGTAGCAGGCTGACGGGAGTTCAGAACACCAGGAGATGAGTTCATGCTGCAGGGTATCAGTCACTGGTTTGAAGCATTACTAATAGGCAATAGGGAAGGCACATCCAGCCCGGCTCTGTCAGAAGGAGGCTGCTCTGTTGTGAGCTAAGGGAGGGAGGGAGGAAGATAGCCAGCAGAAGGGATGCTGGCAGCTCTGGGCTCCACTCCCTCTCCTGGCTCTTCAAGAGGCAACTAGAGATCATAACAACTCTAGCAGTTTCTCAATCCCTCCTCTGCTGGTCCCTCCCTCCCCCATGCTCTGCTGCCATTGGCCATTAATGACCCAAGGGGGTCAGTCAAGAATTAGGCTCTGCAGCAGTGCAAGTGCATTCTGCTTTGGCACACCTGCAATATTCCACAGCAGTGCAGGTGTGTTCTACCCAGCATAGCTGGCATGGTCAGCAGCCTGGAGGGTGCCTTCTGTCTGTATGTAGGCAGCATGTTAAATGGCCATCAAGGGGTTAATTTATGCAATTTTTTTTTAAATCTATATTATCTGAACAGTAGCAATCAAGGGAGTCTGTGAAATGAAAAGCACACAAGTAGTAGTATAATGATGTCTTCAGCCAACCTAGCTCTGCTGTGTCCAGTGTCGATTAATGCTGACATGGTACATAAGGTAGATTTACAGAGCACCTTAGCACAGGCTGTGAACATAAACACAGGGCTTTCCCAGCACCCTCCATCTGAGCCCAAAGCTTTCGAGAAACAACAGTAAGCCAAGGCTGCGAGCTGGTTTACAGATGGGGAAAGTGAGGCACAAAGCAGCAAAGTGACTTGCCCAAACTCACCAGTGGTGCAGTGTCACGGGATGGCTGGCCCCTTTAGGCAGAGCAGAGCCAGCTCCCCTGATGAGGAGTCAGATGCTTTGAGGCTGGGCTTGATGAAGAGGATGGCAACACCTGAACTAGAGGATGAGCAGAGAGGCACCCAGGAGGGCAGGAGCTATGGGAGGGGAGTCTGGGGAAAGGCTTTGAGAAGAGCTAGCTCCTGCAGTGATTACCCCAGCATGGGGGCCAGGAGGAGACTATCTGGGAAGCGGCTTTAAACCCTTTGGAAGGAAAGTAGGCCCAGTGAGGGCAGGTCTGGACTGTGAGGGATTGTGCTGACCCTGGGATGGGAGGATATCATTTGGGGTGACTGTTTCATTTCTGAAGGGCCCCAGGGGGCCTGTGCCCAGTACCAGGGAATCTAGTGCTGGGGAACCTGGTGCAGAGAAGAAGGGTTAACAGAGGACCTTACATTGGAACATTAGGGTTTGCTTTAAGCCTGTGGGCAGAGTTATTTGGGCTATTAATAAATTAACCTGTGACAGGGACTGAAAAGGTGCTTGGTGGAGTAATTTCTGAGCCGCTTGTGGGGAGGATATAGCTGTGGCCACTGGGGCCATGCTTGGCCAGCAGAGGGCGCTTGGCAATGGCACCCTCTGAGACATGCAGGACTAGAACTCAGTCTTCCCAGGTCTCTGCTCAGCTGGTGTCACATGCTGCTGCTTGTTCCAAAGGGGAAACCAATCCTTTCCTGGTGCTTCCTAAGCAGCACTGCTAAACATTGCTCAGGAACAAGCAAAAATCCAGGCCTCCATCCCATCGCTAGATACTACAGAGATGGGGTCTGAAATAGACGAGGGGGGAGCGGTACATGGGGAAGGGCCCACAACCCTGGCATCAATCACCATTAGCAAGAAGGCACTTGCCTAGACTGCAGCCGTGCCACCTCAAGCTGCATAGCAGGCAACTCTCACCAGCTCAGCAGGGTTAAGCTTGGTCAGGACTTAGTTGAGGTCTGCAAGGAGTGTGAAGGATTTGAGCATCCTTAGGAAGCAGCTCTGTGGGAAGTGCCGTCTCATCCAGAGGAAATAAAAACAAGACCTTGACCGTTCCTACTCATTAGATCCTATAATGAGTATAAGAGTTACTGAAACCCTGTGGCTGGGCAAAATTCTCATCTCATTAATGATGCATTCTCACACTCATCCTGTGGTTACAAACAGATGCAGTGTTTTATCCTAAGTGAGTTGTGTTTTTCACCTCTTGGTAGTCTTGCTGGAAGTTGTTGAACAGCTGCTGTGTTTTGCCCCAGAGGTGGCTGCATTTCAGTGTGGGATGGCAGGGTGAAGTGACTCATGAATACAGAAGGCTATGCAGAAGCCTGCAATCTCTCACGCAACCCTTTAGGGAGAAAGGTGTTACAGAAATGTGACATACCATTAATTATTATTTATAATAAATCATGAAGAGTCTGAAGTGGAAATTTTCCGTGCATAGAAAATGAGGCCACCTTTCTAATGATTACACTACTCAGTGCTTACACCCAGTTGCCAATACATCTAAACCAGTTTGGATTGCCACTGCTATAGCTACTGGCCTGACACCACAGTACTGGTGATTGCTGTGAGGACGCCTGTCCCTCGTGACATTCACGGAAGGCTACTTTGAGAGGCAGCAGAAATCCAAGTCATTTCTTCCCCCTCAGTGCTGCTGCCTGGGTTTCGTAAGCAGCAGGCACTCGCATTGTGTAATCGTCTTTGCCTCGCAAGCAAGATAAACAGCTCCCAGAATGCCAAGGGCTGGGGGAGCTCGGATTAGCTAGTGCAGTCTGGAGTTCAGCACCGTGGCCCTGCTAAGAAGGAAAGAGGCCAGTGCTGAGGAATGCATCTGGCTGGGTGGACAGGAAGCAGAGAGGCGAGCTCTGTGCATTGGGTTTAGTAAGGAAGACCCAGCAGGGCGTTGGGGAGCAGCCTATCTGCAAAAAGATGTGACCCAAAGAGTGACAGAGGCAATGGGAGTCTCTGAGACCCTCCGGAGCAGGGAGCCGGACATGGGAGTGCAGTCAGGGAACCACACTGAGAGCAAGCATGGCCCTGCCATGGAGAGGTAGGGTGGTCTAGTAGTTAGGGCACTAGCCAAGAACTTGGGAAACCTGGTCCTTTCTGTGCCCCAGACTTCCTGTATGACCCTGGGCAAGTCACTTAGTCTCACTTTGCCTCAGTTCTCCAGCTGGGATAATAGCACTGCCTCACAGCGGTGTTGTGAGGCCAGATGCCATGGTAGTGGAGACCAGCTAAGTATTTAGATAGACTCCTGCCTTCCCCACATGCTGGATGAGGCCCCAGATCTACAGTCTCACTACACCATCTCTTCAGCAAAGGAGGCCTGAGGCCTAGACCATCATCCAACACTTCCCCACCCTCCAAAGCCAAGGTACCAGGCCTCAAGTTTCATCCCCCCTCTCCCCAAGCAAAGGAGGCCAATGACCTGCTGGAGTCTTAGTTCCACCTTTGAAGCACATCAGGCATAGGGTTGCAGCAGCAATGGAGGTGCAAGGCCCGGAGCTAGGCTGACCATTTGTTCTTGGAAGCTGGGAATGTCCCTCTTTCCAGGCCTAGTCTAGGCCCCTCAGACTGCATGGCTGCCTGAAGCGGTGGTACACATGCTGAGTATTGTCGATTGCCACGGACTCGCAGGGGCGAAAGAAAAATGCAGGCCTGTTATTTACCAGGCTGCACGTGGCAACAGACTATATTGGTAAGGGATGCAAAGAGAGTGTGGGTCACGATGCAAACTGCAGACACACACACACACACACACAACTTAATCAATTTAAAAGTTTTATTGGGGATAATTACAAGGGGTAAGGGAGCAGTGTATGATTAGCTAATAGAGTTAATGAAACTTAAAACACACAATGACTAAAATATCTACTAACAATATTTATAAACAAAGATGCAGCATTTAGTAATAACTGATACTTACAAATACAAACCAACGCATAACGACCGGCAAACGTAGAAGCTCTGTTTGAAACACGTGAGCTGAGAGAGAGGCTTCGAGGTGATCAGGCTCGGTTACGGGCATACACAGGATACACGGGTATACACAGGATTCGTTTTTTTCTCTCCTCTCCCTGCCTGCACATGGCAGGCAGGCCATAAAGTACCCACAATGACATCATAGAAGTGTCATAGGGGACGGGGCCCAAAACCTGTTTGTGTTCGTTTCTGATTGGCACAAGCAAAGTTTACACCATGTAGGGGAGCAGGTGCCTAAAAGTCTGGCTTCGCCCCCAAAAGGTGAGGAAATGCATATTGTCTTAGGCCTGGTCTACACTAGGACTTTAATTCGAATTTAGCAACGTTAATTCGAACTAACCGCTCAACCGTCCACACCAGGAAGCCATTTAATTCGAACTAGAGGGCTCTTTAGTTCGAATTTGGTACTCCACCCCGGCAGGTGGAGTAACGCTAAATTCGACATGGCTAGTTCGAATTAGGCTAGGTGTGGATGGAAATCGAACTTAGTAGCTCCGGGAGCTATCCCACACTGCACCACTCTGTTGACGCTCTGGACAGCAGCCCGAGCTTGGATTCTCTGCCCAGCCACACAGGAAATGACCCGCGAAAATTTGAATTCATTTTCCTGTCTGGGCGGTTTGAATCTGACGTTCTGGTTGCACATCGGGGCGAGCTCCGCAGCACCGGCAGCAATGCAGAGCTCTCCAGCAGAGGAGTTCATGTAATCTCTGAATAGAAAGAGGGACCCGGCATAGACTGACCGGGAACTCTTGGATCTGATCGGTGTGTGGGGCGAGGAGTCTGTGCTTTCGGAGCTGCGCTCCAACGAACGGAATGCAAAGACCTACGAGAAGGTCTCCAAAGCCATGATACAGACAGAGGATACAGCCGTCATGCAACGCAGCGCCGCGTGAAAATCAAGGACCCCAGACAAGCCTACCAAAAAATCAAAGCGGCCAACGGACGCTACGGAGCCTGCCACCACTGCCCCACCAGTGACCATGGACTCTGATGATGGGACAGTGTCGACGGACAGTTCCTCGACGATGTTCGCGGACGGGGAAGATGAGGAAGGGTTTGTGGAGGACGAGGCAGGCGATAGCGCTTACAACGCTGGTTTCCCCGACAGCCAGGATCTATTCATCACCGTCACGGAGATCCCCTACCAACCCTCCCCGGCCAGGAACCCGGATCCTGAATCAGGGGTAGGAGCAGTCGGTAAGTGCTTTAACCATGTTAACTTTTATTCTTAATATGACAGGAATCTGAAGTGTGTGAAAAGGAGGTCTCTGTATATATGGTGATAGAACAGAAATCCTCCTGGGAGAACGCCACGAAGCTCTCCTGCCGTTAATCGATAAGCATCAGCAGGAGGTTCCTGGGGAGAGCTGCCTTATTGGGTGCTCCGTGATAGCACACTTTTCCGCGCGAGGCTTTCATGCGGTATTCAGGGAGCACTGCCTCCCAGAGCACGGCTGCATAGGTCCGTGGTTCGTGCTAGATTTCACGCAGCATGCGCTCTCTATCTCCTTCAGTGCCCGTCCTCACGGTGATCTCGCTCGGAGACTCCTGCATCTAAGTAGGGGAAGAAATGTTACGTTACGCCTGGTCCAAAGTATTTTTAATAAATAAACGGACAGACGGCATAGCACAGACTCAGCACGCAGCTGCGTGACGAGCGTAACGGAAAGCCAAAGAATCAAATGGACGCTCATGGAGGGAGCGGGGAACGAGGACGCAAGGTATCCCACAGTTCCTGCTGTCTCCGAAAAGCATTTGCATTCTTGGCTGATCTCCAAATGCTTCTAGGGTCAAACACAGTGTCCGCAGTGGGTCGGGGCATAGCTCGGCAATTTACGCACCCCCCCGACCCCCAGAAGTGAAAGGGAAAACAATCCTCTGTTGACTCTTTTACATGTCACCGTATCTGTACTGAATGCTGCAGATAGACGCGATGGTGCAGCACTCAACACCAACATCCTTGCTCCCCCCACGCTATGGATGGCTGATGGTACAATAAGATGGAAATCCATCCTCATCATCAGCCTATTGGCACATGGGGCAGTGCAAAAGGACTGGTAACCATAACGACCATACCAACTTGCTTGGGACAGGTCGGTCAAGGCCGCCTGTTGCTAATTTTTCATGGTAGATGGTGCAGTATGGCTGGTAACCGTCCTCATCATTGCAACAGGGGGCTGAGCTCCATCAGCCCCCACCCTTCATTGTAAAGAAAAGATTCAATTGCCCCTGGACTAGCAGAGGGATGAGTGGCTCCCTCCTCCACACCCCTTAATGTCATCTCTGGACTATCATTGCAGCTGGAGGCTTCCTTCCACTCATTTCTCACAAACGACTACCTGTGTCTTATTCATGCATTCTATATTACTTCATCACACAAGTGGGGGGACAATGGTATTGGAACCCAGGAAGGCTGGGGGAAGAACGGAATGAACAGCTGGGGTTGTTTCAGGAGCACACCCTGTGAATAGCGTTCAGCTCAAAATTTATGCAGGATTGGACAGAGAGCAGCTGTGGTCTCTGGTTGTATGATACAGTGGTTCTCTAGTACACTTGCCCATAATCTAGGCAGGACTGATTCTATTTTTAGATACCCAAAAAGGAGGGATTGACTCGGGGAGTCATTCCCAAATTTTGCTTTTGCGCCCCTGGCTGATCGACCGGGGGCACTTATGACAGCACCAAATGGCGCAGTGTAAAAGGACAGGTAACCATGACCATCTTATTACCGTCTTCTTACCAGTTCATGGTATGGTAGACGGTGCAGTATGCCTGGTAACCATCGCTGCTGTCATGCAAAAGCATAAGCATGCTGCTGTGTAGCGCTGCTGGTCCGCCTCTGTCAGCGGCATCCAGTACACATACGGTGACATACACAAAAGGCAAAATAGGGTCCATTGTTGCCACGCTATGGCGTGTGCCAGGGCATTTCATGGAAAACGTGCTCGAAATGATTGTCTGCCGTTGCTTTCCTGGAGGAAGGAATGACTGGCGACATTTACCCAGAATCCACCGCGCAAATGATTTGTGCAACAGCAGGCACAGGGGTCTCAACAAAAAATTCACAGAGACAGCCTAGACTCAGTTAATTGTTCGCAAAAAAGTATCATTGCAAGGAATTAACTAACTGTTTCCCATCCCACAGCTTCCACTGTCTCCAGACCTTCCACAGCATCCACCTCGCAGAGGCTGGCGAAGATTAGGCGGCGAAAGAAAAAGACAAGGGACACGATTTTCGATGAATGTGTGGACTGCTACCTAGCCGAGGCGGACCAGCAGAGGCAGTGGAGGGAGAAAGTCTCTCTGTACCAGCGCTCACACAGCGAATGGGAGGAGAGGTGGCGTGAGGAACACAAGCAGGCGACTCAAGCAATGCTTGTACTACTGAGGGAGCAAACGGACACGCTCCGGCGACTTGTGTATGTTCTGCAGGACCGCTGCAGGACAGAGCCCCCGGCAGTATCTCTGCAACCGCCCTCCCCCGCCACAAAGTCACATACCCCCCTCACCCTAAATAACCAGGAGGATGCCCGCCCTGGGCCGTGAATACTGTCACTGCACCCCAGCAGAGTGCTCAAGTAACCAAAAGCTCTCATACCCTACGTTTGCATAAGTCCTTCCCTTCCAGACTCAAATAAGTCCCAATCCCAGTCCCATCCCATAACTGTGTACTTAAGTAATAAAAATACTTTGCTGTTAAGTACTGTTTCCGTCATGTTTCTTCACTGAAGACTGTGTTTGAATGGGGTGCGTGGGGAAGTGCGTTGCTAATTGCATAGGACAGGCACCTTTCGCAGGGTACAGACACGGGGGCCGGATCAGCAGCGGGTAACACACACAGTGCAGTCAGCAGGCACCGTGGTCGGTATGGGAGGTGGTTTCCAGGTTCTGTGTGGGCGGTGGGGATGTGACTTTTTAGCGGGGGAGGGCGGGTACAGATCTTATACAGCGGTCCTTGTCGTGGACCGCTGAGTCACGCAGCAGAGGAATCTGTATCCGTCCTCCTCCGCCACAAGGCCACATAGCCCCCCGCACACAGAATCCCAAAAAGGAGGGATGGCAGGCTCCGTTGAAACAAGCAGTCCGGCAATGCAGACCGCTGTAGGAGCAGGAGCCTGTCATTCCTTGAGTTTAGAGGCGGTCTTTACATCAGCACACACCCTACCCACCGCAGTCTGCGTTCCAGTTTTGACCCTTTAACGAAAAGTCATGAATAAAGAAACCTCTCCTCAGTAACAGTGTGACATGTATTTTATTTTTACACGTGTCTTGGAAGTGGAGGAAACGGGGAGAACGGGGTATTTAACCGAAGAGGAGAGTCAACAGTAACTGGGTAAAGAAACAGGGGCAGGTTCAGCTTCTCTGGAAAGAAACTGAACAGTCACAGGTCACGCTGCTCGCTGGTATTTAAAGAGTTCCTTGTCGCTGTCCCAGGCGCCTGTATAGGGCTTCATGAGCAAGTGCATTAGCGGGCAGGCTGGGTCACCGAGGATCACTATAGGCAAATGCACATCCACAACAGTTATTTCGTGGTACGGGAAGAAACTACCTTCCAGCAGGCGTCTGAGTAGCCCACAGTTCCTGAGAACACACGCATCAGGAACCTTGCCCGGCCATCCGACGTTCATGTTGGTAAAACGTCCCCTATGGTCCCCCAGTGCTTGCAGAACCATTGAAAAGTAGCCCAATTTCTCAGCAGCTGAATGTGGAAGAGGTGGACGATAAAGTGCGAGGAGGAGAAAACGGCGAGGATCGCAGCGGGCTCCATGCTTGCAGTGCTGTGGCGTCCACGCTGTCACTGACCAGAAAAGTGCACGAACAGATTGCCCGCAGGCACTTTCAGGGAGGGAGGGAGTGAGGGCGTGATTGACGGTTCAATGACGACAGTTACCCAAAACCACCCTCGACACATTTTTTCCCCCAGCAGGCATTGGGGGCTCTACCCAGCATTCCAATGGGCAGCGGGGACTGCGGGAACTGTGGGATAGCTTCCCACAGTGCACCGCTTCGAAAGTCGACGCCGGCCCCGTTAATGTGGACTCAGAAGTTCGAATTAGTGTATTTAGTATGGATACACAAATTCGACTTCATAAGGTCGAATCCACAAATTCGAATTAAGTAGATTTGAAATAGTCCTGTAGTGTAGACAAGGCCTTAGAATGCGTTCAACACTGAATGACAAAAGAAGAGGCCAGGGCAATACCGGTATGGGCAAGTTCTATAGGATGCAGACAGGAACTCATCTCAACAAGTCTCTGCTAGGCCAGTGGTGGGTCCACCTTGCCCTACCCAGTCCAAGGGGGGAGGGCTCAGTTAGTCATCTAAATGCCCTCTCTTGCATTTGCAAATGCTCCCACAAAATTGGGCCTTTGCAAGACCCCTTTAAAACCAGGCTCTCCCTGACCCAGTCAAGCATAGGGTTGTTGTCAGAGCCCAGACATGAGGTTTGCACAGCATCCCTCATTTGCGCTAAGCCCTGGGCCCACTCTCTCGGTGGGGGTCTCCAGAGGCAGGGAGTGTCAAGGTGCTTTGGCCAGGCTGCTCTTGGATGAACAGAGGGACTTGTTCACCTTTCAGGGCTGGGTGTGGGAAAGGGAGAGGTGTGGCTGATAGTGGAGAACCAGGCTGCGTCTCCATCCCGTCAGCTCCAGGGCCCAGTAATGGGCACTCACATATGTGACAGGCCAGAGCTCACACAGTCCTGGACTATGGCCCCACTAGGGCTCAGCAAGCTCTTTATCACTCAGCGGGGAACTATTGGTCTTGGAGAGAGGCTGTGAAAAATCACAGATGCTAAATTCACTCCCTGGAGTGGGAGCTTCCCCTCGGGGACTTCCTAGCTTGCAATCCATCCACCTTTGCAAGTTTGCAAGGCAGGAGGGGGTGTGTGTATAGTGTGTACACACACACACACACGGTGGGGGAGAATAAGATCATTAATGCTGGAGTTTTCCAAACAAGGCCCTGGTCCTACTCCTGTGGAAATCACTAGGAGTCTGTCCATTGATTATCTGTCCCAA
The DNA here is from genome assembly GCF_020497125.1 of Mauremys mutica. Lineage (NCBI taxonomy): Eukaryota > Metazoa > Chordata > Testudines > Geoemydidae > Mauremys > Mauremys mutica. The sequence goes on along the minus strand of NC_059082.1, from coordinate 45,268,274 downwards.
AGGGTGCAGGGAGGATGTGGAGGAGCGGCATGCAGGAGGCATGGATAGGCAGGCAGAAAGTCAGTGAAATAATATGAACATTTGTTCCTGAATAATTATTTGAGGGGAAAAACTATCCAGATATTGTTAAAATTGCCAAATGCTGTTGGTAACAAGTTACTTGCCCAGCTCTGGTTCATATATGCATCACACTCATAAACCATATTAAAAGCCAAGCACTCAAAAGTTAGGCGATGCCAGAATTAAGTTTGCCTGTCCCTTTCCCAGCCCTGGCATTTTGTCCCAGTCCCACTCTTCTCACCTCGCCAGTCCCAGTCTCCACTCCTTAGGTTCCTAACCCCAGTCCCAGTCTTCTTACCCAGCCAGTCCTAGTCCCCACTCTTCTGACTCCATCTCCAATCTGTGTCCTTCCCCCTGCCCCATTCACTGGGGAATCCATCAGCATTGAGAAGAACCCCTTAAAATCTGTACATACAGGCAGCCCGTGAGAGGGGAAAGGGCACGAGGAGCACGGTAAGGACATACAGGGTTTGGCATACAGCGTGGAGCCTGCCTGGGGCCAGCCTTCTGTCCCAGAGCCTCTCTCTTGGGTCTGGAGATTGGTGAGCACCTGTTAACATGACTCCCATCTCAATGGCTGGAGGTGCCCACCATAGCTCCAGGCTACTGCTTTGGGAACAAATAGCTACAGGGGTATCAATAATGTAATGCAAAAACTTCAGGTCAGCAGTTCAAACCTAGCCTATGGTGGCCATGACCAAGAGCTGTTGATATGGGGTGGCTGTTTGATGGTGTACATGAATGGGGGTCAGCTCAGCTCCCAGGGGACAGCAATCACCCCTTGCACTTGCACCTTGGGGGCAGTCCCAACCAAGTGCCCACAAAAGGCTGTCCTGCCCTCAGGGGGTGGGGCATGCTGTCCAGGCAGCCTCAGAAGAGGTTGTGTAACCCAAACCCTCTACAGACTGCTCCACATAATTCATCTGCTGCAGCAACTGGCCAAGGGAGTGTGGTCACTGAGCACGCAGGCCAAGATCAGAGGCAGAGGGATAGCTCAGTGGTTTGAGCATTGCTCTGCTAAACCCAGGGTTATGAGCTCTAGCCTTGAGGGGGCCATTTAGGGAACTGGGGTAAAAATTTGTCTAGTTATCAGCCCTGCTTTGAGCAGGGGATTGAACTAGATGACCTCCTGAGGTCCCTTCCAACCCTGATATTCTGTGATCACAGGCTTTTAGTGCTGCAGGTCACAGCTTCAGTCTTGCTGACAACCCACCGGGCTCCAGTTACTCTTACAATGCCAGTTCCCCAGCTGTGCCTGTGGGGGGATGAAGGCATAGGCGTCTCAACTAGGAGCACTACCCTGCTCTTCCCATATTGCTAATTGGGAGGGGTATCCCAGCTAGCTGGGAGGTGGTTCCTGGGCTGAACTGGTCTCCCCAGTAGACAATCTGGTACCTTTGCCAGCTCTAAATTCATTGATTTTCTTTCCTGTCTATAACTTTCTTTCCCCACAGCCAACCCAAGCCAAGCTACAGCATCTCATCAGAGTGCTGGTGGGCACAGCTTAGTCTCACCGAGGTGCAAAGAGTGGACATCCTCTAGAAAGTGGGCTAAGGTAATTGCAAAGCTGTTAAAAATTCATTTGAAGCCCAAGGAGTTGGGCTAATCCTCCACAAAGGGCACTTTGCAAAACCAAAGATTAAATTAGCACAGGGGCAGGCAAATTTTTTGGCCTGCAGGCCACATCAAACTTCATAAATTGTTTGGAGGGACGGTTAGGGGAGAGGGTCGTGGTCGTGGCCTGGCCCCCACCTCCTATCTGCCCCCCCTGGGACTCCTGCCCCATCCAACCCCCCCATTTCCTGACAGCCCCTCTGAGACCCCTGCCCCATCCACATACCCCCACTCCCTGTCCCCTGACTGTCCCTGGGCCCCCACTGCCCCATCCAACCCCTCCTCTCATTCCTGATACCCCTCCAGCCCCATCCAACCACCCCTTCTCCCTGTCCTCTGACTGCCCCCGGAACCCCGGCCCCGAACTGCCCCCTGCCACCCCATCCAACCCCCCCTCCTTCCTGACTGCCCCCCCAGGACCCCTGCCCCCATTCAACCCCCTGTGCCCCCCTTGACCACCCTGATCCCTATCCACATCCCCGACCACCACCCCAAACTCCCCTGCCCCTCCCCTGCTCCCTGCCCCCTTACCGAGCTGCCTGCCACCACCACACAGCACAGAGCACTGGGTCAGGCCAGGCTGTGCAGCTGCGCTGCCCCAGGAGCTCACAGCCCCGCTGCCCAGAGCATTGCACCGGCGGTGGAGTGAGTGAGCTGAAGCTGGGGGGGGGGGGACGACAGTAGGGGAGGGGCTGGGGGCGAGCCTCCCGGGCCAGGAGCTGAGGGGCCAGGCAGGACGGTCCTGTACGCCGGATGTGGCCCACGGGCCATAGTTTGCCCACCTCTGGATTAGCAAAGTCCCCTTGAGTTGCATCAGCAGCCTGGGCCACTCCAATGTGCTTGCTATTCTCTTTGCAGAGGGCTCGCCAAGGACATGATTGAAACAATCTGTCAAATGCACCTTAGTCCTCAGCTGCAGCAGCTCCTGCTATTCTGCCTCTGGGCCTCTCACTCACAGGTTTTCCAATGAGTTCTAGTCCTGACGAATCCCCGGCTAAAATTTTGCATCGGAAGTTTCTGGCAAGTAGCATCGCTTCGACTAAACTGAAATTTTGCACAAAATCGGATCGTTTTGATGAAATTTTGTCTTGGGGGGGGAAAAAAAAACCTGCAGGGGGAGGAAACCATTTTGAAAATGTTCCAAGGTTTGATTGTCGTTGTTTTGAAATAACTTTTCACTTGATTTTTTTTCTCATTTTACATTTTTTTAAAATAAAATAAATAAATGGTTGAAAACAAAAAAGACATTTTGGCTTTTTGTCCCAAGTCAGGATGAAAAATTTGAAATCACACATTTCTTCAGACAAAACAATCAGCTTTTGACCATCTCTAGTCCTCATCCGTCGCCCTTCTGCACATGCCTCCCCATTCACCTCCTGAAGAAACTCCTGCTATTTTAGTCCCGAGCCCTCCCAAGAGCTTTGGCCCTGCACCCCAGCCCTGGGCCCCAAACAGCCCTGCCCATGCCCCTCAATCCTGGCCTGAAGATCTCCTGGCTATTCCAGCCATGAGAGCCTTGATCCTGATTAGTCATGACAAACTGTGCTGTAGTAATGTGTTTCTCTAATTAATTTCTATATTAAGAATAACCATATAAAATAGAAGAGCAGATAAGCATCACACCCGAACAAGGCAGGGCAACATACAAGCCAAGAAATTTAGAACTTAGAATGCGAGGGGCCATTTGAACTGAGCAGGCATGTTACAGCCAGGACAGACATCCACTGGAGTCTAGGCAGAGACCCATCAAAGCCGTCCTTCCCAGGAGCTATGTTGGAAGTCCTAGAGGGACCAGTTATTGTGTGTAGCCTCTGACCTCTCAGATGTCCCATCCATCAACATACATTGTGTTCATCGCCGTGATATCTGGCCACCTGGCTCTCCCTGCTCCACCAGTCCTGCTCGCTGCCCGGTGTTGGTTTCCAAGCTGCTGAGCCCATCAGTTTCTGCTCAGCAGCAGCCTCATGTTCTTCAAGGGTCGCCTCCTCCTGCTGACCCATGCACGGTGAGGAGAGACGGCCAGCCTGGCAGCTGTTGGAGTTGGATCACAGCCACATGACGCCTGCTCTTGGGTGGCTTCTCTGCGCCTAGACAGCGGTGTTTGGTTGGCTGCCCCTCCAGCTCACGCCAGGCTGCTGGAGTCTGTTGGCGCGGCAGGTGCAGCAAGGGAAGTCACACACTTGCTATAGCAACATCCACTTCACTGCCTGTTGGCTGTCAGTGCAGACTGATTGAGCATGAACAGGGACGCTGAAGGCCACTGGAAAGCAAGGATGGAGGAAGGCTAAGTGTGATCCAGAGCAACCCAGAACACAGGGCCCTGAACTCTCTGGCGTATTTCCAGCGCTCTCTGCATGATGGCACAAGACTTATGGCACAGGGGGCACAGATGGCAAAGCATCAGACCTTCCACTTGGTGCATGGGGAGATACAGAGGCAGTTCCTCTCTTTCCAAATGACCAGCCTTTCCCATTTTTTCCCCTACCCCCCCATCGGCAGCCCCCAACTCAGTGAAGCACCCAAGCACACCCCCTATTTGGATCACCACCATTCACTGTTTTTTCCCAGTTCCACCCCAGTTTGTGGATTTTTTCCTCTGCCCCCTCCCCCTCTTCCTTCCCTTCATGGATTGGTTGTCAGGCCTGGCACCTCTCCATACAAATCTCAGCTTGCTCAAACGTGCCTGAAAGTGGCTAGAGGCCCTGTCCACTCGAGGAGGCAGGCATTTGACTCGTGGAGCCCTGCCAGCCCCCTGCGGGCATGAGCTACTTGTCCCATTCTAACTAACTTTGATTAGTCATAGCAGGAAATCATTACCTATATACTCCAGCCAGAAAGTTCACAGAACAGTCCAGTCAGTGTAGATGGGCATCTTCCATTGTGCACTAAGTGTTCTTTTGATGGGCCACTTAACTTAAATAGTCCCTTCAAGATGTGCAAGCTAAATACCTTGTGGGTGTTACCCCAGACGCAAACATATTTGAAATACAAGTATAGAGCCAATGCTCATAACTTCAAATACAAACATGATACATGCATACAAATAGCATAATTATATTCAGCAAATCACAACTTTTCCATAGACACCTTACTTGACAACCTTTGTACAAGATTTGTTGCAATTATATAACCATGCTAGCAACAGTGATCTACATGGTCATATTTTAATCAGATAACATCACACAGGCCCCAAAGGGTTTGTCAGTGATCAATCAAATACAACCAATGGGTTGTTCTGGGATGGTATCACAGCTTCTGTGACTTGCTTCTCTGCTGCAGTTGTGCACGTGGTATGGTGTTTCTAAGAATGCCAAGGGAAATTGTCCCCTATATCCAGGAGAATATTTATTTGCACCAATATTGGTGCAAATTTATATTTGTGGGGTGTTTGTAACAGAACTGATGATATGGAGAGGTGTATACACACATGAGTATGGATAGATAGGTATAGAGGTGAATGCATGGTGATAATTTTTTTTAAATGAGGGAACTCGTTGCATTTTTGCCTTCCCATAGCCAGCTGGAGCTATGCATAGCAGTGAAATATAACTGGGAATATGCTCTCTGAACTCTTCCAAATTCCCAAGCTGCTTGGTTTGAGTTTTGGCCAAGAGCTCAGGTGCATGGGGGAGGTTTCTAATTTGGTCCCAGTCAGTTCTCCCATCTCTGACTGTTCCTGCAGGGCAAAGGGCTGATGGGAAGGTCCCTCTCTCCTCAGCCTTCAGCAGTGCTGTTGTGTTCACAGGTCCGGCAGTAAGGGAACACTGGTCCTCTACACAGAGCGGTTACTGGGAGCATGACAACAGGGGCCTTCATGAGCCTCAGACAAGCCACAGGCAGAGACAGGCTCTGATGCAACATCGCATGCAATGCAAGCGATTTGCGACCAGCACTAAGTAAACATCACAGCAATGCGCTTATTTCCTTCACCAAGTATTAGTGACTATGTGCTGCTGGCTGGAAGCGGGTGTAACATGGGAAGATGACTCTGCAAGCTTGCCCAGTACAGCAGCACCGGCTACTGTACCAGTCCTTGGTCCCCTCCTGGCTGGGATGCATCTCACATCTGCCCTGCAGCCCCCCTCCCCCCCCCCTGCTCTTCCAGTGCTGCCCCCTCTTTCTGACCTGCAGCCCTCAGTCGAGCGATGGACTAAGATTGCAGCAGCCTGTCGTTGTCTGGAGTGGTTCGTGGCCCTGAGTGCCTACCTCAGGGCAGACTGTCACAAACAGGGCAGACACCCCAAACTGCAGGGGGAGGGGGGAGAGTATTGTCTATAATTAGATTTCACCAAGCCAGTAACAAATGAGAACCCCTGGATCACTGTAACACTCGTACCATAGAGTCACAGACAGTCCCCTGGGCTCTCCGGTCTGTCTTACCACCCAGGCAAGCTAGACTTGGTGATAAATGGCCACTTGCACCAAAAAAATCACACAATATTCAGGTTGCTCCCAGTCCCAAGAGACCAATCACTTACCCCAGATCAGTTAGTACCTTACAGCTCACTCTGAAGACAAGGCCTGTAGCCAATCCTGTAATAAACTATCTAATGGTTTATTAACTAGGCGAGAGAAATAAGTGTTATTTGCAGGTTAAAGCCAGCAAACACATACACACCAAATGAGCTGCAATCTCAATCCTAAAAGTGACAGAGTTGTGGTCTGTCAATTCAAAGTGTCTTTCAGGGCAGCCCCAGGAGGCAGCTCCTGGGGATCTCTTTTCTCTGGCTTCAGCTTGGTGTCTCTGACCCTGGCAAAGTTCAAACAGCCTTCAAATCCATCCATTCAGCCTCCAAATCCATAGGACAAGCTTCTGGCACATAACATTTCCAAAGTGCTATAGAGCCATTAACCGATCCTTTGTATTGCAATGTTCCTTGATGGCCCATCTGATTTTGATAGTTCTTCTGGATGGGCAGGGGGATGGGGAGGGAAACACTTCTCATCTGGGTTCACAAGCTTAGAGCAAATATTTTCAAAGTTATAAAGCAAAATTTACATATTTTTCTCTAGCCTGGGATACAGACATCACAAGTGAGATTAATGCATACAGCAATTTACAAACATGCTACAGTCTAAACACTAAATACTGTGGCAGAGCTCCGACCTTGTCCCCATGGGTCCCGCACTTCCAGGCAGTTTATGCTAGCCTCAGTGGCTCACTGCAACCCTCCACATAGCCCTTCTTTCTCTAGTGCCAGGGTACAATCTACTGAGCCCTTTTCATCATAACCCAGCAAGAAGGTTGGTGAGAGAACTCCCACAGTCCCAGTTGTCCCTATGGGCTTAATCAAGAACAGTTTAGCCTCCTGTCCTGACAGGGGCCTGTCTTCCCCTCCCAGGAGGTGTTTCTGTAGTGGCGGGTTGGGAGGGAACCTGGGCCCACCCTCTACTCCAGGTTCCGGCCCAGGGACCTAAAGGTAGCAGCTGACCTTTCACTGCCTCTTCTTTCTCTTAACGTCTTCTTCGCCCTTACCTTAGGGCTCCCTTTCCAGTGGCTTGAGGGTGTCTTCATTATCCAGACCTTCAGCCACACTTCCTCTCCCCTGGCTCTCCTTGGCCTGACTGGAGTGCGCCCTTTTATAGTATCAGAGGGGCCTTAATTAGAGTCAGGTGTACACATTAGCTTACCAGCCTCACCTGACTCTTTGCAGGTTAATTGGAGTCATGTGTCCACCCTAGTCTGGAGCAGCCCCTGCTCTGGTCAGTCAGGGAACAGAAAACTACTTGTCCAGTGGCCAGTATATCTGCCTTCGACTACTCTGCTGTACCCAACTGGCCTGGGCCTATCACAATACATTCTGGTAAGATTAATACCTATTTTGAGTAACACTAACACATAAGTGACCTGGTCTGGTCTCCAGCTATGAGTTTGTCAGTTCTTAGCTAATGCCTGCAGCCTTGACAGGAGCTGGCCTCTGGCCTGACAGCATCACATGGCCTATCCTGGCTCCGCACATCAGAAGATTCCCAATCTTTGGATTCCTTCTCTGCCTCCCCCGACACATACAGACGCACTTCCTGAGCATCCAGCAGCCATATATAGAAGCACTTATCTACACCCCATCTGTGATGAACCCACCTCCCACACGCCCCCACTCACCTTCAGTCTCTCACAATTCATCTTTATGCTGTGTCTGGCTGGGCTGTGTCCATAGGCCAAAGTGATACTAACAACAATACTAGGCTATTACATGGTGTTTTCCATCTGCTGATTTCGGTGCATTTTACAGAGCAGGTCAGTATCGGTAGGGGAAACTGAGGCAATGGGCAACGAAGTGACTTGCCCAAGATCTATCCACCAGACCAGTGGTTCCCAACTTTTTTGTGCTCAGGACACATCTGGTAAATGTTCCTGGCCTGTCGCAACCCAGTAAATAGTCTGGGGTGGAGGCCCTGAGGCGGAGCTGTAACTAGGCCTTTTAGTGCCTGGGGCAAGCAAGCATATTTGCGCCCCTTACCACAGGCGATGTGTGATTTTTGGTTGCCCCCCCCAATCCAGACAAGTGGGTGTGGCCTGCTGAGGTGAGTCAGGGTGTAGGTGGCACTCCCTCCCTGAACCACACAGGGTTGGCCCGAGCGGCCTAGCATCACCAGCCCAAGCCGCCCCCACAGCTGTGTGCCCTGGGCAGCTGCCCTGGTTACAGCCCTGCCTCAGGGTGGTTTTTGTCAGGTTCTGCCTCCTGGAGGAGGGGGGCGGGGTGTTGGGTCCTGCCCAGCACTCCCGCCACAGTGGTAGCTCCTGCAGCTCCTGTGCTGTGGGACTGGCAGGACTTGGCTCTCCACTTGGAGCGTTGCAGCCTCCAGGGTTGCAGCGCCCCTCAGGTTTGGGGAGCTGCCACACAACTCTTTGAAAATTCTGGTGACCCAGTTTTGGGTCCCAGCCCACAGGTTAGAAACCCTGGACTAGACCACACTGCCTCCAGGTCTGCAAGTGGGTGGAAGGTGGTGCGGCTCAGTCAAAGCCAGTGGCATTGGGCCCGTTTGCACCAGGACCGAATTCACTCCTGTCTCTCTCTCCACCCCATGCAGATGCACTTTGACTTTTGCCACAGAGCGCTCAAGGTTGCATGACCCCCTCAGCCAGGAGCTAGGATTCCCCCTGCCTCCTCCTCCTCCCTAATCATGGGTGGAGACTGGTATGCAAATATTAGCAGATCGCCCCTTGTTATTTCCATCAACTGTTTGCAGAGATAAGTCTCCATTCAAAGTGAGCCCTGAACAGACTCAAGTCTCTGTGCTGGGGTGATTAATAGTGGTTTTCTGGTCAAACAAAAGGCCATTAAGACCTCTAATATTTGCTTTCCCTACTCCCTGCCTACTTCATTTCATAATTCAATGAAAGTTCAATGTGGTTTGTCCCCCAATGAGAAAATTAATAAGAGAGCAGAGCCACATTGATTTGGATTCAGTCTCCATTTTCCAGGGTTTGGATAAGAACTGCTGAGCTCTCAGAGAGGCTGCTGGGGACGGGGTGGAAAGCAATGGCACACCCATCCCTGCTTAGCCATTCCCATCAGGCTGCACTACATTATACTGTGCTGAAGCCTTCCTTGCCTTGGTCTGAGCTGCCTGCTGAGGATGTTTGGATGCATTTTTAATACCCACCCCACCCTTGCAGACAGATCAATAGGTGTTTTAAAGCACTAGGAGTTGATTGAGACAGCTGATTTTTGCCCCGCTGAGGGAGGCTTGTGAAGCATATGTAACCCACACACTACCTGGGTGTGGTGTTCTGTCCCATCTACTGGCACAGAGACCACTTAGAGAGAGATATAAAATGAGTCAGCTCTACAGCCTTAGCTACAGTTGGCTTTTAGCTTGTGCGGTAGAGGCTCATGCACTAAGCTCCTAGAGGTCCCAGGTTCAATCCTGATGACTGGGGTTTGTTGGTGTTACACATCCCTTAGAACCAGGAGCCCATATCCCATACCATAAGTGTAATTCTCATTGCAGCCTCTGAGCACCTCACACAATACTAATGGGTTTAGCCTTCTAGCACCCTTGCGAGATAGATTGTGCTAGTTGGAGTTTACACATGGGGAGCTGAAGCACAGAGAGAAGAGAATTGACTTGCCCAAGGAAATCTGGGGTGGGACATGCCAGGGAATCCAGCTCAGGTCTTCTCGAAACCCACACCCAGGTACGTAAGCCCTAGACCATCCTTGAAGGTGACGGGCCTGCTGTTGTGACAGGCGCTGTGGAGGTGCAGCTAGCAATGGTAGCCATTCCTGCTTCTTTTCAGCTTTAGCTGGTGGAAAAAATTCAACATTGGAAATTTTGAGGCGGGGGGGAAAGAGATGAAATTTTCTAGAGCATTTTTCCTGCAAAAGTTGACCTGTTTGGGGACCAGCTTCTCCTCACATAGGCTTGAGGAGAAGCCAGGAATACTTACCCATGTTCTCCTCCACCCATCCCAAGTGTCCCGTGAACAAACAGCAACATGGTACAAGCAGGAGGTGCTGTTAACAATGGATGAAGCCCAGAGAGTCTGGACGTCTGCACTGGAAAAGCACCTAAAATCCTGAGGCTGTAAAGAAATCCGCCTGAAAACCTCAGGAGATGTGGCCGCCTCCAAAGACTTTCTGCAGCTGGTGGCTTTGACCAAGGCCAACATTTCAAAGAAATAGTTCTTCATGACAGGTGTAACATCACCAGGAGGCTGGGTGTTTTCCAGACTGGCATGAAGATAAGCTCTCGGCCCTGGAAACCTTACAGTCTAAAGAGACAATGTAGGTTTGAGGACTAAGATGTAAGAAGAAGGAGAGGGATTGAACAATGATGGTTTGCATATAACCTGTTCATTTGGTGATTCATATTAGCATTGTCTGATTTTTATAATAATTTTGAAATCATTGAAACGTCCTGAAAAATTTGGGGTAAAGGGAGTTGCAAGAATCAGGGTTTGAAGGGACCTCAGGAGGTCATCTAGTCCAACCCCCTGCTCAAAGCAGGACCAATCCCCAGCTAGACATGGAGCCATTGATCACTACCTGTTGAGCCTGATGATCGAGCCAGCTTTCTATCCACCTTATAGTCCATTCATCCAGCCCATACTTCTTTAACTTGCTGGCAAGAATACTGTGGGAGACCATATCAAAAGCTTTGCTAAAGTCAAGGAATAACACGTCCACTGCTTTCCCCTCAACCACAGAGCCAGTTATCTCATCATAGAGGGCAATTAGGTTAGTCAAGGAGGAGGTGTAGCATCCAGAGTCAGGAACAAGTCCATGTGGTGTTGTTCCTGTTTGCTGACTGGAGTGGCATATCTTTTAGAATCAGGTCTCTGTCAGGAATACTCACTTTGATGCTTTCCAGTTTTGCTCTCTGGGTGAAATGTGGCCTGTGCAGAGGGCCAGCACACTGTGTAAGCTCTGGTTTTGAAGTAAAAATTATCCTCTCTGCATAAGACTCGCTACAGGCAGGATTTGATCCAGCAGTATGCTCAGAACCCTAGACTCACCTTGATGTCAGTGGGAGTTGAGGGTGTACAACTGACAGCACCATGCTTGTCAGCACCAAACCCCATTTACATCCAGGGACTGGGTTGTTGGAGTAACCGGCCTGTCTCTTCCCCTGGGGTCCTGGGATGAGGCATGGATTCTGCTACCTCCTCTCCAGGCAAAAAATAAATAAATATCACATATTGTGGTCTCATTTATCCCTTTGAATTAGCTACCCCTCCAACTCTGGTTTGGCTTCAACCCATCCCCTGCTTTACTGTAGCAATTCTTTTCAAGATGATGATACTTCTTTTCCTTCTCCTCCCTCAGGGGTATAGATGCTGAAACTAGGGGTGCTGGCTTGAAGTGGTTTCCATCATATACAGGGTTACAGTTTGGTTCAATGGCTCTCAGCACCCCCCCACTATACAAATAGTTCCAGCCCCCCTGTGCAGAGGTAGTTTCCTGGTGGCACAGAAGGGGATCCAGTTAAAGCTCTGCTAGAAGATGTAAGTTTCTGAAAAAAGGACTCTTATGATGATTATTTTTGTGCTGGCAGTATGACCTACATTAGAGGAACCTGCCCGGCATACTCAATGATTCTGTGCTGGCTTGTTAGCACCCTAGTGGCATTGCTGCCTGATCTGAGATACTGCCTGTTATCTGAGTGCTTGCTGCAATTCAATTACATTCGTTCATTGCTCTTGGCAAACTGCATTTCCCCTCTCTCTTCTCCTCATATTTCTCCTTTTCCCCACTCTGCTTTTTGCTACCTCCTCTATTGATCCTCTGTTCCCAACATCTCCAGGACGTGCTTACCACAGCACGGGGCCAAGGCTCAGCTAGGACTCCAGATAGCTGGTTATTAAAGGAAACAAAGGAAAGAAACAAAGTCCACAGGCCAGATAGTTTCATTACAGACTGTTATTTTTTCAGACTAACATTTGGTGTCATTCACCAGCCCAGGGAAACCATACCTGAGAAGTAGCCTCAGAACAACCTTTACACTGAGGCTATTGCTTCCTATAACATTTCCAGCTGGCTTCACTAAGGCCTTGTGTCTTGCGAAGGCCACACGGTGAGTCAATATATCACCAGAACCGGGGATCGGAACTGGGAAAACGCAACAACAAACAGCCAGGGGATTTGTGAATGAATTCACCTCCACCATCCGCACACCCTCTTTGCCTTTTGCTTGCTGCAGTAGTCTAGCAACCAGCTAGAATGCATAGTACAGACATTTTTGGTGAGTATTTCCAGGTTCAGTTTGCTAAGACTCATCTTTATCTTCCCACACCCTCAAATGCACAGGGTGTCCACCACTTTCCACCAATTTTTTTGATCTTGTGCTGCTCTGTTCAGGCTTCTGAGTGTTGTGTTGATTTATTTGTCTTCTTTCTCTATTTGTTCTGCATAATGTTTCTCTAGGCCACTATAACAGGGTCAGGACTCGCCACCGCTGGTGCCTCCTGCTGGTTGCTCCATGAATTAGCTCTTTTTCGGCTCCAGAGCACCTCCTTCTGGCCAGTGTCTTCCCTGCCTTAGGCCCCGTGTCCCTCCCGGACCCCAGTGCCCCTTTCCTCAGGGTTCTGCCCCAGCAGTACCCCCACACTCTGGGTCTCCCCTCCCAGGGGAACCCCCAACCCTCTACACCCACCTTGACTCAGTGGCTACTGCCAGTCCTCATCTAGCCTCCGCTCACTGGGGCAGACTGCAGTCTGTAATGGCCACTCATCACTGGCAAGGGGTTCGGACCAGCTGCCTCTGCCTAAGCTCAGGCTGCAGCCTCTGCAACCCCAGTACCTGTTTTGGCCTTTTCCCAAGGCCTGCAGTCTGGGGAGTTGCCAGGCCAGAGCTCCCCAGCTCCTCTTGCCTTTTCCCAGCCCTGCTCTGGTCCCTGTACCCTGAGATCCCAGGCAGCCAGGTCCTTCTCCCTCCAATGCTGGAGAGAGACTCCTCTAGTTTCTGGCCCACAGCCCTCTTATCAGGGCCAGCTGGGCCCTAACTGAGCTGGCCACAGCTGTGGCTGCTTCCCCAATCAGCCTAGCTTGGCTGCTTTTAACCCCTCATCTGCAGGAGTGGGGCAGTTGCCCCACTACAGCCACCCTCTTTCTCTTTCCAGTCTATTAATATAGACTTGTCATGGAAGCTGTGTTGGTGACTGTACCTATTGGGTTCCAGGAAGTGGGCGGGCTTCCGTCCACCCACTGCTAAAGGATCCCCCCCCCAGCCTAAGGGGAGGATCTACAGGACCAGAAAACCCAACTGAGTTCTGGGGACAATTAATAAAAGAACAGGGACAGGAGTGCGGTCAAAGGGTCATAAGAAGGGAGCCTGACGGGGACACCGAGCAGAGAACCCCGGACAGCGCCCACTGCTCCTCAAAGGCGTCAAGGGAGCCAGCGGACGCCGCCCAGAGGAACTCCGCCCGGAGACGTGAACGGACTAAGGATCGGAAACAAGCCCCACTGTCGCAGGAGTCTCCATTGGCCAACCGCCTCTCCCTGGTCACGTAGATGGCCATTTTTGCCAGGGCGAGGAGGAGGTTGACCAGGAGGTCCCGCGACTTTGTGGGGCCACGGATTGGGAGTGCATGGAGAAGCAGATGGGGGGAAAAGTGCAGCCAGAAACGCAAGAGGATATTAGTGAGGAGCCGGTATAGGGGCTGCAGCCTGGCGCACTCTACGTAAATGTGCGCCAGGGTCTCCCTCACGCCGCAGAAGGGGCAGGTGTCCGGGACAGGGGTAAACCGCGCCAAGTACACACCCATGTGTTGGTGACTGTACTATTGGGTTATCCGGGAGAGGGGCGGGCGGAAGCCCGCCCCATGCTAACGGATCCCCCCACCCAGCCTAAGGGGAGGATCCACAGGGCCACGGAAACCCACTAAGTGCGGGGGACAACTAATAAAAGAACAGGAACAGGAGTGAGGTCAAAGGGTCATAAGGAGGGAGCCTGATGGGGACACCGAGCAGAGAACCCCGGACAGCGCCCACTGCTCCTCGAAGGCGTCAAGGGAGCCAGCGGACGCCGCCCAGAGGAACTCCGGCCGGAGACGTGAGCAGACGAGGGACCGGAAACAAGCCCCACAGTCGCAGGAGTCTCCGTCGGCCAACCTCCTCTCCCTGGTCACGTGGATGGCCTTTTTAGCCAGGGCGAGGAGGAGGTTGACCAGGAGGTCCCGCGACTTTGTGGGGTCATGGATAGGGAGTGCATGGATAAGGAGGTGAGGGGAAAAGTGCAGCCAGAAACGTAACAGAATGTCGGTGAGGAGCCGGTATAGGGGCTGCAGCCTGGCGCACTCTATGTAAACGTGCGCCAGGGTCTCCCTCACGCCGCAGAAGGGGCAGGTGTCCGGGACAGGGGTGAACCGTGCCAAGTACACACCCATGTGTTGGTGACTCTAGCGGGGTCATTACCCACTCCTGCCCTGCAGGGCTTGAAACAGCCCAGGAGAGGGCTGTGGCTGGGGCAAGAAGCCTGGGCTGATTGGGGGAAAGCAGGCTCAGCTGTGGCCATGCCCCAATCAGGCCCAGCTGGCCCCTATAAGAGGCTGTGAGCCAGAAGCCCACTCAGTCTCCCTCTGCATGTAGAGGGAGAAGGGCTTGGCTGAAGGGACCTAAGCAAGACACCTAGATTGGGAGCAGGGCTGGGGAAGGGCCAGAGACGCTGGGAGCTCCGGCCTGGAAAGCTCCAGGCTGCAGGCCTAACTATAGGCCAAATAGGTGCAGAGTTGCAATGGGGCAGCCCATGGGGAGGCAGAGGCAGCAGGTCTGACCTCCTTTGCCTGTGATGAGTGGCTTATACTGCAGTCTGCCCCAATGAACAGGGGCTAGATGGAGACTGGGCAGTAGCTAAGACTGAGGTGAAGTGGGGATAGTGAGTGGGGTCTCCCCTGGGAGGGGGAGACCCAGAACTGTGGGGTTACTGCCAGGGGGCAGCACCCAGTTAAAGGAGCACCAGGGTCCTAGGAGGGACATGGGGGCCAGCAGTGGTGGCAAGACACTGGCCTGAAGAGGGCGCTCTGGAGACTGGATGCTCATTCCTGAGGACTCCCAGCAGGAGGTGCTGCCGGGTGAGTCTGCACACCTCTACAGTGTCATGCTTAAAGTGTGTACTAAATATGTCCTTTGTTGTCCTCTTATCATATTTGATGCTTTAGATTGGTTTGCTCACCTTAGAATGTCTGATGTTTCAAGAAACTCTTTGCAATCGACCCTGAAGATCTTCTGCAAGCATTTACTTTGGAATGAGTTGATCTTCTTCTCAATTTCTGTTGTATATTTCCATGACTCTGCTCCTATTATTTTGTTATTCACGATTATTTGGATGAACATTCATGAAAGCTTCAGCAAATCTCCAAGGTTGCCAGAATTTTAACACAAATGATCATTCATATGGAACTTTGAACCAGAAAGTGCCTCATTTGCTATTTGTTGTTCTCCTGTTTGAAAAAGTTTCAGTCATCCAATCTAGGAGAGGATCCAATGCCACATGACTTAAATGACTAGCCACGCAGCACAGTCAGTGACGAATTGGCACAAACAGCATGGGGACGTGTCGTCTGAAAGGGATTCCCCCCTCTGCCCCCCGAGTACTTGGGGCAAATGCATAGAGGTGTTCCTAGGTAATCAGGATCCATTTATAAAGGTTTCACTAATTGAAAACCAAAGGGCAAGATTTTCAAAAGCACCTAAATGACTTAGGAGCAGAAGTCCTGTTGACATCAATGGGTCTCATCTGCCTAAGATACTTCAGTGCTTTTGAAAATTCCACCTTAAATTCTTAGGGGCAGAGTATGATGGCTTTGCTCACACTGAGTAGAATCTTGCTCTACAAATAGGTCAATGGGACCACCCCAGGAGTTAGGTGTTCCTCACCATACCCCAGGGCAGTGGTTAAGGTATATTGGTGGTGTCGAGGGATAGTCCTGAGAAGAGGCTATTTTGTTCCTATCTCTGGTGTAGACTGTGCACATATGCACAAACTTCCTATGTGTTTATACAGACCACCAAGTTCCTTAGGAAATGTAATGGCCAGCTGAAGGTTGTCCTAATCTTTGTCTGAATGAAAGTGAGGAATAGCGCTCTGTGCTGGGAATGGCACCTCAGACCAGGGAGTGAGCGGGAGTAAAAGTTCTTGCGAGAAAATCAGTAAAGGGCAAGAGGAGTTTTCATTCTGGGTTTTTTTAATTAACATACTTCCCATGCATGCACACACAGATACTCCCCATGCACACACATGCTACAGATCTGGCCTTGCTGGAACATCACGTCCAAGCCCCCACCTCTCCCATGCATTCTGGGCAAGTTCAGATCCCCAGTTTCAAACCCATCTCTGTGGTTCTGATCCCGAGTTGGAGCTGCACCCAGGGTCTGGCTTGGTTGCAGCCCCAGAGGATGGTGGCACTTGCTAGAGTAGCTGACCTGGTGAGACTGCCATTGTCTGGGGCTGAAATCTGGGAAGAACAACTCTCAGGAGCTCAGCAGGGTCTGGACTGACCTCTAGTCCAGTTTGGCTTTGAACATACCCTCCAGAGGCTGTCCTAACCCTACCCCAGATCCACACGCCAACACCTGGACCCATACACAGACACTCCTGCTGAACCCACTCCCTCCCACACAATGCACATACCACAGCCATAGGCTCACATGCTCTCTCACATACTTCCACACAGACACACTCTAGCCCATACACAGTGTAAACACACCCAGACACAGGCTCCTTACACACACACACTAGATAGACATACACACACTCGCTCTCTCTCTCTCTCTCACACACACACACACACACACACACACACACACACACACACACAGAGTGCACACATAGCCTGCACATAGACACACCTCCACAGCATGCAAATGGAGAGGGGGAAGGGGCAGAGAAGACCCTCTGTGCTGGACACCGGGCTGGCGGGAGCAAGTGGCAGTCATCTCAGCTCCATTGCAACTTTACTTGTGAGCCAAGATTGTGGGGTGAAGAAGCTAGTGAGACCACAACATCATCATGGGGGCCCCTCCTCCTCACCTGTCACGAGGGGAGAGACATCCTCGCAGCAGCTGTTTGCCAGGCAGCTGGGGTTGCTTGACAGTGCAGGTTTTAAAGAGACTGTCAAGGAAACCCAGCCCTGGCTGTGAGAACTGAGGAAGAGCTGAACCAGGCCAGATCCCATTCCCAAGTACCCCAGCACCACTGCAGGCTTCACCCTGGGGTTCCTGACAGCAGGCTCTGCCCAATGGCCTCAGCTATGTGTCTCATAGCCAGAGTGTGATGTGTAGCAGGTCCTGTGAACTCTCTGGGCCTCCGTCCCCCCTCTATAAAATGGGGGCACAGTAATTCACAGAGATATTGCGAGGTGAGTTCATTACTACGTGTGAGCTGCTGGAGGCCCTGGAACTGTCTGAACAGATCACATGAGTCCTGACCTTTCCCCAGCTCTGCCCTCCCAGCACTGGGGGATGAGGCTCCAGCCCTGTGTTCGTTTGGCAAGAGATTTAATGCAGCATCGCTGCCTTTGTGGAGCCAGATGGTGATGGAAGGGGACAGTGACGTGCGCTTTCCCCCCATCTGTTTCCATTTGCTTTTCCCCTCCATTGCTTCCAGCCCGTTGAGATGTTCAGAAAGAACACTTCATTCCTTGCCATTTCTCTTTGTCTGTCACTTTGTCAGCATCTGACTTGGCTGCTTCTTTGCTGTGGCCGAGACCAGCACGGCTGCCTTCAGATTCCTTCTGTCTGGGCACAAAAGAGATGATGCAAAGGCCATTGAAATCAGTGAGCAGCTTTCCATTGATTCCAAGGAGCTTTGGATTGGCCATAACTTCACAGTATCAATGCAGATGGCAGCTGTCGGGGGCTTGGGAATCTTAGTGCCTCTTGGCTTGTCTGGTAAATGGCCACAAGTTTTGCCTAGATTAATGACTCTTCTCAGATACAGTATCTTGTAAACCAGCAGGGCTGGAAACTAATCCACTTGCTTTTTCTACCCCCACTGGTTTATGCCATATTGGACCTTGAAATCACATCATTCTGATTACCAACTTGAATTCTGCTGCATGTTCCAACTCCAGTCTGATTTTAATGGCTGATCTTAACATCTGAAACCAAGGGTGGGTGACATCTGACAGCTTTCAGAGTAGCAGCCGTGTTAGTCTGTATCCGCCAAAAAAAAAAACAGGAGTACTTGTGGCACCTTAATTTGTTAGTCTTTAAGGTGCCACAAGTACTCCTGTTTTTTATCTGACAGCTTGTATTCCAAGCTTACAAATGGTATAAAGCCTAAAGGATTAGTGAGAAGAATGGCTAGTAATATCATGCTGCAATTTAGCTAGTGAGGAGAAAGCAAGGTGGAAGTTGGAATGAGCGGACTGTAAAGTGTGTATTGCCTAATACAAGGGTTCTAAACTGAGGAGCGCTTTCAGGGGATTCCAACCACTCTCTCTTGGTTTTGGTTAGATGGCAGGGAAGGCTTGGAACTCATGGAGGGGTGTGGGGTTTCCCAAAATTCATTTTGCTTGTAACATAGCGTTAGTGTCTGTGGGAGGCAGAGAAACCCTGACCTAGTATACTCTTAAAACTTTTTTTCAATATTTTTGTCACCTCTGTAAAATATCTCCATAGTGGCACAACTCTTCATAGGAAGTGAACAAACCAGGCCCTGGGGACAGCTGGGGAGTCCCTGGCAAATGCTCATTCACACAGGAGGCAATGCAACTTAGTAGTTAGTGCCTCAGACTCCAGTGACCTAGGTTCTGTTCCCAGCTTTGCCCCTGGTTTGATGTGTGACCTCAGACAAATCACTTCATCTCTGTTTCACAGCTATGGGTGCCACAGTGTTGTGAATGGTGGATAGTCTTCATTGGAGGGTCAAATTTTGGCATTAACACAGATGATGATGATAGTGTCCCTAACAGAACAGGATCCTAAATACTCCATCAATCTTTATTAATAATAATCAGACATGTTATGGTAGTGCCTAGGGGCCAGCCAAGAAGAGATCCCCATTGTGCTAGGTGCTGTACAGAGGAGCAGACAGTTCCCTCCCTCCCCAATGAGTTTACAATCTAATAGACAAGTCAGACATGGGATAGGGGAAAGGGATATAACTCTCAATCTGTTACTCATGTAAACAGTGCTTGGTTTATGGCCTGGTGTTATTGGTTGTGATACCCCAAATGAAAAAGGGTTTCTCTGTCCTAAGGCCCAATTCCATGAGCTCCCTGGGCACATCCCACAAAGCCAAAGGCTGCTTTGCCATGGGGAAATCAATGGGACTTCTTGTGTGAGTAAGCACTACTCTGGGAGGGAGGATTTGCAGGTTTTAAAGGTCACAAGGGGGAGTTGGGCACTGGGGACAGAAAAAAGCAGATTTCAAAATGAAGCTTTAAGCAGAGAAATCTGAAGGGAAAACATTTTTTTTTCTGTTTCTTAATGTATTCTCTGCAGGTTTCCTCCTAGCTTCTGGAATCTGAGGCTCTCCCAGGTTAGAAGCCGACTGCAGATATTTCTATATTCTCACAGATAATCTTTAGGGAAAGGGAAATTGACAAATGGGTGAAAAACTGACTGACGTTCTGATCAAAATACAAAAGAAACAGAAATAAATGGCTCTGAAAAGAATTGCAATTTAATTGGAAATTACATCTCTGCCAGTGAATCATAGCCAGAGTGCAATGCTGAGCGGAGAAAGGCACCTGCCACTAGTATGAGGGCTGACACCAAAGCCATGCAGTGTGACTGCTAACACTGGTCTTTGTGTGTCAGTGCCCTCTGCCTACGAAAGTGGACCAGCTTCATGTGCTTTGGATTCTCTTGCTTTCTGGTGGCTGGTGGCCTGAGAAGAGGTCTCACTAGAGTGATAGGATATCAGGACACCATGTGCTTGTGCAACACCTGACATCAATGGCAGAGGGGAGGGAGAGCTCAGTGGTTTGAGCATTGACCTGCTAAACCCAGGGTTATGAATTCAACCCTTAAGGGGGCCATTTGGGGATTGGTCCTACATTGAACAGGGGGTTGGACTAGATGATCTCCTGAGGTCCCTCACAATCTATGATCTTCCAGATCATTAATGAAGATATTGAACAAAACCAACCCTTGGGGCACTCCACTTGATGCCAACTAGACATTTAGCCAGCTTTCTATCCACCTTATAGTCTATTCATCCAGCCCATACTTCTTTAACTTGCTGGCAAGAATACTGTGGGAGACCGTATCAAAAGCTTTGCTAAAGTCAAGGAATCACACATCCACTGCTTTCCCCTCATCCACAGACCCAGTTATCTCCTCATAGAAAGCAATTAGGTTAGTCAGGCATGACTTGACCTTGGTGAATCCATGCTGACTGTTCCTGATCACTTTCCTCTTCTCTAAGTGCTTCAGAATTGATTCCTGGAGGACCTGCTCCATGATTTTTCCAGGGACTGAGGTGAGGCTGACTGGCCTGTAGTTCCCTGGATCCTCTTCCTTTCCTTTTTTAAAGATGGGCACTACATTAGCCTTTTTCCAGTCATCCGGGACCTCCCCTGATCGCCATGAGTTTTCAAAGATAATGGCCAATGGCTCTGCAGTCACATCCACCAACTCCTTTAGCACCCTCAGATGCAGCGCATCCAGCCCCATGGACTTGTGCTCATCCAGCTTTTCTAAATAGTCTTGAACCACTTCTTTCTCCTCAGAGGGCTGGTCACCTCCTCCCCATGCTGTGCTGACCAGTGCAGCAGTCTGAGAGCTGACTTTGTTTGCGAAGACAGAGGCAAAAAAAGCATGGAGTACATTAGCTTTTTCCACATCCTCTGTCACTAGGTTGCCTCCCCACTTAAGTAAGGGGCCCACACTTTCCTTGACTTTCTTCTTGTTGCTAACATACCTGAAGAAACCCTTCTTGTTACTCTTAACATCTTTGCTAGCTGCAATTCCAAATGTGATTTGGCCTTCCTGATTTCACTCCTGCATGCCTGAGCAACATTTTTATACTCCTCCCTGGTCATTTGTCCAAGCTTCCACTATTTGTAAGCTTCTTTTTTGCATTTAAGATCAGCAAGGATTTCACTCTTAAGCCAAGCTGGTCGCCTGCCATATTTACTATTCTTTCTACACATCAGGATGGTTTGTTCCTGCAAAGTCAATAAGGATTCTTTAAAATACAGCCAGCTCTCCTGGACTCCTTTCCCCCTCATATTATTCTCCCAGGGAATCCTGCCCATCAGTTCCCTGAGGGAGTCAAAGTCTGCTTTTCTGAAGTCAAGGGTCCATATTCTGCTGCTCTCCTTTCTTTCTTGTGTCAGGATCCTGAACTCGACCATCTCATGGTCACTGCCTCCCAGGTTCCCATCCACTGACCCTAGTTCTCTGCCTCAATGTGTCAGTGTGTGATGTCATGGGTAAAACCTGAATTCCATTACATTCCAATGCCCAGAATGAACTGGGGGCATTTTCCTGGCCTGCAGGCTTGACTTTGCAATGATAATAAATTGCATAACTATGTAGGACAACAAAATTCCTAGCAGCTTCCTGAGCCAGCTCCATGCTGCATGGTGAACATGCTGTCACCACACTCCAGAGTGCATTTATTGTTTTCATACACTGGGTTTGAGTCCTTGATTCGACTCCAGATCAGCTCATTAGGGATCAAGAAGTCAAAGCCACTGACAGCTTTTAGGAGCTGACGGCATCCTCTGCTGGGCTTTCCAGCTCCCTGTATACTAGGGCAATCTTGCAGTACAAGGGCGTTTAAGGTGATGGCTGATTTGGAGGTGGATAGATCCACAACTCTAAAGGAGAGCTGAGTTCTTAATACTCAACAGGAGGCACTAAGCACCTCATAGGATTGGGCCTCAGGTGTCTAAGACATCTGGAAGGTCCAGGATGCATGGAATGCTAATCCCACCGAGGTCTGGACTAGCCAACACCAACACTGTGTGCTCTTTCCTAGGCTGTCACTATGCAGAGTAAGGAATTCACTACAGGCTTTGTCTGACTGCCACTCTGAATACAGAAAGACAAAGGTCACCCAGAACATGACAGCAGAGGAGTCCAGGTTCCTAGAACCCCCTGGTAACAGGCAGGAGAAAATGGCGTTAAAATGTACAGCTTAAGAACCCATTAACGCTGACACTGATTTAAATAAGCCAGCAACAGGGTGGTAAAATCTGGTACTTCCAAACCAGAGGCAAACAAAACCTGATGCCCAAAGAGCAAGGTTTGTGGCTGTCAAGGCTGATTCCCCACTCTGGCACTTCGAGTGAAGAAGGTGGGGCCTGCAAGGATTTTAAAAATTAATACTGGCCACTCCAGGCTTGTGTTAAACTCCCACAGTTACAGCTTCTCTCTGACCTTGGATGGGTAGATGCTGCCACGACCCAAGTGCAAAAAAGAACCAACCCTTTGGACCCAGGAAGGCGCACTTGGGAATTCCTCCCTGTGGGGTACCCTCAAGCCCTTCACTTCCCCCGCTCCACCCCCGGGAACAGCTGAGAAAGAAAACAAAGGAAATCAGCTGTTGCCACCAGCTAATTAAACATGTGCACAAACCTCTTAGGACACAAAAATCTAATCCTGTTCTTAAAAAAAGTAAAGTTTAATAAAAACAAAGAGAAAATACATCTAAAAACTCAGACTATTGCTAGATTTTTAAAAGAACTACTTATAAGGATTAAGCATCAAAATAATTTTCTTGAGGTCTAGCTTAACAGTTACAAGCAAAACAAAACCACCTGGGGTTAGCACAGAAGAGTCCACAAGCCTTACAAAAATAAAAGAGAAACCTAATCATGCCTTCCTAGACATTTCCTGATCTACTTACATATCTGGGGTTTCAAATAAGTAGTTCTAGGTATGATTTGATGATTTTTCATACCTGGCACAAGCTTCTTATAGCATTGCTGTTCTGTGTCTCTTCTCTGGAGAGAACAACAGATAGACAAAGGGAAAGTTTTTTCCCAATTTTAAAAAGTTCTAGCTTTCCCATTGGCTCTTTTGGTCATGTGCCCACTCCCTTCATTTTACCTATGGGCTTTTTTAACTCTTTACAGGTAAAGCAAATAGAGAACAGCTACTAACAGGGATTTTGGGTATGTCTACGCTACAAAATTAGATCGAATTTATAGAAGTCGTTTTTTCAGAAATAGTTTTTATACAGTCGATTGTGTGTGTCCCCACACAAAATGCTCTAAGTGCATTAAGTCGGCGGACTGCATCCACAGTACTGAGGCTAGCGTCGACTTCTGGAGCATTGCACTGTGGGTAGCTATCCCACAGTTCCTGCAGTCTCCACCGCCCATTGGAAATCTGGGTTGAGATCCCAATGCCTGATGGGGCAAAAACAGTGTCACGGGTGATTCTGGGTACATGTCGTCAGGCCCCCCCTCCTTCCCTCCATGAAAGCAATGGCAGACAATCGTTTCATGCCTTTTTTTCCCCTGAGTTACCTGTGCAGATGTCATTCCATTGCAAGCATGGAGCCCACACAGCTGGCCATCACCATAAGTCTTCTGGGTGCTGGCAGACATGGGACTGCATTGCTACACAGCAGAAGCTCATTGCCTTTTGGCAGCAGATGGTGCATTACGAATAGTAGCCATCATCGTCATACTCCTAGGTGCTATTTTAACCGACCTTGGTGAGGTCAGTCAGGGGCACCTGGGCAGACATGGGAATGACTCAGCCAGGTCATTCCCATCTTCTGCCGAGCACCCAGGAGATGATGATGGCTAGCAGTCCTACTGCACCGTCTGCTGCTAGCCTAAAGATGTAAAAGATAGATGGAGTGAATCAAAACAAGAAATAGACCTGATTTGTTTTGTATTCATTTGCTTCCTTCCTCCATGAAATCAATGGCCTGCTAAACCCAGGGTTTTGAGTTCAATCCTTGAAGGGGGCATTATGTGTGACAGTTGTTTGTGTTTCTCCTTGATGCAAAGCCACCCCCTTTGTGGACTTTAATTCCCTGTAAGCCATGTT
Source organism: Mauremys mutica (assembly GCF_020497125.1). Lineage (NCBI taxonomy): Eukaryota > Metazoa > Chordata > Testudines > Geoemydidae > Mauremys > Mauremys mutica. Next base: position 45,244,192 of record NC_059082.1, on the reverse strand, counting down.
GTCAGTCACCCCTCCCTCCATCAGAGCAGACAATCGTTTCACACCTTTTTTCAGCTTAGATGCCATAGCACTGGGATCATAGAGCCCGCTCAGGTCACCGCGGCAATTATGAGCACTGTAAACACCATGTGCATTATCCTGGCGTATATGCAGAACCAGAACCTGCCAAAGCAAAACCAGGTGAGGAGGCGACAGCAGCGTGGTGATGAGAGTGATGAGGACATAGACACGGACATAGACTTCTCACAAAGTACAGGCCCCAGCAATGTGCACATCATGGTGTTAATGGGGCAGGCTCATGCTGTGGAACGCCAATTCTGGGCCCAGGAAACAAGCACAGACTGGTGGGACCGCATAGTGTTGCAGGTCTGGGACGATTCCCAGTGGCTGCAAAACTTTCGCATGCGTAAGGGGACTTTCATTAACTTTGTGACTTGCTTTCCCCTGCCCTGAAGTGCCAGAATACCAAGATGAGAGCAGCCCTCACCGTTGAGAAGCGAGTGGCAATAAGCCCTGTGGAATCTTGCAACACCAGACAGCTACTGGTCAGTCGGGCATCAGTTTGGAGTGGGCAAATCTACTGTGGGGGCTGCTGTGATCCAAGTAGTCAACGCAACCAAAGAGCTGCTGATATCAAGGGTAGTGCCTCTGGGAAATGTGCAGGTCATAGTGGATGGCTTTGCTGCAATGGGATTCCCTAACTGTGGTGGGGTGATAGAAGGAACCCATATCTCTATCTTGGCACCGGACCACCAAGCCAGTGAGTACATAAACCAAAAGGGGTACTTTTCAATGCTGCTGCTTCAAGCACTGGTGGATCACAAGGTACATTTCACCGACATCAATGTGGGATGGCCGGGAAAGGTACATAACTCTCATCTGTTTCAAAAGCTGAAGGAAGGGACTTTCTTCCCAGACCAGAAAATAACCGTTGGGGATGTTGAAGTGCCTATAGTTATCCTTGGGGACCCAGCCTACCCCTTAATCCCATGGCTCATGAAGCTGTACACAGGCAGCCTGGACAATAGTCAGGAGCTGTTCAACTATAGGCTGAGCAAGTGCAGAATAGTGGTAGAATGTGCATTTGGACATTTAAAAGCATGCTGGTGCAGTTTACTGACTCACATAGACCTCAGCGAAACCAATATTCCCATTGTTATTACTGTTTGCTGTGCGCTCCACAATATTTGTGAGAGTTAGGGGAAGATGTTTGTTTTTGGCGGGGTGGGCAGTTGAGGCAAATCGCCTGGCCGCTGATTACGCACAGCCAACACCAGGGCAGTTAGAAGAGTACAGGAGGGTGCGGTACACATCAGAGAAACTTTGAAAACCAATTTCATGACTGGCCAGGCTACAGTGTGAAAATTCTGTTTGTTTCTCCTTGATGAAACCCCTCCCCCCCTTGGTTCACTCTACTTCCCTGTAAGCTAGCCACCCTCCCCTCCCCCCTTCAATCACTGCTTACAGAGGCAATAAAGTCATTGTTGCTTCACATTCATACATTCTTTATTAATTCATCACACAAATAGGGGGATAACTGCCAAGGTAGCCCGGGAGGGGTGGGGGAGGAGGGAAGCACCGGGTGGGGTGGGAGAGGAGGGAAAGACAAGGACACACTGCACTTTAAAACTTAAAAACTATAAAACGTATTGAAGGCCAGCCTTCTGTTGCTTGGGCAATCCTCTGGGGTGGAGTGGCTGGGTGGCTAGAGGCTCCCCCCACCGCATTCTTGGGAGTCTGGGTGAGGAGACTGTGCTCTGTCAGTGTAGGAGGACAGCAGGAGCTCAGAGAACATTTCAGGCCAAGTGCATTTTTTTTCGCCTTCTAATCTTCGCTAGCCTCTGCGAAGGAGAAACATTTGTAGCTGGTGGAGGAAAAGGGAGAGTGGTAGTTAAAAAGACACATTTTAGAGAACAATGGGTACACTCTTTCTTTCATGTTAAACCTTGCTGTTCACATTACACAGCACATGTGCTTTCATTACAAGGTCACAGTTTGGGCCTCTTGTATTGAGGGCCTGCCGGTTTGGTGTGAGAGATCACTCATGCTTCACCCCTCCCCGCCACCACGTGGCTAACAGCAGGGAACATTTCTGTTCAGCCACAGCCAAACAGCCGAGCAGGAACGGGCACCTCTGAATGTCCCCTTAATAAAAGCACCCTATTTCAACCAGGTGACCATGAATGATATCACTCTCCTGAGGATAACACAGTGAGATAAAGAACGGATGTTGTTTGAATACCAGCAAACACCAGTACCATACGCTGCAATGCTTTGTTATGCAATGATTCCTGACTACATGCTACTGGCCTGGCATGGTAAAGTGTCCTACCATGGTGGATGGAATAGGGCTGCCCTCCCCAGAAACCTTTTGCAAAGGCTTTGGGAGTACATCCAGGAGAGCTTTATGGAGATGTCCCTGAAGGATTTCTGCTCCATCCCCATACACGTTAACAGACTTTTCCAGTAGCTGTACTGGCCACGAATGTCAGGGCAAATTAATCATTAAACACGCTTGCTTTTAAACCATGTGTAATATTTACAAAGGTAAACTCACCAGAGGTCCCTTCTCCGCCTTCAGGGTCCAGGAGCACGCCTTGGGTGGGTTCAGGGGTTACTGGCTCCAGGTCCAGGGTGAGAAACATATCTTGGCTGTTGGGGAAACTGGTTTCTCTGCTTCCTTGCTGTGAGCTATCTTCAATCTCTTCATCATAGAATATCAGGGTTGGAAGGGACCTCAGGGGGTCATCTAGTCCAACCCCCTGCTCAAAGCAGGACCAATTCCCAACTAAATCATCCCAGCCACAGCTTTGTCAAACCTGACCTTAAAAACCTCTAAGGAAGGAGATTCCACCACCTCCCTAGGTAAGGCCAGGCCAGTAGCATGCAGTCAGGAATCATTGCATAACAAAGCATGGCAGCGTATGGTCCCGATGTTTGCTGGCATTCAAACAACATCCGTTCTTTATCTCACTGTGTTATCCTCAGGAGAGTGATATCATCATCTTCCTCGTCCCCAAAACCTGCTTCCGTGTTGCGTGATTCTCCATTGATGGAGCATGGCATGCAGCTCATCATAGAAGTGGCATGTTCGGGGGCTCTGATCTGTTTTTTTGGTAGGCTTGCCTTAGCTCCTTAATTTTCATGCAGCACTGCTTTGCGTCCCTGTTATGACCTCTGTCCTTCATGCCCTTTGAGACTTTTTCTAATGTTTTGGCATTTCATTTACTGGAACAGAGTTCAGCTAGCATGGATTCATCTCTCCATATGGCAAGCAGATCTCGTACCTCACATTCGGTCCATGCTGGAGCCCTTTTGTGATCCTGGGACTCCATCATGGTCACCTCTGCTGATGAGATCTGCACTCACCTGCACCTTGCCACGCTGGCCAAACAGGAAATGAGATTCAAAAGTTCGTGGGCCCTTTCCTGTCTACCTGGCCAGTGCATCTGAGTTGAGAGCGCTGTCCAGAGCGGTCACAATGGAGCACTCTGGGATAGCTCCCGGAGGCCAATACCATTGAATTGCATCCACATTACCCCAAATTCAACCCGGCAAGCCCGATTTCAGCACTAATCCCCTCATCAGAGGTGGAGTAAAGAAATCGATTTAAAGAGTCCTTTAAGTCGGAAAAAAAAGGGCTTCATTGTGTGGATGGGTCCAGGCTTAAATCGAGGTAATGGTGCTAAATTCAACCTAAAATTGTAGTGTAGACCAGGCCTTTGTAGCTAACTGGCTGGCTGGGTGTCCTTAAAAGGGAGCTACCCACCCCTTTCATTCATCACAGTGACCAAATGACCCCATGTGAATTGCATGCTAGTTGGCTGCATTGCCTCTGATATCACCCTCTTCCCACCCAACAATAAATAAAAAGTCTCCCAGTCTAAAGCCGGGAAGGTGAGATCTCATCTGAGATGCATCTCTCCTGTAAAGGGAAAATCTCCAATAAAGCAGAGCTAATGAAAATCATAAACAAACACTGTGGCATAGAAAGAGAGAGAGAGATCCTGTGCAGGGATATAGTAACAATGCGCCTCTCATTACAGTCCAGAGTGATTCATTTAGAGGCAGGCCCGAGTGACAGAGGCTGGATCCACAGCCGGAGTCTGACTTTCCCAAAGTTTGATAGTGCCCAGATATGGAGCGTGCGGTTCATCCCTGTTACAGAGACGGGGCCAGCTGTGGATTTTGGGCAGCTCAGGTGGGAAAGGGGGCCTGATGCAGGGGTTGGTATGGATTTGTCTACTGGCCACTTTTGAATCGCAGTAAAGGAATTGGGGGAGCCTCACCCCAGTACACAAATTCAGTACAAGCCCCCTGGCCTGCACCACATTAGTCCTGAGCTGGGAGACTGCAAGAGCAGCAGCCAGGGGGGAGCCTCTGCCCCCACACTGCTGTGAACGAGTGTGTGACGCTGGCAGACAGCCGGTCACAGGGTGCCTGCCCAGCCCAGGCTCTTCCGTACAGAGGGTAGTGACGAGAGCCAATCCATGTATAGTGCCAGCAGCCCAGGGGCAGGGGTGTTCCTGGAGCACATTAGGAAGATGCAGCCACCGCCCTGGCCCTGGTTCACCTGGGGGCCAAGTAGGAGGGAGGTGAGACTGGGGGTCAGAGTAGGGCTAAGCCAGGTGTCCTTGAGACCTGCTACTTGGTATGGACCTGCTCACCCCATCCTACCCTGCCCTGTCTTGCCCCTGATCCTGTCAGCAGCATGGGGATACAGCCCATCTCCTCCCCAACTGGCAGTCAGGCAGGGCCTGAGGGGCAGGCTGGGGGCAGTGGCTCAAGGGGGAAGAAAGGGGCATGGGGGTGGAATGGCAGGCCAAAGGGCAGGGGTTTGGGGGGTGGGGGAAGGGCTGCAAGCTGTGGAGCAGAGGGAGAAGGATGGGTAAAAAGGCAGAGGGGGGAGAAGTCCAAATGGGTAGAATTGTAAGGGGCAGAGTGGGGCACAGAGGGGGAGAAGGAGAGATGGGCAGGGAGGGTGGGTTAGTGGGCACCACAGGGGCAGGTGAGTGCAGGTTGAGGGGAATGGATGGCACTGCAGGGGATAGGCAGCCTTTTGGGAGAAAGGGCAGGACTGCTGAGGGAGGGAGGGATGGGCATGTGGGGGATGGGTGGCATAACAGGAGGAGGTGCAGCCTGGCAGGAGGAGGGGCAGGCAGGTAGGGAGTGGGGGGGAAGGGGCAGGTGGGTAGCACAGCAAGAGCAGTCAGGTGAGGGGAGGGGCAGGCAGGTAGGGGGTGGGTGGCACAACAGGTGGAGGGGCTGGTGTGTAGAACTGTGGCAAAGCGACACTAAGGCACTGACAACAGTGAGCTTGTATTATTTTCCTGGGCAGACAGGCTGTTCCCTCCTGGCCCAGGCACCTGTCAGCCCTGTGGCATGAGCTGGCTCAGAGCAGCATCACTTTCAGTGTGACAGAGGAGGTCAGCATGGAGGATCTGGCCTTGGAGTTTATGACTGTCATTCAGAGGAGAGACGTGGGTTTGTAAAGCTGCAGCTTTGCCAGTGTAAAATCCCATCCTTCTATTCTATCTCCACAAATGATGAACCCATGAGCAGCTGGGCTCTTCCACTGCGTAGCCAGTGGAGCCAGGAGAGACCCGTGCAGCACTGGAAAGCCCAAAGGCGTTCCTGGCAGCAGGACTGCTGTCATCACAGGCATGGCTTTTTCCTGGGTGTGGCAGGACATGGTGCTAGATGGGACCCTGTGTCAGGGCTAATTCCCCACTCTGGCACTTTGAGGGCAAGGATTCTAAACATAATACTGGCCACTCCAAGCTTGAATTAAACTCCCAAGGTTACAGCTTCTCTCTGACCCACCCAAATGCAGAACCCCTTTGAGAGCCCAGGAAGGCACACTTGGGAATTCCTTCCTGTGGAGCACCCTCAAGCCCTTTCACACACACACCCCCCCGAGAAGAGCTGAGAAAAAAGGGAAAAAAAGGGAAATCAGCTGTTGCCAGTAGCTAATTAAACAACATGTGCACAAACCTCTTAAGACACAAAAATCCAGTTCTGTTCTTAAAAAAGGTAAATTTTATTAATAAAAAAAAGAGAGAAAATACATCCGGGAACTCAGGGTATTGCTATATTTTAAAAGAGCAATTACAAGGATTAAGCACCAAGAATATTTTTCTTGAGGTCCAGCTTAAAGATTACAAGCAAAAAAAAGCACCTGGGGTTAGCACAGAGGAATCCACAAGAGGTAACGAATTAAAAAGGATAAACCTAATCGCATCTTCCTAGACATTCCTGATGTACTTACATATCTGAGGTTTTAAATGAGTAGTTCCTAGGTATGATAGTGATGATTTTTAAATGAGTAGTTCCTAGGTATGATAGTGATAGCTGTTGCCCTGTCCGCCTCTCCCCAGGAGAACAACAGATGGACAAAAGGGGAATCTTTTTACAATTTAAAAAAGTTCTAGCCTTCCCATTGGCTCTTTTGGCCAGGCACCCACTCACTTCCTCTTACCTATGCATAGCAGAGAGACTTTTTAACCCTTTACAGTTAGAACAATTAAATAACAGCTACTAAGAGGGATTTTATAGCTACTGGCTGGTTGGGTGTCCCATGTCCATAAAAGGGAGCTACCCCGCTCCCTTCATTTATCACACCCTGCAAACCTGTGTTCTTCTCCCAGCTGTGCTGGCTGACTCCATTGTAGTCAGCAGGGTTACAACAGTAAGTGAGATCAGAATCAAACCTTCTGAAGTTAGTTATTGCTGCAACTCACTTCCTCTCTCTGTGCCTCAGTTTTCCCTCCCACCCTTTTTTTTAGACTGCAGGGACTGTCTTAATAGGTCCCCTAAGTAGTCCTGAACTCAGTAGGGACCCATAGGTGCTAATCTAATAGTAATCAGAGTTGGGGGGATGGCAGGGGTGCTACAGGTACCACACCGTTTTTGACTCCTACATCTTAAAGGTATAGCTAGGCCTGCTGAGGTACAGAACTGATCTTTGGGTGGAGGGGAGGAATGGAGGTAAGAGTGTGTATTTGTGGGAGTGTGTGGGGTGGGGCTGCGTGCACATGGGTGTCTGTACTATTTGTGTATTATTGTATGTGTGTGCATATTTGTGTATGTGTTGGAATGTGCACATGTGAGGGTTATATGTACATGTATATTTGGGTATGTGTTCACGGGGGAGATTGTATTGTCTGCGTATATTTGTGGGTACAATTTTATGTATCTATATGTGTGTGTGTTTCATTCTCTCTCTTCCAGGGCCAAGTGCAGCCTGCTTTTTAAGCAACCCTGCAGTCAGTCACCCAGCCAAGTTCTCACCCGGCTCACCATGTCTGGCCTTGGAGTGGCTTTGGCACCTTATCTTTCATGTAAAATAGACCCTGCCTAGCCAGAAAGTCCTAGAGGACGGAATACAAACTGAGACGGTGGGGTTGGGGGGTGTAGAGCAGCCCCACACTGAGGGTATGTCTACAGTGGCAGAGTTACAGCACCAGGAGTTACAGCACCAATCAAAGAGTGTTGAAGGGAAACTGCTGTTGTGTGTTCACAATATCAGCTGCCTGTGCAATAGCGTGTTCACACTTGGGGCACTTGCAGCGGTATTTGGAGAGGTGCACTCTGGGAAGCTATCCCACAGAGCATCTCTTCCTCTTCTGCCACTCAGAGTTGTGAGAAGACAAAGGGAGTCATGGGGCATCCTGGGTCCTGTCCCAAAGCCCTGTGATGCATTGCTTCGCATCCCAGCAATCCCTGTGCTTCCGTCCGCATTTGGCGCCATCTTTCAATGGTTTGTGTACTCTGTGCCCTGCCTCTTCGGTCTGCAGAAATGGATCCTGAACTGTTGACCAGTATGCTGCTCGCTCTGACCAACATGTCATGAGTGGCAGTGGAGTTATTCCTTAAACTACAAAAGCAAGAGGTGTTTGATGTTGATCTCGCCATGTGTACTCGCTACGACACGAGATCGTTTGTGGCATTCACGGAGGTGCTGACCACAGTGGAACACCACTTTTGGGCTCAGGAAACAAGCACTGAGTGGTAGGATCACATCATCATGCACGTCTGGGATGACAAGGAGTGGTTGCAGAACTTTCGGATGAGGAAAGCCACATTCATGGGACTTTGTGATGAACTCACCCCAGCCCTGTGGCACAAGGACACGAGAATGATGCCTTGAGGCAGCAATTTGAAGCTGAAAGCCACTAATATTTGTTGCTATACTCGGGAGTGCAGTGCTTGTAATGCTAGGAAGTGATTGTGATTGGTGCAGACGATGCAATATGAAGGTTTAACATAATTGTTGCTTTGCAGGGCTCTTTTTGCTTTCAATTAATAGAATAAAGATTGCTTTCAAACCAGCACTTTTTTTTTTATTAAAAAACAACAACTGAAGGATAGAGTCAAACAAAGAAACACATCAGCACTAAGGGGGATGGGGAAGGTCCCATGAGGAGGTGGGGTCCCAGGATGGCTAAAGATTTGTGTATGTCCCAGGATCATATCCAACCTTCTCCTTTGGAGTACAGTGCAGCGCATACTATACTGCAGCAGGGCCAACCTGCAGAGGGCTGGGTCTTGAGTGCAGTGGGTACTGGAAGTCCGCAGTGCTGGACTGTGAGACGGGAGGAGTGGAATGCCATGGGTACAGACTGGAGCCAGGAGGTTGATAAGAGTGTGTTGGCAGTGTCTGGGGGCACATGGGAAAGAGTTTTGCAACAGTGGCTGCAGGGGAGGGCGGGAGCAAAGCTGCTTGGTTTGCAGTGCTAGTATCGCCTGGAGTGTGCTCGCTTGGCTCTCCATAACATTTAAGAACTGCTCCATGGCTTCATTCTGGCGTGCTGTGTTCTCTTTTCGGTCCCTCTTCTCCCTGTCCCGCCACTCCTTCAATTCCTGTTCTTCGGCCACGGAGTGTTTCATAACGTCATGCAGAAAGTCTTCCCTAGTTCTTCATGGCTGCCTTCTAATTCTGCGCAGCCATTCAGCCAGTGATAACAAAGAGGGAGGCTGGGCTCCCAAGGTCATCTCTGTGAAGTTTAAACGCAACATTTTACAGAAGCAGTATTGTTTGCAACACAGACAACACTGATTCAGTGATTTAAAACACAGCCAGTATTCAAACACCTGTCACTAACTAGCTGACCCCAGGCAAGCACACATGAGCCACAGGACCCCCAAAATGGTGAGTAGCTACCGGGGAAGAGTAAATCACTCTTCCCGGAACCTGCTGTACACTGGATATGTGGCTCTCGGGGAGAGCGAGCACTGTAGGGAGGCCTGATAATCATTCCTGTCCCCACATTTTCCACAGAATGTGATCATTATGGAAGATATCTCACTGCTGAGGATGAGCAGGGAATCAAGGGAGGGTCTTCTCCAAGACTGCGGCTTCCGCCCTGGCCTTTATGCAGCTCGCCTGTGTGCAGCACAGGAAAGTTACCGTTAATGGGGCAAGAAACAAAGCAGCTCTGCCAAAGAACCTGAGGCAGCAGATTGCCCAGTAACTCCATGAGAGTTTCCTGGAGGTCTGAGGCAGATTCCCGTGAAGTGAGGGAGTCAGTCAACAGCCTGTTTTGCCTCTCAGACTAGGCATATGGTACCTGCATCACAGAGACAAGCCTGCTTTCTGCAACCCTCCTGCCCACAACAACGCGCCTCAGTGATTTCCAAAATCAAATCCACTTACCAGGGGCCTCTGTTTGCGCTTTGCCAAGATCTGACAGCTGTGACTGGCTAGCCTCCTCCAGGGTAGAAAAGAGCTCCTGGCTGCATGCAGCTCTGACCTCCGAGTCATCCTCTGCCTCTGGGTCCCCCTCCCCCTCCACATCCTCGTCCAAGATTTCTTCCTCCTGGCTCGGTCCACTCTCAACTGGCACACGAGCCACCGAAGTATCCATGGTGGCCTTCGCAGTGGAGGTGGGGTCACCACCGAGTATCGCGTCCAGCTCTTTGTAGAACCGGCAGCTCGTGGGCACAGCACTAGAGCAGTGGTTTGCCTCCCATGCCTTGTGGTAGGCATTCCGCAGCTCCTTCACTTCGACCCTTCACTGCAGTGTGTCCCAGTCATGGCCCCTTTCTGTCATGCATTGTGAAATCTGTCCAGAGGTATCATAATTCCTACCTCTGGAGCTCAGCTGGGACTGGACAGCCTCCTCTCCCCAAATACTGATGAGGTCCAGCAGCTTGGCATTGCTCCAAGTGGGGGATTGCCTGGTTCATGAAGCAGGCATGGCCACCTGGAAAGATATGCTGAGACCACTACACAGATCACTGAACAAACAGGATGCGACTTTCAAAATTCCAAAGGAATTTATGGGGTGGGGTTGATGGTTGGTCACCTGAGGGCAGAGCAGTAGAATTCAAACCAATGACCAGAGAGGCAAGAACAAGCATTGTGGGACACCTCCTGGAGGCCAATCGCAGCACTGTAATCGACCAGGGTGTCTACACAGGCACCGCAGTGAGGTAAAAGCTGTACAGCTCTTGTTGCAGTGCTGTAAAAAAAAACCCACCCCAACTGCACAGTTTCTGCACACTAAGTGGCTTGGCAGTGTGTACACCTCGGGAGTTACAGCACAGAAAGCTGCTTTACTGCACAGAAACTTGCCAGTGTGGACAGGGCTTGAGCCAGCAAGGGTTAATGAGCTGCTCAGCCTTGCCCTCTTGGCAGGTAATGAATGGGCCGCTTAAAAAGTAGGCTGGCTATGGAGAAAGATGACCCTTCTGCAGGGGCTGCCCACTGCAAGAGACTGCTGGAGGAGAGGGCAGAGGACCATAGTGTTTGTTTCCATCCTAGGGCTCTTCCTGTGGTTTATTATGAAGCGAGTACTGGGTGGGCTGTGCTCACTGGGCAAGGCTTAGGGTTGCCAATTTTGGATGGACATATTCCTGGAGATTTCATTACATGACAACCTTTAATTCCTGGAGACTCCAGGCCAATCTTAGAGGATTAGCAACCCTAGCCGAGGCTTCAGGGGCCTAATGACACTAGGGCAGGGAACCCCTTTCCTGGCCGGGGGGCAGCAGGAATAAACTCGGGAGGCTTTTGAATCTGACTCCTGCTTGAGTCTGCCCTGTAGTTTGCCTTGCAGCCTGCAGGGTGCGGTCATGTCCACCTTCCAACGGTGGGTTGCACCCACATGCAGGAGGTAGGGTTGCCAGATAACCGTTTTTTGACCAGAACGCCCAGTCAAAAAGGGACCCTGGCAGCTTGTGTTGGCACCGCCAACCAGACCGTTAAAAATCCGGTCAGCAGCGCAGCAGGTTCCCGGGGCTAAGGCAGGTTCCCTGCCTGCCCTAGTTCCGTGCAGCTTCTGGAAGCAGCCGCCAGGTCCCTGCAGCCCCTAGACACATAGGTGGCCAGGGAGGTTTTGCATGCTGCCCCCACCCTGAGTACCCATTGGCCGGGAACCATGACCAATGGGAGCTGCAGGTGCAGCGCCTGCAGGTGCAAGGGCAGCATGGGAGGCCTCCCTGGCCACAGATGCATCTAGGAGCTACAGGGACCTGGCGGCCACTTCCCAGGATCCGTGATAAGTGCTGCCAGGACCCCGCACCCCAAACCCTCTCCTGCGATCCAACTCCCTTCCCCAGCCCGGAGTCCCCTCCCACATCCAAACTCCCTCCCACAACCCTCTCCCACAACCCAACCCCCTGCCTCAGCCCCTCCTTCACCCCAAACCCCTCATCCTTGGCCCCACTCCAGAGCCCACACCCCCAGCCAGAGCCCTCATGAACCCCAACACCTTGCCCCAGCCTGGAGTCCCCTCCTTCACCCCAAACCCCTCATCCCACACCCCCAGAATGAGCCTTCACCCCCTCCTGCACCCGAACCCCCTGCCCCAGCCCAGAGTCCACACATACCCTGAACCCCTCATTTCTGGCCCCACCCCAGAGCCCACATCCCCAGTTAGAGCCCTCACCCTCTCCCACACCCCAACCCGCTGCCCAAGCCCAGTGAAAGTGAGTGAGGGTGGGGGAGAGCGAGCCACTGAGGGACGGGCAATGTAGTGAGCGGGGGACAGGCCCTCGGGGAAGGGGTGGGGCTAGGGGGTTCGGTTTTGTGCAATTAGAAAGTTGGCAACCCTAGGAGGGCCTGGAGAACACTAAGCCTGGTGTTAAGGTAGCTCCACACACCTACATAAAGGCTCTCGCTCCTCAGTAACAGTTATCGCCATCACTCTAGGCCCCTAGTGCACTGGAGAAGGCTCTTCCACAAAGGAACAGGGTTAGGGCTCTTATTACTGAGTTGATTTGTGATGCACCAACAGGCAGTGCTGGTCACAGAAAGAGACCTGGGGCCTGATACAAATCCCACACCACAAAGGGCCCTGTCCCCAACAGCTTGTGCTCCCAAGACTGTAGAGGCCAAAGCCGTGCTGCCCCTGCACCTCTCTGTGGCACATCGCCTGCTCCCCACGCATCCATGCAGTCAGATAGATCCATGGGCTGGTGCTGGGGGGCAGAGCCAGGGCCCTGTCACTCCCTTGCCCATCTCCACTCCCTGGGGGGCACAGTGTGCTCCCAGTGGAGTAGGGAGGGGGGAGCTGCTGTGTGCAGGGACTGCAAACCTGACTGGCCCTTATGCCTGTCAGTCAAAGTGTGGGGTGGGCTCTTAGCTCCCTCTCCAGGACCATTGAGCACCCATGTCAGGTGCAGGTAAGGCCCAGCCCTAGAGGCCATTCCTGTGGCACATGGGACATCATCAACCAACTGGGCCGAGCCTGGATTAGGCCTGGATGAGCAGCAAAACTCTCCAAAGCTTCTGCTGAACTCGCCCTCTCTGTGAGGTTCCCCCAACCTTGTCAGGGCCTTGGGGCCACAAAATCACTGGTGGGGTCATCAGCTTCCAGGAGTTGTGCCTGCTGCCTGGCACAGCCACTCGCCTGTGGATATGCTGCTTTCTCCATTTAGCTAGTGGAACAAATGACTGCTGTCAGGGAGCTGCTTTCAGAAAGCCTGGGTTCAAATCCAGGTTCAGGAGGGAAATGTGCTTTAGAGATTGTAGATGCATCAGCCTGGTTCCCCCTCCCATGTAGCTATCCTGAACTCCCACTCCTTGTAATAGGTTTGCCTGAGCCAAGCATCCCATGGAGCAGTCTTAATTCATTTTCCATAAAATTAAGGTAATACTTCACACGGGCATTAAATTCCAAAATGCAGATCAGGGAGGCAGGAGCTGGGGGTGAACAGGAGTGTTATAGGGTGCACCAGGCATTAGCAGACCCTGATCCAAACCAAATGCCATCAGAGCTGGGCACCGGACCAGGGTGAGTTCCTGAGGCTCCCATCCCAGCCACAGCATCACCCACAACTGGTGTTTGAAAGCAGCAGCCAGTCCTTTTTATCTGGCCTTCGGGGCCCTGATTGGCATGTCCATGCCCTTCTAGCCACCGGAAGATCAAGACTCACTGGTTCCACCAGCAGCTGAGCCTGGGAGGCCCCTCTCTCTTGCTGGTCCTCTCTTCCACAAGGAGGGCCGGCTCTAGGTTTTTTGCCGCCCCAAGCAAAACATTTTTTGGCTGCCCCCCCCGCCCCCGACATGAGCCCCCCCCGCCCACCAGTGCCCCCCACTCACACCCCCTGTTGCCCCAGCACTGGGCTCCCCCCCAAATGTGGGATCCGCTACCAGCACACTGCAGCCAAGCCCTGGCCCAGCTGCGACTCTGTCCCCATGCGGGTGGAGCTGCTGGGCGGCGCGGAGCGGGAGTACTTCCAGGTGGCGGCGTGGCTACGGGGTGGCACAAAGAACACGGCCCCCCTCCCTGGGCTTCACAGCACTGCTGGTGGCCAAGGTGGATCAGTTCATGCTCACCGCCCTCACCCCCGACATGCTGGCGGCCGAGGACCTGGAGAGCCCCCTGGACCTGCTGCTCTTCAGCCCCCCGGCAGGAGGGAAGGTGAGGATCTCTGGCTGTGGGGCTACCTGCTCAGCAGCGACGAACCCAGCCAGCCGCTCACCTCCTCACACACTCCAGGAGCCCCTCGCCGCCATCGCAGCCCGGGCTCGGCTCCAGGAGACCCCGTTTCCCTCCCTCCCCAGCTCCTCACACACACTGGGTAGGGCCGCCCAGAGGATTCAGGGGGCCTGGGGCAAAGCAATTTTGGGGGCCCCTTCCATAAAAAAAAGTTGCAATACTATAGTAACATGTATTTGGAAATGTAAAAAATAACTAGTGAAAATTAATTTGTAATAATTTGAAAATACACCAAATACATTATTTAAAAACATTAAATGCTTTACTGGTCTGTATACATTTGCAATTACATAATGGGCTGTTGCTGGGTGATGGTGATGGTTGGTGCCAATGGGCTGTCACTGCCTGGAGGTGGTGCTGCTGTTGCCCAGGGCTGGGTGGGGAGCTGGGCTCTGGGGGGTGCCCGGCTCACAGGGGCTGGGCTCAGGACTGTGAGGAGATGGGGTCGGAGGTTGTCTGGCTCAGAGGGGCTCGCCTCAGAGCTGGGGGTCTGGGGTGGGGGGGGATGGGGTCGGAGGGTGCCCAGCTCAAAGGGGGCTGGGCTCGGAGCTGGGGGTCTGGGGTGAGGGAGATGGTGTCGGGGGGTGCCCACCTCAGAGCAGCTGGGCTCAGAGCTGGGGGTCAGGGCTGTGGGGGGAATGGGGTCAGGGGGGTGTCCGGATCAGAGGGGCTGGGCTCAGAGCTGGGGGACAGGGCTGTGGGGGGAATGGGGTCAGGGGGGTGTCCGGCTCAGAGGGGCTGGGCTCAGAGCTGGGGGTCAGGGCTGTGGGGGGAATGGGGTCAGGGGGGTGTCCGGCTCAGAGGGGATGGGCTCAGAGCTGGGGGTCAGGGCTGTGGGGGGAATGGGGTCAGGGGGGTGTCCGGCTCAGAGGGGCTGGGCTCAGAGCTGGGGGTCAGGGCTGTGAGGGGGAATGGGGTCAGGGGGGTGTCCGGCTCAGAGGGGCTGGGCTCAGAGCTGGGGGTCAGGGCTGTGGGGGGAATGGGGTCAGGGGGGTGTCCGGCTCAGAGGGGCTGGGCTCAGAGCTGGGGGTCAGGGCTGTGGGGGGAAATGGGGTCAGGGGGGTGTCCGGCTCAGAGGGGCTGGGCTCAGAGCTGGGGGTCAGGGCTGTGGGGGGAATGGGGTCAGGGGGGTGTCCGGCTCAGAGGGGCTGGGCTCAGAGTTGAGGGTCAGGGCTGTGGGGGGAATGGGGTCAGGGGGGTGTCCGGCTCAGAGGGGCTGGGCTCAGAGTTGAGGGTCAGGGCTGTGGGGGGAATGGGGTCAGGGGGGTGTCCGGCTCAGAGGGGCTGGGCTCAGAGCTGGGGGTCAGGGCTGTGAGGGGGATGGGGCCGGGGGGGTGCCCAGGTCCGAGGGGCTGGGCTTGGAGATGGGGGTCAGGGCTGGGCCTGGGGGGTAATGGGGTCGGGGGGTGCCTGACAACCACCTCCCTGAGACCCCCCCAATCCAGCCCCCCCTTCCCTGGCCCCTGACCACCCCCACAGAACCTGTGCCCCCTGAGTATCCCCAGGACTCCCTGCCCCTTAGCCAACCCCCCGGCCCCGGCTGCTTACCCCCGGCTCACTGCGCGCCTCGAGAAGCGGCCCTGCCCAGCGAGGCAGCCGCATGGCTCCGGAGGGGGCTGAGCTCTTCCCCGCTCAGAGCCGCGTGGTGAGGGGGCGGGGCTGAGCTCAGCTGCCTCCGCTTGGCCCGGAGCTCGCAGCCCCGCCCCCTCACCACGCGGCTCTGAGCGGGGCGGAGCTCAGCCCCGCCCCAGCCAGGCGGCTGCTGCGCTGTTTAGGACCCGGGCGTGAACAAGCGGAGGAGGGGCGGCCCGTCTTCTGCAGCCAGGCGGGGCCGCGCTACCGGTAAGGGGCCATCCCTCTCCCCCAAGCGGAGCCGGTAGCGCAGCCCTGCCCCAGCTGCAGGGGACGGGCCACTCCTCGGCTTGCAGCAGCAGGATGAGCTGGGGCCCCAGCCTTTTGCCGCCCCCTATATTTTGCCGCCCTAGGCACCACTTGTTTTGCTGGTGCCTAGAGCCGCCCCTGTCCACAAGGAAAGTTTCATAGGGCAGAGTGCCCCAGGGCATCTGCCATGGGGCAGCAGATGCCTGCTGCACCCCATCACACTCTTATCCCCCCAACTTCTGCCTCTACCCCTTCTGCTCCTATCCACATATCCCACACCCCAGCTCCTTCCCTCCCCCTCTCTGCACCTATACACCCCTCCCCCTACTCCCATCCATCCCTCCACCAACTCCTGTCCCCCTCCCCCTCTGCTCATCCCCACCCTCCAGACCCTGCAACCTCCTGCCCCATTCTTCTCCCCTCTGTGTGTCAGTCAGGTGGCATTCTCCTTCTCTGCCTTGCTGCCAGGGGAGAGCATCAAGAGCCCAGGACAAACAGACTCCCTGTTCTCAGTTCCTATGGCCAGGAGAAGTAATTGCGTGGAGTCCCACTCAGCTGCTGCAACCTCAGGATGGAGCATGCTCAGTCAGTCTCAGGGGATGCTAGATGTGTTATGCCACTAGCACACAGGATCTGGGAGAGGGTGGAGCATGCTCAGTGCAAACAACCTTCAGAGATTTTAGCTGCTAAACTAGATTTTGCAGAGGCTCAGAACTTGTCCAAAATTTGGCTACCTTTCATGGAGATGGCAAAAAGCACATCCACGGCACCAGGGCAGCTCCTCTGCCAAATCTGAGTCCCTGCTTCAGTTGTATTTTTTGTTTTTATCATGGACAAAACAATGTATTTCCCCCTAACCTTGTTCTTGGAAATAGCTGAACCATTTTAGCTGAAACTTAAGAACAAAAACAAAAGACCCAACAACATAATCAGCCTGAGGCAGACATCTGACATGGGGAATTTCAGACCAAACTGTTAAAGTTTGGCCAAGTGATAAGAAACCAAAACCAGGGTTTTATAATGGGAAATGTTGGGCAACCTTACCTATAAATGCTGCTACCTGCTGTCTATAATTAACTGGCTAGTGTATGTACACACAACATACTGGATGGAATCAAATTGCTCAACAGTATGTCATACACTCTGCACTGCTAACAGATTAGCCTCTGACTCCTGTTATAGGCATCTGTATGGGTCCAGATCCTGCTGATCCTCCTGTTATAGGCACCTTTGTTTTTGGAGCAGGAACATCTGATGCCTTGCCTTACTGTTGCAATGATGACCTAGAGGGCCACAGTGGCACAGCACTGTGGACACAGCCTGTCTATATCAGGATGTGAAGAGGCAGGAGAAGTGAGCTGGAGAGCAGCATGGAGGATAGACAAAAAGTAGGTTTTTAGGAATGCAAGAGTGATGCTGTGTGTTAACACACTGACAATAACAAAGCTCTGGGTAGCCAAGCACACGGTGCATTTTATGGTGTAGCACAGCATTTTTTCATTTTCACAATGAAACCTGAAACCCTCAAAGGAAACTCACCTGATCTTAGGTTTTGTTGCAGACCTGAGCCTTAGACCAGAATAATTGAAATTTCATGAACGTTTCTGAACACAGGACCAGCTGGGATAACAAATCCACAGCTCCTTAAGGATGTGACTTAAACCCAGGTGATGTCCAGCCATTTCAGATGATCATTTTCATGTATTTGTACCCAAACCTCAACTGGTCCAAACCCCAAATGAACACACAAATACCCCCAACTATAAAAGCCATCTGCACTCAGCCCTGATGCAGATGTTTGCTCTAGTAGCAGGTTATTGTGAGCTTCCTATGTGCCCCCTCCTGAACCTGGATTTGAACCCAGGCTTTCTGACTCTGTACATTCCTGTTCCTGTGGCAGAGGCAAATCACCTAAACCAAAATGTTCACAAGTGGCCACTAGCTGTGTATGGCTTGTTTTCTGGGTGTTCAAGGTGAGATGGCCATGGAGGTGCTAAGCGCTCACAGTTGAAGTCTGGGAACTGAGCTTTGGACATCTAAAGTGCAATAAAAATGTGAGCTATTCCAAAGACTCAGGCCCATGGTGTCTCTAGTTGGGCACCAACAATTAGTGGCCACTGTTGGCAATTTTGACCTTTACTCTGTGTTTCAGTTGTCCAGCCTTAAAATGGGAATAATAAAACCACCTAATCACACAGGAATGTTGTAAAGATACGTTCATTAATGTTTGGGGAGTGCTCAGATACTATTGTGAAAGCACCATACAAATGCCCAGGAGGAAATTAATAATTCTGTATTCATTGCAGGATTTGGATGGCATGTGGGCCACACACTGAATGAGGAGGATTAAAAAAAATATTGAAGAATTCCTCATTCACTGAAGGCAGCAGGGGTCTTGTGGAGGAAGTGGTATGTGATTGTGTCATTAAAGACTGTATCATCATGTGTACATACACAGGGGCTGGATTAAGGTGACACATGCAGCCTTAATTCTGGCATTTCCTAACTTTTGATTGCTGAAATGTGAAACCTTAGTGTTCTTTTAACATAGTGTTTTGGGGGATGTAATTATATAGCTCACGGCATTCCAGGTATGTATAACACACTACGGAGAGAGTGAAAGCCTGGTCCATGCTTTAAGAAGCTGCAGTCGAAGGGAGGTGCAGCAAGAGGTGATGCAAGGAGGATAGATGACATTGGACCAGGGTCACTGTGAGAAAGAAATAGGGTTTGGAGATGGGATTCGGAGGAAGGATGCAGGTTGTGTGGTGGACAGGCCCAGGGATTAGTCCTCACCTACCACTGATGAGCAGCATTATGAACCTCCAGAGACAAGCTAGGTGACCCCTCCTTCCCCCTGCAGGGAGGAGCTGCCTTTCACTGAGTTTGTCCATTGGTATGCCTTGCTCTTTCCTAACCTGGCCCTTATTTTAGAGATCTTCCAGGGGAGGCTGGGGGCATCTGAAAGCAGGACAGTGAAACTGATGGAGAGAGGCTCCTCTGAGGATGCATCTACACTGCATCTGCGACAGTGCTTCCCAGCTCAAGCAGACAGACATGCTCCCTCTGCTTAGGCTAGCTGTAACCAAGAGTAGCATGGGCAGGGCTTGGGCTAGCCACCAGCCTCCAATGCAGCCTGACCAGTGAATACTTGGGTATCTAGCCTGAGCCACTGCCCACGTTACCCCCGATATGCAGCTAGAGCAGACCTAGTGTATGCCTGCCAACCCGAGCTGGCTGCACGCTCCCAGCTGCAGTAGTGGCTCCCTGACGCACACATGCGCCTACCTTGTTCTGAATCACACTACTATCGTTACTCTTCCTGGGAGCTGCCTCTGGGTACCCCAGCTCCTTGCAGCTGGAGGGCTCACTGCTGTGTGTTTTCACAGATGAAGGGCTTAAAAGGGCTGATTGCCTCCTTGAGCCCAGCAGCTCTGAGGTTCTGCTTTGTGCAGTGTGCCAGTGCCACATGGCCTGAGTCTCCTCTTACTCCCAGCAGTGAAAATCAGACCAGCCTATGACCAATGTGGTGGGAGAGGAGACTCTTACCCCTCCGTGACTGCAGCAGGGCAGAGTCCACATGGGCATGGGAGAGCAGTGGTTCTCAACCTATTTACCATTGTGGGCGCCATCCAATACTACCTGTGTGGCCCTGAGGATGTCACATGGGCCGCCGGCTCTGTGCTGATTGGGCTGCAAGCAGCCCATGGGCTGCAGGTTGGGAACCACTACCTGAAGGGAGGGCATGGGCACCTGTGCAGCAGGGATGTAGCTGCCTTACAGTCCATGGTAGGTGGGTGTGTTCAGGGCTGTGTGTGAAACCTACGGGCCTCTCTCTGGAGCGCCACACAGGCCCCTCCCTCCCCTGCACTTTTGTGGTGGCCACAAGAGGCTGCTGTTACGTGGCTTCTTTGCAGGGGAAGAGCAAGGCCTTGGGTGGCCACAGCCGGGTGGGGATTTGCCCTGGGAATGTTCATTAATTCATGAAGCACCATGTAACTGGTGAGTTGGGTCCGGTGGTACACATGGGGAAACTGAGGCAGTGAATGTGACTTGCCACAAGGCCATGCTACCAGTTTGTAGCAGAGGCAGAATTAGGCTCCAGGTATTCCTGTCAAGCAGGCCTGTGTGCAGCCCACCAGACAAGATGCCTTCGGGCAGCGCAGACAGGGGCTATAGTCCCAGCTCTACCATTGGCCGCGGGGGGACGCGGCATGGTTCTGCCCCTCTGTATGCCTCAGTTTCCTGCCTGTCAAATGCCACCGCCCTCCGTTGCGCAGTGGCCCAGCTGGAGCTGACCAGCCCTGCAGCCAGCCGGGGACTGGAGGGGTTCTCGCCTGGCAGAGTCGGGCGCTGCCCCTCCGCCGCAGGCGGCCAGGCGCGCTCTGCCCCTTTAAGCGCCGGCTGCTTTGCCTGGCTCTGCCCCCTCGCTGACAGCACCAGCCACACGCCCGTGCGCGGAGCACCGGCCGCGGGCTGCAGGCGGCACCAGCCCGGCTCCAGGCAGGACGCGCGGCGCGCTCCCACTGCAGCTCCCTCCATGGCCGCCCCTGCCCGCGCGGAGCCGGGCGCGAGAGGCCGGGCAGCAGCCTCCCGGGGCAGGCGAGAGGGCGGGATCTGAGCCGCTCGCCGCCGAGCCAGCCGCTGGGCCCCCCGCCATGTGGGCAGCTCCGGCGCCCCCCCGCCAGCAGCCCAGCCTGGGGCCGAGCCTCGCGCTCAAGGAGCTGCCGCTGCTGCCGTGCCCAGCCCACTAGCTCCGGCGAGCCGCGGGGCCCCCATGAGGGCGGTGTGTCGGCCGGAGACCCTGGCACCTGTGGAGCGGCCCGGGGCCTCAGTGCGCACGATGGGCCACCGGAGCGAAGGCGGACGAGTGGCACTGCACCGCGGCGCTGGCGACTGGGGGAGCGCGGCCGCCTCCCCCGCACACGGCGTGGCAGCTCCCCTCCTCCTGTGAGCAGGTTCCGCTCCTCCACTCGCGGCGATCCAGCCAGAATAACAACAGGGCGCTCCCCTCCCCCGCCCGTCTCCCCTGTTCGCGTTTCCTGCCCGCCGGCAGGCTCTACTCCAGGGGGCGAGGAGGGGACAGATCAGGATGGCATCTCCCGGGAGCGGCAGCCAGGAGGAGCCGCGGAGTTGGCCCTGGTGACCCCGGGGCAGCCGCAGCCGGAGCCCCTGCGCTGGAAACGGGAGAGCCGGACCGGTTTTGCTCGCAGCTGGGCTAGTAAGTGGCTGGTTTCCGTGGCTTGTGGCTCTCGCGGGGTGGCTGATAAATAAACTTTGCTGTAGCAGAGCCGCCGGCCCGGCGGCGTTTGACAGGCCGGTGTTGTGTCGTTACACTGGTGCGGCGCCCCAGCTGCGCGCAGAGCCGGCAGCCAGAAACTGGGGTGCAGCCTCCTCGTTTAACCTCCCCCAGCGATGGGGGCTCGTGGCTGGATACGGCGCTAGGAGGAGCAGGGCATGGAGGGAGTCCCGGGGGCGGGGGAAGGGGGACTGGTTCCTTTTGCTGACACGAACAATCCGTGCGGAGCCGGCTCCAAATCCGGGTCACCTCCCCCCACTCAGGAAAAAAAGGGTCGGGGATGGGAGGGGGGACCCTTGCGATCCTGGCTCGGAGGCTGGCGCCCCGGGGTTCTGGCTCGGGGGCTGGGCTCCGGGCGCTCCGCTGGCTCTGGCAGGGATGGATGGGGCGAAGCTGTCCCGCCCCGCACAGCCAAGGGCCAGCCCGGCCCTCGGGGCCCCTGTCCGGCTCGCACCGTGACGCGCTGCTGGTCTCTCTCCGCAGGAGGCCGGCGGACCCCCGAGCCCCAGGACACCCGCCCCAGCCGTGGAAGTCTCCGTGGATCTTGCGAGGCGTTTTCCGAGCTCGCCCCGCTGCGAATATCCCAGAATCATCGTTCGCTGCCCTTGAGCCAAGTGGGCGAAGCTCGCCCGGACAGGTGGCCGCCGTGCCCGGAACCGGCCCAGGGGGGCTCCGTGCGCGGCACAAGCGAGGCGGGGAGGCTGAGCAGGTGGAAGAGGCGGCGCTGCTTCCAGTGTCTGCGGGACATCCGGAGCTATGCCCTCTCCGGCGAGCCGGCGAGCCCCGGGCAGACGGGCAGTGCCCGCCCTCTCTCGCTAGCCGGGAGCAGGGAAAGGATCGCTCTGGGCCCGTCTGCCAGTGGATCTCCCACGGCCATCGGCTGAAGGCGGCTCCCTGCACCCGGGCAGCGCTACAGTCCCATGGCCATGCGGCTGGGTCCCCGGCGCGGAGCTCGCTTAGTCTTGCCCCGCGCCCCGCTGCTGTGAGCGGCCGGTGCGGAGAGCGGCGGGAGGCAGAGCGCGGCTGCGGCTCTCTGGCGCGTGGGACGTTAAGATGGTGAGCTCTCCCCGGCCTAGAGGGGCTCCGCGGAGGCAAGGCCAGGCTGGGGGAGAGCAGCATGGACAGCGCCGGGCGCCCAGGCAGCTTGTGAAGGATGAGCTCCGGGGGCTCGCAGGACACGCAGCCCAGTGAAGACCCCGCCGGCGGTAGCAGCAGCGAGAGAGAGCGGATCAGGTGCCGCATGAAAATGGTGATCGGGCAGCTGGAGGGAATCCTGCAGGAGCTCAAGGAGGTAGCCAAGGAGCTCCGGGAGGTGAGCGCCGCTGGGGCGGGAGCGCCATGGGGAGCCCCAAAGCGGGCCAAACTTCCAGGCTTTGCCATGCCTAAAGAATTCCCCTCATGGAGCAGGGCTGGTTCGGAGAAGCAAACCGTTGTGGGCACAGCCTGTGTGTGTGGTACTGTGTGTCTGTCTGCTGCCTCCCCCGCCCCTATTGTTAGTGCAGCCTGTGTGTGTGTGTGTGTCCATCCCCTCCTCTATTGTGGGTACAGTGTGTGTGTCTCCCTGGCCCTATTGTGGGTACAGCTTGTGTGTGTGTGTAGGGAGCAAATTAGATTCCCCTATTGCCCTGAACCCCAGACAGTCAAATCACCAGTGCATATCCTGACTGCTGTCTGATTTGCACTCTTTGGCAGAGAAGTCCATGACCCCCCCACACACCATGTCAGTGGAAATCCGGCCCCCATTTCTGTGCCTTCCTCTATCTCCAGGTTCAGGATAGCCTTTCACAGAAGAGGTGATGCCCCCCAAATGAGCGAATGCAATAGCTCAGTCCCAGCAGTGCCCTTAGCATGGCCACCTGTGCCTGTTTTGTATTTATGGTGGATGATTTCCAAGAAGCAAGAAGGGCTCCCGATTGCCCTTGACTCCATTGACTTCAATGCCATGGGCTGCCCAGCGCCACATAGACTCAGGCCCAGTGTAGCGCTAAGGGCATCTGATCCCTAGTGGATTGGGTTCAGTAGGACCCCGTGTGGATCAGGTCCTAATATACCAAGCTGTGCCTGTGAATCACAGAAGTAACCTAGGGTACGTCTACACTATGGGACTATTCCAAATTTGCATAAACCGGTTTTGTAAAACAGATTGTATAAAATCGAGTGCGCGCGGCCACACTAAACACATTAAATCGGTGGTGTGCGTCCACGGTCCGAGGCTAGCGTCGATTTCTGGAGCATTGCACTGTGGGTAGCTATTCCGTAGCTATCCCATAGTTCCCGCAGCCTCCCCCGCCCCTTGGAATTTCCAGGTTGAGATCCCAGTGCCTGATGGGGCAAAAATCATTGTCGCGGGTGGGTCTGGGTAAATGTCGTCAGTCACTCCTTCCTCTGGGAAAGCAACGGCAAACAAGCATTTCGCGGCTTTTTTCCCTGGATTGCCCTGGCAGATGCCATAGCATGGCAATCATGGAGCCTGTTTTGCCTTTTGTGCCTGTCACCGTATGTGTACTAGATGCCGCTGACAGAGGCGATTCAGCAGCGCTACACAGCAGCATGCTTTTGCTTTTGCATGACAGCAGAGATGGTTACCAGCCATACTGTACCATCTACCAATCCATAAATTGGTAAAAAGATGATCATGGTTACCAGTCCTTTTGCACTGCACCATCTGTTGCTGTCATAAGTGCCCCTGGCTGCTCTTAGCCAGGGGCACAAAAGCCAAAATTGGGAATGACTCCCTGAGTCAATCCCTCCTTTTTGATATCTAAAAATAGAATCAGTCCTGTCTAGAATTTGGGCAAGTGTACTAGAGAACCACTGTATCATAGAACCAGAGAGCACAGCTGCTCTGTGTCAGATCCAGCAGAAATTATGAGCTGTATGCTATTCACAGGGGGTGCTCCTGCAACAACCCCACCTGTTGATTCCGTTCTTCCCCCAGCCTTCCTGGGCTACCGTAGCATTGTCCCCCCACTTGTGTGATGAAGTAATAAAGAATGCAGGAAGAAGACACAGTGACTTGTTAGTGAGAAATGAGTGGAAGGCAGCCTCCAGCTGCTATGATAGTCCAGACAGGACAGTAAGGAGTGTGGAGGAGAGGAGCCCAGCATCCCTCTGCTAGTCCAGGGGCAATTGAATCTTTTCTTTACACATGAAGGGTGGGGGCTGATGGAGCTCAGCCCCCTGCTGCTATGATGACAATGGTTATCAGCCATATTGTACCATCTACCAGGAAAAATTAGGACCAGGCACCCTTGATTGACCTTATCGATGCTAGTCAGCATGGTTACCAGTCCTTTTGCACTGCCCCATGTGCCAATAGGCTGATGATGAGGACGGGTACCAGTCATTTTGTACCATCAGCCACCCATGGCGGGGGTGGGGGGAGCAAGGATATTGGCGTTGAGTGCTGCAGCATCGCATCTATCTGCAGCATTCAGTAAAGATAGGGTGACATGTAAAAGAGTCAAGAGAGGATTGTTTTCCCTTTCACTTCTGGGGGTGGGTGGGGGGGGTGCGTAGATTGCCGAGCTATGCCCTGACCCACTGCGGACACTGTGTTTGACCCTAGAAGCATTTGGAGCTCAGCCAAGAATGCAAATACTTTTCGGAGACTGCAGGAACTGTGGGATAGCTTGAGTCCTCCAGTCCATGAGTGTCCATTTGATTCTTTGGCTTTCCGTTACGCTTGTCACGCAGCAGTGCGCTGAGCCCCTGCTATGGCGTCTGTCTGGAGATTTTTTTTAAATGATTTTGAATTTCGTCTTCTGTAACGGAGCGCTGATAGAACAGATTTGCCTGCCCTTACAGCGATCACATCCGCATGGTCCATGCGGGAGCTCTTTCTTTATTTTGATTTTTAACTGCATCGCCACCCGTGCTGATCGGAGCTCCACGCTGGGCAAACAGGAAATATTCAAAAGTTCGCGGGGCTTTTCCTGTCTACCTGGACACTGCATCCGAGTTCAGATTGCTGTCCAGAGCGGTCAGTGGTGCACTGTGGGATACCGCCCGGAGGCCAATACCGTTGATCTGCGGCCACACTAACCCTAATCCGATATGGTAATACCGATATTAGCGCTACTCCTCTCGTTAGGGAGGAGTACAGAAACCGGTTTAAAGAGCCCTTTATACCGATATAAAGGGCCTCTCAGTGTGGACGGGTGTGGCGTTAAATCGGTTTTACGCTCCTAAAACCGGTTTAAACGCCTAGTGTAGACCAGGCCCTAGACATTGCACCTGTGTGAACAGTGTAGTAGAGCTAGTGTTGTTTGGGTTCCCCACTGGATGTTATGACTTGCTGTTCTTTGGACTGTTAAGTGCTGCAGTCGGGTCATTTTTTTACATTTAATTTCCTTGCCTTCTTTAAAGAAAAGGGGGTGGAAAGAGGAGACACATTCCCTGTTCTTAAATGATACAAATAGGCATTACTTCCTTAAGGTTGATCTGATGAATCCGATTGAATGTTTAGCTACAGTTTGCTGCATGCTGCCCTGGGTGACGAGAGTAGCAGCCTGCCAGTTTGGCATTGTGAAGACTGGATCTTTGCAGCAGAAAGAGAGAAACTTAATGATTTGGGGAGAGGGAGAATTAATTGGGAGTTGGCATAAAATTGTAGAATGCAGCAAATCTCATAGAGAAACCCTGAAATCAAAGGATCCAGGAGGCCCGCACCTAACCCTCAGGCCAACAATTCTCCTGTCCCCCATACAAGTGAATTTTGCCATGGATGCAAGTTATTTCCAACCTCCCTTGGCTGGTTTGTCCAAGTGGCAGGCCTGCATCTATCAGGCCGGGCAGGAAGCAAGTGCTCTGATGTCACAAACTGGGTGGTGCATCAATAGGGTCTGCTAAAATCTCAAGGCCAGATTCTCAGCTGGTGTAAATCAGTGTAGCTCTGTTGATTCCCACAGCCTTTTGCTGGTTTACACCAGCTGAGGATCTGGCCCTTAGATGGTGAATGAGCATGCTCCAGGGTTTTTGTTCCACTTCCCCGGCCATGAAGCAGCAGTAGCTGAAGGGGCTGGCTCAGCTTTTCCAAAGGGTGTGGCACCAGCTGTGGGCAGAAATTTGGGACATTTCCCTGTGTGAAAATAGAAGCTCCTACTGGGAATCATTTGGGCATGACTAGCTTTCTCTATAACGTGTCCATGAGAAAACATACTGAGCCACATTCAACTCTGGCTGAGCTCCAAGGGTATCTTTCTTTGCTCTTGCTGCCCGTCCTCCCAAGGCTGGATTGTGCCAAGGCCTGTGTGGTGCGCAGCATTGCAAGGAATTCCCCTCCCAAACCTTGCACCCCTGTGCAGGGGAAATGCATAGAATGGCTGGGAAGCAGAGCCCGCTGCTCCAGGGACCTGATCCAAACCATTGGAGTCAATGGGATTCTTTCCATTGACTCTAGTAAGCTTTGGATCAGACCCCATCTTAGGACTGCTGGCAACACTAATGATGTGGCAAAGGCAGGGCCATGGATGCAAAGGGGAGTGCACACAGCTCGCAGTCAAAGTGGGGAGGAGCTGATTGAGCCAGCCAGCTAGCCAGATCCTCACTTGGCATTGGAAGCCGTATACCTCTCCGTGCCTCTTCTTGGCCAGAGCTTACAGCCACAGTCCAGCTCTGGTGCCTTGCCCAAAATAACCCACCCTGGAAAATAATAGCACAGAGCTTTAAAAAAACAGCCAAGGCTCAATGACAGTGTGGGGAGATGCAAGCAGCAATTGGATAGGAATCTGTGGGGTAAATGCTGCTGCACTTATCCCTTGGCTCACTGGAATTCCATTGAGGTGAAGAATCTGTGGGCATGAAGGTTGAAAAGGGTTTGCAGAGACAGAGGGGCAGGTTGCTTATTGTGGCATGTTGCTTTGCATCTCTCTCTCTCCTGACTCAGCCCAGCCTGTGCTGTGGGAGGTGCAGGCAGCAGGAGAAACCCTGCATGTCTGAGCAATGATCAAACCCTTCGTGAATTACTGCTTTCAGCACCAGAGAGTCAGTGAAACACAGGCAGTCCCCTCTTTGCCCTAAGGGCCACTTTGGAGCTTAGAAGGCATCATGCACCATCAGGACCATCCAGTTGGTATTTGCCTATGGGGTCACATTTGATTTGTTGGGGGGCCGTTAGGCAAACTTGTAGCCCTGCTGTGGAGATGCAGTTGGCCAGAATCATGGGTGGCTTAATGGAAGGAAAAGGCCAGCCAGCTAGCCATGTGTTATGTGACTAACAGCTAATCCTTCTCCCCTTTGGAGAGTGATTGATACCTGCCAAAGGGGAAGATTAGAAATGATAACACTAGGGAGCAGAGCTAGGGCTTGGTGGGAAGGCGAGAGAAAGCAGGAGCATAGGTAGCTGCTGTCCTGTGGCTGGAAACACAATAATCGCTCTAGAAGAGAAATGTCTTTCAGCCCCCCAGAAAGGAGGCTGGGCCATGTGGTTAAGGCATGGGAAGGTGTTCTGGCCTAGTCCTGGCTCTGTGGCCTTCAGCAAGTCACTTGCCCTTTCCATGACTCAGTTTCCTCCCCCGTAAAACAGGGAGAGTGATATTTATCTGCCTCTCCAGCGGGGGCAGCTCCAGGCACCAGTGCATCAAGCGCTTGCCTGGGGCAGCAAGCCGCGGGGGGCGCCCTGCCAGTCCCTGCGAGGGCGGCAGTCAGGCGGTCTTCGGCGGGATGCCTGCGGGAGGTCCGCCGGTCCCGCAGATTTGGCGGTAATTCGGCAGTGGGAATGCTGAAGCCGCAGGACCAGCGGACCTCCCACAGGCATCCCGCCGAATCGGTGTTACCAGTGGACCTCCCGCAGGCGCGCCGCCGAAAGCCACCTGACTGCCCTGCTTGGGGTGGCAAAATACATAAAGCCGCTCCTGCTCACCAGGCTAAATCCTGTCATGTCCCTAATGTGCTTTGAGATCCTCAGAGGGAAGGGCGAAGCACTGTTCTTGTAACAAATCCTGAGAATCGGCCTAGCAGAGGGATTCAGACAGAAAGCTCTAGTAACGGAGGCTGAGCTGGGAAAGCGCCTAAAACGGGGCACCCTTGCGCTGGAGGTGATGTCAAACGAAGAGTCCCCGATGGGTTTCCATGTGGGCACGTAGCTCATGCCCACTGGAGATGATCAGATGCTCTTGCTTAGTTGGAGTCCTTCATCTCGAGGCAGGATTCTTGGCTCCTGTGTGTTTTTGACTCTGCAACTGAGACTCCTGTGAGATCCTGTCTGAACTGATAAACAGAGTGGGATGAGGTCAGCTCAGTGCAGGGATGAGGCCAGGTCAGTGATGGAATGAACACCTCCAGGGAAAAGCCTAGAGGAGGGGTTGGATGATTCAGTGCCTGAGTTGCCCTGATTCTGCCAGGTCGTGATTCTGAGAGAATGCACATGTGAGCTGAGTGGCAGAAGCCAACCCTCTTCCATCTAACTCAGGACTGAACCAATGCAGTTGCAGTGTTTAATGAGTGAGCTGTTACATGGAAATCCTGAGCACTTGTGCACTTTCAAGGCCCGTTGGAACTTTTCACAATAGCAATGTGCCTTATCGCCAACCTCCTGGCCATATGCCACTATGGCTAATTATACCCAACTGCTGCCATTTCAATCAGATGCATTTTTCTTCTTCTCTTCCTGGCTCTATAGCTATAGCTCATTGTTGCTCCAAGCTGTCACAAGTAACGCAGCTGCCCAGCCTCAGCCCGGAAGAGAGAGAATGTCAGGGGCTGCTGAAGTGTTTGCTGTATGTATTAATCTGTAACGTGTTTTGAGATCCTTCAGACTGGAAGACAGCAAGATCTGTGGGGAAAAGTGCTCGGTAAGAGCCAGTTGTCATTATTTATTAGCACACAAAGTTTCAAAGAAGCTGCCTGTTCCAAGCTGAACCCCCCAAGAGCTGGGATAAGCCTTCCTCATCCACACCTAGCACCCCAGTTTTGCCAGCAGGTTGGTCATTGTCTTCCCAATGTGAATCCCCACCTGGGAAAGTGCTTTATGGTTAAAATAGGGGACATGGTTAATGTCCATTAAGCAAAGCTTGAAGTGGCACTGGCTCCCACCTGAGATCCACATCTTGACCTACTTCTGAAAGGCTGTGCTCTGACAGGGGCTATCCTCAGCACTGGAAGCAGTGTTTTGAAAGGGCAGTTTGAAAAAGCACATTGTGCCTGACCATGGAAGCCAAGGCACACCTATGATTGCTGAATCTGAAAGGAATACAAGGGAGAATTTTTCTTCCATTTGTTTTCTTTGTGTACTTGAACCCACTTGGTGTAGAATCAGTTTCACTGATTCCATGGTATACTCCATCAGTCGTTATCTCCCTTGCAGAAAAGACCCTTCTAAACATCCGCAAAGGAGCTGAAAAACCCTTATAAAAATCTTGTAAAGGATTTAAAAAAATAATCAGAACTTGAAGCTGTTTTTTCATCTACACTGAGATCTCTGTACACAGCCCCAGCAGCTTAAAGGAGGCTTACAATGAGAGTGGATGTAATTTATGCTCACTTTAAGGCCCCTTTCATAGATTCATAGATATTTAAGGCCTAGTGGGAACATTCTGATCATGTCTGACTTCCTGCATAATGTGGCCAGAGCAGTGTACAGAGGACTGAATGTAAAGGACAATCTGGGCCATGCTGTTTGAAGGGTGCACTTGCAGAATCAAAGTTGCGGGGGTTTCAACTGGAATTACTGATTTAAAAAAAATGAGGTGGATGGTGTTCCATTGGAGAAGAACACTTGATCACCCACTCACGGACTCTGCCCACCAGTTCACCCCTGCCATGTCATAAGCAACGCTATTTGAACTGGGCAAAATCTTTCTTGAGACTCTGCACTGAAATTTTTAACCTTTTCCGTGTGTTTGTGACCCGTTTATGTTGCTGTTGCCCCAAAATTGCAGCCAGTTGCTATATTATTTATATTATACTAACACCTAGAGGCCTCAAGCGAGACTGGAAATTGTGTTAGGTGGCTTTGTGGTAGCTATTGTACAGACATCTAGTGAAAGATAGCCCCCTGCCAAAGAGTTTACAATTTAAACAGAGACAAAAGGTAAGAATGGAAACTGAGTCACAAAGAGAGGAAGTGACTTGACCAAACTCACACAGCAGCTCAGTGGCAGAACTAGGAATAAACCCCATGTCTCTTGAGTCCCAGTCCAATGCCCTGTCTACTAGACCACAGTGCCTAGCAGTTGGGGGGTTTTGAGGGAACAGCTAATAGTCAATAAATAGTGCAAAATATTTCTGTAAAGTGACTTTCACTTTTGTAATAAAACCACAAAAATGAGTTTAGAATAAAGCTTGTGAAATCAGAGCTCCCTAGCGTACCATATGACTTATGTGACCAATCAAAACAGCTAGAATTTTGACAACACACTGCTCATGTGTGAGGTACAAGCTAAGCATTCTGAGTAATGAGTAAATCGCAGAAAACTCCACTAAGGCCCCTTTACACCTCTCTGGTAAAAAGAACGAGGAGTACTTGTGACACCTTAGAGCAGGGGTAGGCAACCTATGGCACACGTGCCGAAGGCGGCATGTGAGCTGATTTTCAGTGGCACTGGCTACTGGTCTGGGGGGCTCTGCATTTTAATTTAATTTTAAGTGAAGTTTCTTAAACATTTAAAAACCTTAGTTACTTTACAGACAACAATAGTTTAGTTATATATTATAGATTTATAGAAAGAGACCTTCTAAAAATGTTAAAATGTATTACTGGCATGCGAAACCTTAAATTAGAGTGAATAAATGAAGACTCAGCACACCACATCTGAAAGGTTGCTGACCCCTGCCTTAGAGACTAACAAATGTATTTGAGCATAAGCTTTTGTGGGCTAAAACCCACTTCATCGATGCATAAAGTGGAAAATACAGTAGGAAGATATATATACACAAAGGACATGAAAAAATGGGTGTTGCCATACTAACTGTAACAAGAGTAATCAGTTAAGGTGGGCTATAATCAGCAGGAGAAAAAAAAACTTTTGTAGTGATAATCAGGATGGCCCATTTCCAGCAGTTGACAAGAAGATGTGAGTAACAGTAGGGGGAAAATTAGCATGGGGAAATAGGTTTTACTTTGTGTAATGACCCATTCACTCCCAGTCTTTATTCAAGCCTAATTTAATTGTGTCCAGTCTGCAAATTAATTCCAATTCTGCAGTTTCTCGTTGGAGTCTATTTTTGAAGTTTTTTTGTTGGAGTATTGCGACTTTGAGGTCTGTAATTGAGTGGCCAGGGAGATTGACGTGTTCTCCAACTGGTTTTTGAATGTTATGGTTCTTGACATCTGATTTGTGTCCGTTTATTCTTTTGCGTAGAGACTGTCCGGTTTGGCCAATGTACATGGCAGAGGGGCATTGCTGGCACATGATGGCATATATCACACTGGTAGATGTGCAGGTGAACGAGCCTGAATAGATATGTGGACAGAGTTGGCAATGGGCTTTGTTGCAAGGATAGATTACTGGGTTAGTGTTTTTGTTGTGTGGTGTGTGGTTGCTGGTGAGTATTTGCTTCAGGTTTGGGGGCTGCCTGTAAGAAAGGATTGGCCTGTCTCCCAAGATCTGTGAGAGTGAGGGATTGTCCTTCAGGATAGGTTGTAGATCCTTGATAATGCGCTGGAGAGGTTTTGGTTGGGGGCTGAAGAATGCCACTAACCGTCATCTCACTCTCACAGATCTTGGGAGACAGGCCAGTTCTCGCTTACAGACAGCAGATGCCATGAAAAATCACAGTTGGGCCTTGTGGGAGGGATAGCTCAGTGGTTTGAGAATTGGCCTGCTAAACCCAGGGTTGTGAGTTCAATCCTCAAGGGGGTGATTTAGGGATTGGTCCTGCTTTAAGCAGGGGGTTAGACTAGATGATCTCCTGAGGTCCCTTCCAACCCTAATAATCTATGATTCTCAGAGAAACGTCCCCATGTCTCACTGTAAAGAAAGCTGTGAAATCACTGGGGTAGTGGTAAAAAAAAAAGCAGTGAGTAAACTAATCATTTTGGCATTCTAGGCTGAGCAGTAGCCTGGCAGACATTGTGGATGAGCCGAGGTACCCATATTCTGATTTGAATTTAGGCTAGGATGACATCAGGCGAAAGCCAGAAGAGCCATTGGACTGCTTTTTGGGCACTCACTTTCACATACAAGTGACTATGCTGTGTTTTAGTCCTTATTTAATGATTTGGATAGATTTGTAAATAAAAGAAAATGTGAGTAAACTCCAGATTCCTCAGATGAGCAGTGGTACGCTCTGTTCAACCATGTGTGACGGGCTGTCCACCTCACACAAGCCTTGAGTGGGTTAGTGGGGGCTGGGGGCCAATTAACCTTAGACAGGGCACCTGGAAGGGAAACAGGGCCTGACAGGGCCTAAAGGCAGAGGAAGCCCAGCTGGGAGGAGCTGGGATAGGCATGTAAAGCCAGGAAGGCAGAGCAGCAGGAGGAGGCTGCAGAGAGGAGGCCTGTGGTCACTTCCTGGAGGGAAAGGGCATTTGTCAGAGGCAAGGAGAGGATCCGGGGGCGAGTGAGCCATGAGGTCCTGCCTGGTCTAGGGAGTCTTACAAGAGGCCTACAGGGGTGGAGTAGCCATGAGGAGCAGAGGAAGCTCCAGTTGCAAACTCAGAGATAGGGGAGGAGATAGAGGCTGAGTAGGAAGGAGCCCAGGGAATCAGCAACCAGGACTTGAGAGTGAGCAGAGCTGAATTGCTAGTCAGAGGGTCCCTGGGCTGGAGCTCACAGTAGTGGGTGGGCCTGGGTTCCCCTGCCAGCCACTGGGACGTGGCCCAGGATCTGGTGATGGAACGGAAGGCTGCCTGAGGCGGCATGTGGACAGCTGGTCCAAGAGGATTGCATAATGACCTGGCCAGAGAGTTGAGTTGCAAAGGGAGGGGTGGAGGGGTGTCACAGTGTGAATAACCAATGGTGAGCAGTGCCAGATGGGGAGAGAGCTAATTTCCTGACCTAACCACAAAGATGCACACCTGTGGTGAGTGGGGCCCTTTACACCATGTTTACCTTGGTCCACAGCCATGTATGAAATGACAATGGATCCATCTGTGGAAACTGACTTTGGGAAAGGCTTCAAAATAGAAGTGATTCCCCACCCCACCCACCACCTCATTAATTAGACATTGTTTCCTCACCCCCTAGAAATGGGACCCTGGCATCCAGGGACCTGGATTCCATTGTCAGCTTTGACTCAGGGTGCCCTTAGCCTGGAATAATTCGTAAGTAACTGTGAGACTCCATTAGTGAATGGTGAGCAAAGCAGGCAGAGATCTGCCCCTGCAAGGTGCTGAAGAAGGGTGAAATGTCATTAGTATTATCAGTGTTAAGATTTTGTTGGGTGGGGGAGGCAAATTTCTCACTCCATATGGTGTTGTTTCTGTCCCGGGGGGAATGTTACAAATGCCAGATGAATGAGCAGCAACTTGCCAGCAGCAAGGAATGTCAGCATGAGACAATAAATACCCTAACTAGAGATGAGCCCAGCCTACAAAATTCAGGCTAAGAGGGGTTCTGATACAGTGGTTTTGTGAGACCCATTATAGTCACAGGGACTTATAACAGGATGGCAGGTGGTGGGGCTCATATGGAGATGGAAAATACCGGGAGTTATAATCAGTGATGATAAAAATATTCTGGCAGGGATATTAAACCTCATGCTTCCAGGTTTAAACCAACCCTTAGCTACTGGTGAGCAGGGTGAGATCTTCAGTGGGGGCAGATTATCCCCATCTGTCTAGTGTGGGGTTCTTGTGCCTTCCTCTGAAGCAGTTGATGCTGCCCCTGTCAAAGATAGGCTGCTGAACTAGATGAACTTTGGGTCTGATCCAGTTTGTCCATTCCTATGTTCAGGTGCTTGAACCTTCTCAGAAGATGCACTGTAATCACTGCTGACCCATGCTGGGGAATGGGTTTATGAATAATACTGAGGTCTTGTAAACCTCACTTCCTGCAGGTCAGGAAAAACTTCAGGGGCCAGGCTGGTGCAATGGGGCTCCCCAGGAAGTGGGCTGGCCCATGGTATATTTGCCATGGACCTGTGGCACCATTATTAGATATCCGCTCCCTGGAAGTCCTTGTCAAATCAGCCTTTGGTTGCCCTAAAGAACCACACAGGATTCACAAATGCACAAGCTGCTTGTCTGTCAGCACAGGGCCCTCAGCAGGAGAGAGGCCCTAATGTGGAACTGTTTTACAACATGCCCATATAACTGAATGGAAATGTATAGCATTGATACAACAATGCATAAAATCCTATCCAAATGCATGAGTTGGCAGCACAGCATCCAGGCACGAAGACTCACCAAGCAGCCAGCTGGAGCTAGGAACAGACCAGAGCCCTGCTGTGCCCTGAGGTGGAGAAGCTGTGAAATGGCTTGTAGGAAACATCCTGGCCCAGGAAGCCAGGACATGAAGGGAACATCATGCAACTAAGCCACCACTGAGAGAGTCCACTAGGGGGTGCTAGCAGAGGAGGTGAAATTCCTTGGCTTCAGTTCTGTTTCTCCTGAACCTGAAATTCAAAGTGGAACTTGGGGGCTGCAGCCCCACGGGGACAAAACACAAGTTAAAGAATTGCATGAGCCTCTCTGTAACGAAACTGAAGAGAGGGGCCTGAGTCTGCACCTTGGTGTCAATATCCAAACCATCCAGCGAGGAGGGGCTAGAACCTAGGATCAGATGCAAATATTTGCAGCTAACCCTTTTTAAAAACGATCTGCTAATCCAAAACCCCAGAGCCAAATACCTGCTTGATCTGGGGGCGTTTGAAATCCAGGTCCAAAGTGTGTGTGTGTGTGTGTGTGTGTGTGTGTGTGTGTGTGTGTGTGTGTGTGTGTGTGTGTGTGTGTGTGTGTGTGTGTGTGTGTGTGTGTGTGTGTGTGTGTGTGTGTGTGTGTGTGTGTGTGTGTGTGTGTGTGTGTGTGTGTGTGTGTGTGTGTGTGTGTGTGTGTGTGTGTGTGTGTGTGTGTGTGTGTGTGTAAATGCCCCCATACAGAAACCTTTACGTTAGCGGTGTGACGATGATGGGTTCAGTCACAGAGATCCCCTTGGGACTGTCACCTGATGTGCTGAAATTACCTCTGAGCTCGTTTTCCCTGCCAGCTTGGGACTCCAGAATCCTGTCTTGTTGAGCCAGACATGCTAGCCTGCTGCAACACAGACCCAGGGTCTGGGCCATGCCCATGGAGCTGCAGACTTTAACTAAAAACATCTCAGCAGGTTACCTCTCTCCAGCACCCAAACACCTAGCTCCCAATGGGATCCAAACCCCAAATAAATCCGTTTTGCGCTGTGTAAAGCTTATACAGGGTAAATTCATAAATTGTTCACCCTCTATAACACTGATAGAGAGATATGTACAGCTGTTTTCTCCCCCAGGTATTAATTGGGTTTATTAATAAACAAAAGTGATTTTATTAAGTATAAAAAATAGGATTTAAGTGGTTTCAAGTAATAACAGCCAGAACAAAGTAAGTCACAAAAGCAAAATAAAACAAACTCGCAAGTTGAAGCCTAATACATTAAGAAACCGATTACAAGTAATATCTCACCCTTAAAGATGTTCCAATAAGCTTCTTTCACAGACTAGACTCCTTCCTAGTCTGGGCCCAATCCTTTCCCCTGGTACAGTCCTTGTAAGTTCCAGCAGAAATCTCAGGTGGTAAGCAGGGTTTTTTTCATGACTGGCCACCTCTTTTGTCCTGTACTACCCCCTTTTATAGCTTTGGCACAAGGCGGGAATCTTTTGTCTGTGCTTGTCCCCACCCCCACCTCATCAATGGAAAAGTACAAGGATTAAGATGGATTCCAGTATCATGTGACAGTCTCCATTCTTCCTGGGTCAGCCCACACATACACAGGAAGGCGTTCAGGTAAATAAACCATTTACAATCAATTGTCCTAGTCAATGGGAGCCATCAAGATTCCAAACCACCATATGGCCCACACTTTGCATAATTACAATAGGACCTCAAGTTATACTTCATATTTCTAGCTTCAAATACAAGAATGATACATGCATACAAATAGGAGGAATATATTCTGTAGGTTATAACCTTTGTTATGATACCTTACAAGAGACCTTTTGCAGAAAGTATATTCCAGCTACATCATATTCACACTCATAGGCATATTTCCATAAAACATATGGAGTGCAAGGTCACACCCTCCTCCTGAACTTACTGCCATAGTCTTGGACACTGTCCATGGTGGAGGCTGTACATGTAAAATCCCTGTTTGTCTCTGGTCACACCCCCTCCCAGTACCTTTAAACCCTAAAATGTCATTCATAGGTGTTCTAGCAAAGTTCTGGGTTTCTGGTCCCTGGGTGCCTGAAAACATGTTGGGGTGTACTATTGCTAACAGTATGCAGACAGCAATATCTGTTAAAGTGTAGGTGTCTTGGCATTTAGCCACCAATGCCATGAGGCAGTGTGCCTCAGTTTCCTCTTCCACACAGCAGTGTAGGTCTGTTATGTTCTTGCTGCTGTGCCGAGCTCTAAGCCTGTTTACAAGTATTAGCTGAGAAGCATCATGTTTGTGGTACTGTCTTGTTACCATCCCTAGAATGTACAAAATTTTTTCCCAAAAATCATGTATGTTACATTTTCACAGGGTTTGTCTATAGCATCAACTCCATTGTCTTGACCCCTAGATGAAGCAGCAAAAGATACAAGATTAACAGCCAAGTTATCACAGACAGACTCTGTTCACACAGTTTGGCTTGTTCAGGGTCCATTGCATTTCCCAATCCCTTAGTGTACCATGGTAGGTGTTCAGATACAGATTCTCCTGCTTCTTTGGAGAAGGTTCTCAATTCAGGTATATGTTTGGCATTTTGGCAAGGAAAGGGTACACTGCAACCATGCCTGCCCTCAGCCCCTCCCTCTGGAATCTCTTTGTGTTGGGCCCCACCAGCTTGTGAAGCTTCCCAAATGCAAAGTTTTTCCTTCTCCAGCCTTGAAGAGACAATCTACAAGCATAGCGGAACAACATCTTTCAGTGGAGTGCTTTGGGTTGGCAAGATCTCTTTGGACATCCCACTCTCTGTTCACAAAAGGTCAACTGGGTGGACTTTCCCCTCCAGGAGTTCTGAACCCCAGTCTTCCCTTAAAACCTGATCCAGAGGTGAGCGGTTTGGCATTTCAGATGCAGATCCTTCACCGTTCTCCTGGGGAAAAGCCTTTCTTCAAAAGGTGGGCAGACCCTCCTGTTCCCCCTCACCTTCCATCTGGACTTCCCTCTCTGGGCTCCTCTCTGAGGCAGACACCCCTCTGTCCCCCAAAAGGGAATGTGACCCTGATCCAGTTGTGGGCTTACAGCTACCAGCTGTGACAAACCCTTTACTGGCCAGCAAATTCCCGCCCCCCTTTCACTCAGCTTGGGCTCGCTTCCAGCAACAGAGGCCTTGGAGTCTGTTCCCACCGCAGCAGTCACCAGGACCCCAACTTCCATCTCTGGGATACATGTCCCTATGCACCCTAAGGCAGAGCCTGTCCCCTGCTGACCTGCAACTTCCTGGCAGTCAGCAGCTGGGAAGGCCTCCCTTTTACAAGGTGGAACACCCCCCTCCCCCAGGGAGATGATCACAGGACAGGATCTGGCTCTATCCACCCCCTCCTGCAGGGACCTGCCTTGAGCCCTGGGGCTACAGGAACTGGTCTTGACCATCCCTGCCCACAAGGGCCCATTTTCCACTGCTACAGAGGAATTAAAGAGACAATCTCCTATTTCCCCAGCAGCATATGTGACTTCACCCTCCCCCATGGGAATCTTTCAGCACAACCTTCTTGCTACTAACAAACCCTGGGACAGATTCTGCCACATCAAAAAATCATTCCCCAGTAGAAATAGTGCAAAATTGTGTGCCACCACTGCAACAGTTAGTTCAGCCTGCAAATCACCAGTTTCCACGTGTACCTTAGCTAAAGGTGCAAGGACTTTGTAACCTCCCACCAATTCTAATTCTGCCATTTTTCCTGGTAACAAATCCTTCTCATGGATCACAGGGCCGACTTTAGGCCGATTCAACCGATTCCCCTGAATTGGGCCCCGCCCCTAAGAGGGCCCCGCGCCCAAGCCCCGTTACGGTGTAGCAGCAAGAGCCAGTGCGTCGTACCGGGGTGGCCTGGCTTCCCCAGGGGGCAATTTAAAGGGCCTGAGGCTCCCAGCAGGGGCTGGAGCCCCAGGCCCTTTAAATTGCCACCAGAGCCCCACTGCTGGAGCCCTGGAGTAGGGCTGCGGGGTTCTGGGGGCTATTTAAAAAGTCCGGGGCTCCCGTTGCTTTTACCGCCCCAGCCCTTTAAATAACTGCGGGAGCCTCGCCGCGTCCCCAGGGCTCCCATGGCTATTTAAAGGGCCGGGGCAGTAGAAGCAGGGGAGCCCCGGGACCTTTAAATAGCCCCCAGAGCCCTGGGGTAGTTGGGGGGGCTCCAGATCCCTCTGCCGCCCTGGTCCTTTAAATAGCCCCCGGAGTCCCGCCGCTTCCCCAGGGCTCCCGTGGCTATTTAAAGGGCCGGGGCGGTGGAAGCAGGGGAGCCCTGGGCCTTTTAAATAGCCCCTGAGCCCCGGCCTGCTCCTGCTACCCCGGTGTGGGAGGGAGGAGGAGGGGGCACTTACCATACAGGGTGGGCTGTACCCCCCATACCCATACCCCCTGCCCGCAGCCAGCCCCTGCTGCACCCCTTGCCCGCATGAGCCCCGCACCAGCCCTGCACCCCCTGTCCTGCCTGCAGCCAGCCCCTGCCGCACCCTCTGCCCTTCCTGCACCAGCCCCGCCCCCCTGCCCTGCTGCTGCCTGCAGCCAGCCCTGCACCCCCTGCCCACAACCAGCCCCTGCTGCACCCCTTGCCCTATCTCCAGCCAACCCCTGCCACACACCCCTGCGGCCCTGCCCGAAGCCAGCCAGCCCCCCACACCCTCTGCCCATACCAGCTCTGCACCCCCTGCCCTGCCTGCAGCCAGCCCCGCACTCCCTGCCCTGTTACCAGCCAACCCCTGCCACACACCCCTGCCTGAAGCCAGCCAGTCCCGCACTCCTCTGTCTCCAGCCCTGCCAACCCATGCCGCACCCCCCTGTGGCCCTGCCTGAAGCCAGCCAGCCCA
The DNA here is from genome assembly GCF_020497125.1 of Mauremys mutica. Classification (NCBI taxonomy): domain Eukaryota; kingdom Metazoa; phylum Chordata; order Testudines; family Geoemydidae; genus Mauremys; species Mauremys mutica. The sequence continues at coordinate 45,204,977 of NC_059082.1, read as the reverse complement.
CCCCACACCCAGTCTCCAGCCAACCCCACACCCCTTGCCCTGCCTGCAGCCAGACCCTACCTCTTGTCAGCCCCTGCCCTGCCTCCAGCCAGCCTCATGTCCACTGTTGCCCTGCAGTTCCCAGGGCAATAACCCTGCACACCTGCTTCAATGAGAGGGGCAGGAAGCAGCTGGGACCCACACATGTGCACACCCTAGGGTGACCAGACTGCAAGTGTGAAAAATCAGGACGGGGTGGGGGGTAATAGGATCCTATATAAGAAAAAGGCCCAAAAATCGGGACTGTCCCTATAAAATCAGGACATCTGGTCACCCTGCCACACCCCCAGGGAGTGGCGGGGACCCACACATGTGAAACGGAGCTCATTTCTAGTTCAGGCCCATCTTTTTAAAAAATAATTTTAGGTAGGGTTAACATACAGCCGTATTTTCCCAGACATGTCAGGCTTTTTGGTTCTTAAATCGCCGTCCGGGAGGAGACGGGGGTGTGGGGTGGGCTGGCTGGCTTCAGGCAGGGTCACAGGGGGCCCTGGGAAAATACGGACGTATGGTAACCCTATTGGTACAAAAAATACATACTGTGGCACATCCCTTAAATCAGAACTTTTTATAGGGAACCGGTTGCTAAGAAATGAAAGGCTTTTTTTAACATGTTTTGTTTTGTTTTTTTAGTCATTCCTGCCGGGGCCCCACCGAAAATGTTCGAATTGGGCCCTGCACTTCCTAAAGCCGGCCCTGTGGATCAGGTCTCTCTCCTGACCACAGAAATCTCTGCACCGGTATCCCTCCAACCTTAGAGCACTTTGCCATTAAGCTTAACAGCATGCATATGCTCACTGCTTGGTTGTGTAGAAGCAACCTTTACAAATCCTGTGTGGTAATAGGCAGTAGCCTGGGATACCCCTGTGCTCTGAGAAGCAGCAGTTCCATGTGTTACCTGCTGCCTGTTCCCGCTCAGCCCAGGACATTTATTCCTCAGGTGCTCAGTGGAATTACAATGATAGCACCTTCTGGGCTCCTCTGCTTGTACAGGAGATTTGGGATGAGTAACGGGAATGGGGAGGTGAACACCCAGCCTCCTTTTTCCCAGGGGTAAAACGGTGATTCTGCTTTCCACCAACCCTGTACCCCTCTGCCAGGGGTTTATGTTTAATTGCAGCTTGTGATTGCTCATAAGGGTCTGCAAAGCCAGCTAATTCCCCCACTGCATCTGCCTTTTTGTCCCACAAATACTGTTTTACATCATCACTGCACATATTCAGGAACTGCTCCTGAGCAACTAAATCACACATTTCTTCAAAGCCTGTAATGCCTTTTCCCCTCACCCACTTGTCTACAAATTCCTCATTTCATTTACATAAGCCACATTACTTAATCCAGTTCCCCTCTTAAGGCTCCTGAATTTAATCCTGTAGGTTTCAAGTGTAATCTGAAACTGTTTCAAAACCAGTTCCTTAAATATTTGAAAGCAAAAATGTTTGAAGCATCAGCAATAGGCTGTGTAGTTTTGTACCTATTGGTGTTTGAAGTGGTGGTGAGATGCTTCGCCTGGGACGTTATAGAGAAGTCATGTGACAGGGAGAGCTGTGCTGTTAGCAGCTTTGTTCTAACTCCCTTATGTTTCATGTGGAAAGGGAGCACTGTGTTTGGTCAGAGTTCTGGCAGCACATGGGTTGTGTGTGTTACATAGGCCACATAGGTGGCAACACTAATAGTTAACGCTTCCCAGTTTTCCGCTGCTGCTATTGCTATTGGTTAACTCCAGTGGCAGAGATCTGCGTGAATCTAAAATATCCAGCCCTGCTGATGATCCATGTAGGTGTCAATGTGATTCCCCATGATGGAATTTCAGCAGGGAAGGAAAACATTTGTTTGGTGTGTTTGCATGTTTGTTTTTCCAATTTCATTCTTTTAAAACCCTAAAAAATTACACACAAAAACTGTTACAAGATTTTGCAATGTCATGGGTGGTCCCTAACTGCGTTCCTCATTTTCTGGGTGTCCAGCTTGATACACTGGGCTCTGATTTGCAGGAGCTCCGAATACTCTCAGAGGTGTCTGTAGTCAATGGGAGCTGGGCTTCGAACATAGAAGGTGCTACATTATGCCAAGCACTCTGAAAAATCAGGCCCCACGCAGGGCTGGTGCAAGGATGTTTTGCGCCCTAGGCAAAACTTCCACCTTGCCCCCCCCCCCCGCGCTGTCCCCTGCAGCAGCTCCCCCCCTCCGCCCTGAGCCCCCCCACCCCCCACCCTCTGCCCTGAGGCACCCTCCCCACCCCAGCTCACCCCTGCTCCACGCACGGGCACCCCGAGCATGCTGTCGCTGCTTCACTTCTCCCGCCTCCCAGGCTTGCGGCGCCTAAGCTGATTGGTGCCACAAGCCTGGGAGGCGGGAGAAGTGAAGCAGCGACAGTGCGCTCAGGGAGGAGGTGGGGCAGGGGTGAGCTGGGGCGGGGAGTTCCCCTGCGTGCCGTGCCGCCCCCCCCCTTACTTGCTGCAGGTGGCCCTCCCCGCGTTCTCCTGCCCCAGCTCCCCCCGCCTAAATGCCGGCGGCGACCGGGGCGGCCAGAGAGCCGGCTGCCACAGTCGCTGCCGAAAAAAAATGTCGCCCCCCAAATCCTAGCGCCCTAGGAGACTGCCAAGGTCGCCTAAATGGTTGCACCGGCCCTGGCCCCACGTGTCAAATTAGACTTAGTGGAAACTTTTGCTGTTAATGTCTCTGTCCCAGCTCCCCATGTGTGAAAGGGGAAAACATTGCTGCTCACCACATGGGGGTGTTGGGAAAATGCATTCAATAAGGTTTTGTGACGCACTCAGGTACTACAGTGATGAGCTCCATAAGGAAATTAATAATCCTGTCTCAGAGCAAGGTTTGACTACTGGATGGTAAATAAGGCCTGGACCATACACTGAACAATGAGGAGAAAACAAAATATTGAACAGCAGCTCATTCAGTGAGCGGTATCCATTCTGTACAGCGAATGAGGCAGGGGTCCTGGGGAAATAAAATTCTGAAACCATGTAATTAAAGACTTACTCCTGAGAGTATTCTGTACCAAAAAAATAAAAATTCTGTACGCAATATTTTAAAATTCTGTAAGTTTTTATTTGTCAATAAATAAATGCAGAGGCTCCAGAATGGCAGTGGGGAGCACAGACTATTGACTATATGAAGATGGGAGATCACCCTGCAGCCCCCACACCCCTGGGACATGGATTCAGCGGTGAGGCTGCATCCGACCCTGACATAGCACAAGGCCTGGGCCTGCCCCAGAAACACCCTGGAGCCCTGTCCCTCTGTGCCAGGCAAACCAGGTGGGGGGCAGGCATGCTCAACTAAACAAGATCCAAGTGTAGAGGGACTCAGTGTGGAGGGATCCAGGTGTGGGGTGAGAGGATTCTGTGTGGGACAATCTGGTTGCATGCAGCTCAGTCAGGGGTTTAGGTGTGGAGAATCCAGGTGCAGGGGCAATAGGACTCTGCAGGGGCTTCCAGATGAAGGTGGTTGGGGCTCAGCAGAGGGGTCTGGGTGTTGGGGAGTGGGGATTGGTGGGGTGTGGGTCTGGTTGCGGCTAGTTGGGGGTCAGTGGTGTGGGGGTCTGGATGTGAGGTCTCAGGGTGGTGCAGGGGGTGGGGCATCAGTGGGGGGTGGTCTGGGTGCAGGGGGGGGTCTAGAGGTGGGGGGCTGGGTGCAGGGGGCTCCAGATGCAGGGGTTGAGGTTCAGTGGGGTGGGGTTCAGGTATGGACAGCTAGGGGGGTTCTGGTTGTACCAGGTGAGGCTTGGCAGGGGTGTCTGAATATGGTAGGTCCTGATGCATGGGTCTTGGGTGGATGGGGGAGCAGCTCCCCATAGAGTGACCCCTCCCCCCCCACAAGTGAAGAGTGATGGGACAGGAAGCAGGGGAGGATGCTGAGCTTCCTGCAGCTGAGGGAGGTTTCTGGGGGTGGGTCTGCCACAGCCCCAGCAACTTTTTGCAGGGAAGAGGAAGTCCCGTCCTCTCCTGCCTCCAGCCAGCCAGGACTAGCAGCAGATCCTGGCTCAGGGTAGGAGCCATTGGCTGGGGTGTCCCCAGCCCCATGGTGATTTACCTCTCTGTGGGCTGCTCTGGGTCCCTGAAACAATGTATCTGCTCTGCTAGGGAGAGGTGCATAACTGCTCTTGCAGCTTCCCTTTGCTTCCCTGTCAGAAAGTCATTTTTCTGCAGGGAAGCAAAGAAATCTGTGGGGGACATGAATTTTGCACACATGCAGTGGTGCAAAATTCCCCCAGGAGTAAAGACTGTATCATATGAACACACTCCAGGGGACTGAACTGAGATTGCAGAGGCAGTCTTCATGCTGGCATTTCCTAATTTTTGAGTGCTTAACTTTGCAACCTGAACATTCTCTTAACCCAGCTTTGTGTGTATTTACATATTATCTCAGACTTGGGAGCATAACTTTAGGCATCCACTTCCACATGTAGGTACCTAAATAGACTGATTTTCGTGGGTGCTGCTAACTTCAATAAAACTGCACCTTGTTGCACCATTCTTTATCTGAGAAGGATGAAGGGCTGAATTGATCCAAGCTGACCTTAAATTGACTTGACCTCAGGAGCCTCTTCATTCCATTCGTTAATGTCAGTGGGAGCTGTGCATGCAACTGACATGTCAGGGCCAATCCTTAGCTCCCCGACTTCAGTTAGAGCTATGTTGCTTTCTGCCAGCTGAAGATTCCAGCTAGCAGTGGCCTGGACCATTAAGCTAGGCATCCAGCAGGAAAGCTGCAGATGGGTCCAATCTGCAGAGCTGAGACTCTCATCCAGACCTGAGTTTACCCAGAGTTTGGTTCACAGTGTTCTAGTTCAGAACTATCCTCAAGAGCCAGCTAGCTCAGAGCTTGACTCAGAGCAAAGTTGAAGGGACAGCACTGAGAATGGAGTCCCAGCAGGAAAGCAGTGCTGTGATAATCCTCAGAGATTGCACAAAATGACAGGCTAATGGAATCACAGAATTGTCTGCGAACAGCAGGGAAGGTGATGATCTGGTGGCAGGGGTAAGAGAGAGGGTCTCAGAGCTCTGAAAAGAGCCAGAGCCAGCTGCAGGAGGAGCCACAGGACTGGAACTCAGATCCATGGGTCCCCAGGCAGCCTTTGCAGCCTGGCCAGATCTGGAGGCTTGCTACTAACTAGTGGGCTGAGTGGCTAATGGAGCCCTCGCCCCAACAGAGGCACCACCCATGTGAGTCCTGACTGGAGGAGCGCCTGGCCCCACCAATTGGTCCAGCAGTACTATTTAAGCATGAAGGAGGTACAGGACATTTCTGTGTAACTGATGAATTCCTGGCTGGCTCCTACTGTGCCCCCTGCCTTCTCACCTGATTCCTGTTTCCCTGACCTGTTCCTGGTTTCTGCCCCGGTCTCTGACTGGTTCTGGCTCTAATCCTTGGATTGGGTTACTGATGCTGACTCCTGCTCCAACCACTAGGTCTGACCACCCAAGCCCCAGTCATGACTTGTTGCTTCCCAGTGAGCAAAGCTGGCAAATTGGTGAAGGCGATAGCTGAATGTGCTCTGAGGCCATGAGCCATCCCTGATGTGGCTGGTAGTTGAGAAGCAGGCAGCTGTGGCAGAGATGGTGACGCAGGGAGGCTAGGAAGGGGACAGAAAGGCTGGATCCCATGCTGTCTCTCCTGGGCTTCCTGCAGCAGCACTGCTGGATCTAAGGCAGCAGATCTTGCTGATCTCTCTGTAGCGCAGTTAGCTGGGCTCTGCTCCAAGCAGCACACATCACTTACCAAGCCCAGGGAGGCTGCTAAGAATGCAAAACCAAGCAGCTTCTGCAGTCCTAGGGGCTCACTTCCATTCAAGGTAAGTCTTAGTTACAATGAAATTATATGTGCTGGGCCTGAAAGTTCGCACTGAATGCAACAGCATAAACCAGGTCCTATCAGTGGCACAGGTGGAGTGAAATGCCAGCTGGGCCTTTAGGAATGCTACAGTGTCACAGCTGTGTTGAGCTGGTGGGCTCAGTCAGTGGGCAAGTAGAATGGACATTGTCTAATTCAGGGGTGGCCAACCTTTGAGCCTGAGAAGGAGCCAGAATTTACCAATGTGCATTGCCAAAGAGACACTGTAACATGTCAGCAGCCCCCCATCAGCTCCCCTCCACCCCCAGTGTCTCCCACCCACCAGCAGCACCACCAATCAGCACCTAACCCTCCGTCCCTGTGCCTCCCGCCCGCCATGATCAGCTGTTTTGTGGTGTGCAGGAGACTTGGGTGGGGGGGAAGGAGCAAGCATGGCAGACTCAGAGGAAGGGGTGGGGGCCTTGGGGGAAGGAGTGGAGTGGGGCTGGGGCCTGGGGCAGAGCCAGGGGTTGAGCAGTGAGCACCCTGTAGCACACTGGAAAGTTGGCGCCTGTAGCTCCAGCACCGGAGTTGGTGCCTATGCAAGGAGCTGCATATTAACCTCTGAAGAGCCACATGTGGCTCCGGAGCCACAGGTTGGCCACCCCTGGTCTAATGTAATGAGCTGGAAGGTGGCTGTGTGTGCCGCTCCCATGGATAGAATCAGAACTGCTCAACTGCATGACATAAGCCCTAGCAGCTCGGGACTGTTGCTCTAGCTCAGGTTCTGTGCTTCTGCAGTGCAGCATGGGGCACGGGTCACTTGCTGGAGGATTCTCTGCAGCTTGAGGTCTTCAAACCACAATTTGAGGACTTCAATAACTCAGACATAGGTTAGGGGTTTGTTATAGAAGTGGGTGGGTGAGATTCTGTGGCCTGCATTGTGCAGGAGGTCAGACTAGATGATCATAATGGTCCCTTCTGACCTTAAGTCTATGAGTCTATGAGATCTCAGCTCTGTCCCAGCTGGTACGAGAAGGTCTGAATAGCCCTAATGTGCAGCACAGCAGTGCTGGTCAAGTGGCTAGGTGGCCACTGATTTGTGCTGGTATAAATCCAACCCCTTCGAAGGTTTTTTGGGTGTTTTAATGGAGATATTTTCTTGTGTCATGGAGCTTCCCCCGGATTGCTTCCTTTCCTGGGAGAGGTGAGGGCAGGGAAACATTTGTTTTTTTGTCTGTGATTCTGTCAAGTGGATTCATGCCCTTGTAAAATCAAGGCAAGACCGAAGATCGGTGGTAATTAAAGATGGGCCTAAGAACCTCAGATCCACCCTTGGCCCCTCTCTCTCCTCTTCAGTTTCAGGAAGTGCTGAGTCCGACTTGCGTCCCTGGAGGACTTGCACCCCTTAAGTGGAATGGGCCTGTTTTTTTTGTTATGACCCAATATGGCAGAAACCAAGGGAGATCAGCCAATGGTAACCTCAGGGGCCTGGCATCCAGGGTTTCAGACCCGGAGAACTCTGATCGACCTCTAACCCGAAGTGTGCACCTCAGCCGAGCCCTAGTCTGGAGCTGAGCAGCACCTTGTTGGCCTGTCATGGTTCATTTCTTTAATTAAAATGTCTAAGAAAATAACTTTTATTTGGATTTGACCCTCCCCTGCAAGAGCCTGTGGTGTGGTATTTTCTGCATATTTAGTTCATGGCCTAATTTGCATATTTGCAAATACTTTGAATATAATTAGGCTTTAGCTTATTGCCAGCACACCTGCCTCCAGCAGTGACAGGGGTACAACTCACAGATGCACAAAATGGGGCAGTTTTATCAGGAGGTGAGGGGGGCATTAGGGCAGGCGTGGGGGAGGGTGTGTTGCAGTGCTGGGTTACATGGATGGCTCGGTGGGGGCTGGATGGTGTCTGATGGGTGCTTCAGACTGGGGGCTGCTCAGTGCTAGTTGGGTGCTACTGGACGGGTGAATGGGTCACATGGTGGCTGGTGGCCCTGGAGTGGGAGGGTACTAGGGGTCTCACTGGGGGCTGTAGGAATCTGATGCCGGTGCCGCCTCCACCCATTCCTCTCCGTTGCTCCTTCCCTGCTTAGATTCGCCACCCGATTCCAGCAGGAGGAACGCTGCAAGGGGGGGCTGCCTGGCTGCATCCAGAGCATGTGCCATGGTGGCCAGAGGAGCCATCACAGCTACGGCCTGCAGTCCAGCTAGCCGCATGGCATCTCAGCGGGGCTATGGGAGAGCGTGGCCAGGCTGCCGAGGCGTGAGTGTTACATGAGATGCCTGGCACTTGGCAGCCCTGAGTTTGCAACCCAAGCACTGCCTGCAGGAAAGCCAAACTGGCTGCAAAAACCTGTGAAATTGACTATTTCATTTTCCAAGAGGAGTGCAATGCAGAAAGTGATTTCAAGATTATGTGCACTGCAAGAAATCTGATCTTAAAAATTATTTCTGTTGACATAATATAGTGTATTATGTTTTCTTGTTTGGTTGGTTTTTTGTTTGCTGGCACCAGCAGCATAGATCCATTGAAGTTAATAAAGCTAGGCCAATTTATGTCAGCTGAAAATCTGTCCTGAGATTTTTAACCTGAGAGTGATCCATTAAACTGTCTCTCTGGTACTTGGAGCACCTTCACTCAGTGTTTGGGTGATATGAAGAGGCATTCGTGCTCCATGATATTTCCTGTACAGCTCACAAGAAGATCTGTGAAACTCCTTACCCTACGACAGTGGAGTGCTTTAGAATTCTACAGACACAGACAACCTTTCTTCAATAGACGGGGGGTGGCTTTTGGCTTTGATTTTGTGAAAAATGTGCTGGCTGGGTTTTGGTTTTGTAAATCCAGAGATGAGTTTGGTTCTGGATCATGTTCACTTGTTCCCCCCACACTGCATGGGCAGGCTGGGATAAATGGTTCCAGTTTTGGCCCATCTCTATTTTGTAAATTAGAAATGAGTCTGAGTCAAATGCTTCAGTCCTGGATGTCAACATCTGTATTTATACTATGATAGCACCAACAGGCCTGAGCCTGGTAGATGCTATACAAACACATGGTGAAAAACAGATCCTGTGCTGATAAGCAGGGCTGGCTCCAGGCACCAGCGAAGGAAGCAAGTGCCTGGGGCGGCCAATAGAAAGGGGGCAGCACTCCGTCCGTGATTGGGGTGGCACATCCGGGTCTGCGGCAGCAATTTGGCGGCGAGTCCTTCAGTCCATCTCTCCTTCTTCGGCGGCAGCTCGGTCGGAACGCCTCTAGTCCTCGGCGGCACTTCGGCGGCAGCTCGGTCGGAACGCCTCTAGTCCTCGGCGGCACTTCAGCGGCAGCTCGGTCGGAACGCCTCTAGTCCTCGGCGGCACTTTGGCGGCAGCTCAGTCGGAAGTTGGAACGCCTCTAGTCCTCAGCGGCACTTCGGCGGCAGCTCAGTCGGAAGTTGGAACGCCTCTAGTCCTCGGCGGCACTTCAGCGGCAGCTCGATTGCTCTGCTTCAGCCTTCGGTGGAAATTTGGCAGCAGCTCAACTGTTTTTTTCTTTTTTCTCTTTTTTTTTTTCACCGCTTGGGGCGGCAAAAAAGCTGGAGCCGGCCCTGCTGATGATCTTTCAGTCTTTTAAGCAAGCCAGATAGAGATGGCTCGCTCAAGGAGCCAAAGCCCAGCAGTGGCCCCACCAGGGTTAGAACCCACTGCTTAGCAGCTTGGCCTGGTAGCTATCCATTGGACCATGCTGCCTTCCTGACAGCCATTTTTGCATCCAGGTCTGTTGGTTAGTTCAGCCTGTTACAGAGACATGAGGCAGCTGTGAAGTCTAGACCCAGATCTTCGTTTCACCAGAGTTCAGGGGTGTTCAGATGCAGGATTCTAGTTCAGGCCCATCTCTATAAAATCCCTCCCAGTTTTATCCATTGATTTATAACAGTATTATCTAAAAGGGAGGTGCCATCTTCTTATACTCAGCCACTCATGTATTAATCTTGGTAAATTTCCCATGCAGTTTTAGGTGTCCATTTTATTCCTGATTATATTTTAACAGTCTTTTTTCTCCACCACCCCCCTCCTCTCCTTTCTTTCCCTCTCTCCTTTTGTGTATATAATTATTCCCCAGAACTCCAAGATAGGGCTGTACTATGTGTAGGGAAAATTATTATTAAATCTTTGACTGAGATCACACAATTGAAATAAAATAAAGCGGGGAGGCAGGTAATGAATGGGCTTCCATGCTGGCATTTCCAAATTGACTAACCCTCATCCACGCAGTGCCCCTCCGGGCCCAGTCAGGGCGGCAGTGCCACATGTCAGCACCATGAGAATGGTAGCGACATGCCTTAAAGCTGTTTGTGTGCTTGCAATTACCTTCTCCACAACTGGCAGCAAAAATCCAGAGGAAACCCAGGCAGAGGCATTTAGTCCATCAATCCCACACCCTTTTGACTTGTTCCAGACAAGGTGGCTGTTCAGTGATGTGGGATTGTAAGCCTGGGCTTACAACCACTGCACCCTCTGGTAGTCAAGTTCTGGATTCTCCACCCTGCTTTGTAGATGCCCCTCAGTCCCAGACCCGCAGCCCCTGGCTACCCTGCTGCTCAATCACTGTAGATCCCACCCAGCTCCGCTGATGCACATCAGTCCTGACCTGCAGCAGTCTCTGCTGTTCCAGCCCTGGCTTCTCCTGCATAGAGAGCTGCCCCATTAGGAAGTAGCATGGTGGTTCCCTCTACCCCAAGCTCCTTTAGTTTGTGTTTTGCATAGGATTAGAATGGGGCTCCCAGTGTCCTCTGCCCTGTCCAGAACCCAGTGAGGGGGAGGTTAGGGGCTGGCTATGGTCTCTCATGGTGCTAGAGAGCTTCCTTCTCAGCAGCTGTGCTGCTGACACCCGCTGAGAGGAAGGAGAGATCCCTGCACACTTAACTGGCCCTGGGAGCACAACTCACCTCACCCAGTCCCTCTGCCCTCCCCAGTTGCTTGGCTCCTCCAGGCTCCAGTAGCTACTCTGAGCTCCTTTTCACACCCCCTGCCTGCTGCTCCAATTTCCACCTAGCCCCCTGACTTGCTGTTAGGGAAGGAGTGTTTCTTCATTGTCTGTGCTCAGCACCCAACACGTGGGGCCTTTAGTGTCAGCACAGCAGTGCTCTATTCTTGGCTCTGTCACTGCCGCAGAGTGTGACCTCGGGTCAGCCCCTTAAACGCAACATGCCTCAGTTTACCCATCAGCTCTGACACATGTGATACAGCATGGCCAGAGGGCAGCAGGAGAGTGTTAGCAGGGAGCCTTATTCCCTGCAAGGGGTGGAAGGTTTGCTATAGATTAACTAGAGCACCTGAAGCCAATTAGAGCACCTGAAGCCAATTAGAGTACTAGCAGTGAGTCACATGATATAAACCCCCCTGCTTCAGGTCAGACAGTGTGGGTTGTTGGAGTAGGAAGGTTTGGTTGGAGCAGAGAACAGTTTGAAGAAAAGCAGAGGAAAGTTTGGAGGAGTGCTGTGGTGGGCTAAGAAGTCTAAGACCCTAGGTAAGGGGCACCTGGCTTGTGCAGAGGGAGGGCAGGAAGCCCCCCCGCCAAGCTGAAGGGCAGGAGAGGGAAGTAGCCCAGGGGAAGGAACTGCCAGTTCAAGTGGTTCACCACTATCCTCAGGGCCCCTGGGCTGAGACCTGGAGTACAGGGCAGGCCCAGGTCCCTCCCTCTCCACTCCCCTCCCCTCCTCAAAGACACTAGTGGGGCAATTAATATTCTGATTCAGTGGCAAGAAATGGTGCCCTGAACCCCCCCCTAAAGAAGAGAAAGTGTGAGACCCATCATAATAGTGCCAGCAGTTTGCCACACACAGTAATGCTTGTCTCACAGGGGGTTTTATGGGGCTTAGCTAATTAACTTATCACAAAGTTGACATGTGGATCAGATCTCCCCCACTCTTTGGAGATGATGGGAGCTGTTGTTATCCATTGGCTCTACTTTTATTGCTGAACTGGATCTGGTTAATAGATCTTTTTAGTGCTCTTCATTGCAGATTCTTTCTTTACCGTGACTGAGTGACTGTTTGCACCTCTTAGATACTATCACCATGACCTCTGAGGTAGGGTTCCTCTAGGATATATTGTCACCCATGTCCTGTACTCTGGGGGCAACTGGGGTCTCGGAGCCCTGCATTGATGCGCAGTGTAGCCAGAGAGGGGAAGAATGGCACAAAAACCACTGACAAGTTAATGGAAAGACATGTGGGCCCAGATCCTCATGGGTGTTTAAGTGCCGAACTCTTCTAGAAACCAATAGGAGTTAAGCAGATAAATACCTTGGAGGATCTGGCCCCTGGCAACCAAACCTCTTAATCTCTGTGGGGCAGATTCTGATCCTTACTAATGCTGAGGGGCACCTTGCTATGTAATCAGTATGATTTTCCCAGGCACTGCTCTGGGTGCTCACAATTTGGCTGTTTTACTCATCTGTGAACTGACTTTAATACTTCCCTCACCTCTCTGGTATGCTGGGAGAACTATTTACCGTTCCTAAGCTTTCCAAGAGCCTTGGCTGACAGGCACTCCAGAAATGTTACTGTTATTATAATAAATCCCATAATAATATTGCAATCAATAGCTGATGAATAGAAATTGCTTTGAAAAGTAAAGGGTGAGAAGATGGCTTATTGTTCTAATCGCATGTTATAGAGAGCTGGGTAAATGATGTTAAACTGAGTAACAGCTGCTGCTATCGCAAATGATCCGGTGCACTCTAATACACTGGAATAGACAAGACAGCACAATCATGCTGTGAGACAGTGTAACTGAAACCCATCTTCTCACCATTCACTCAGAAACAAGCTCCGATTAATCATTTACCCATCATTAATTGTTTCCATGCCTCGCCTCCTGCTGAAGGATTTTGGGGAATGCAGATAGGGAGGGCCCTTCCCCGAAAAGGTGGATCTTGTTTACTCCCTGTTGGTTGGTGGAGGTGAGCATCTATGAATGAATTTTCCAGGTTACATTGTTAGGTCTGATTACAATGCTGGTTTGAACAATACAGCTAGGAAGACTGGTTGTATACATAGGGAATGCACCCAGTATCTAAGTATTAGACTAGGATTCTGATAACAGAGGTTCTAGTCCCACTTCTGCCATGTGAGCTTTGGCAGTGCCTTTCATCTTTTTGTGGCTCAGTTTCCCCACTGGTATTGCTCTCTTTGTAAAGTGTTTTAAAAGCACTATGCAACACCTAGCTGTTGTTGCAGCACTGGCCTGGGTTCAGCTCCTGACTCTGCTACAGACTACTTGGACAAGTCACTTCATCTCACTGGGCCTTGGTTCTCCATCAGGAAAGTGACTGTTGTGTGAGCTCTGGGCAGGGCCTGGCTCTGTGTCTGTACAGTGCCTAGCCAGTGATGAGCTGCCAAAATCTTAACAACGGGTTCCCTATAAAAAGTTCTGATTTAAGGGATGTGCGACAGCATGTATTTTTTTGTACCAATAGGGTTACCATACGTCCATATTTTCCCAGGAGGTGATTAAGAACCGAAAAACCTGACATGTCCAGGAAAATACAGATGTATTTTAACCCTACCTAAAGTTCTTTTTTAAAAAGATGGGGCTGAACTAGAAATGAGCTCCGTTTCACATGTGTGGGTGGTGATCAGGGACAGTCTCAATTTTTGGGTCTTTTTCTTATATAGGCTCCTATTACCCCTCACCCCATCCCGATTTTTCACACTTGCTGTCTGGTCACTCTAGGGTGTGCACATGTGTGGGTCCCAGCTGCTCCCTGCCCCCCCCTCATTAAAGCAGGTGTGCAGGGTTACTGCCCTGGGAACTGCAGGGCACCAGTGGATGTGGGGCTGGCTGCAGATAGGGGCGTGGAGCAGGGCTAGCTGGAGGCAGGGAGTGACACGGGCTGGCTGTGGGCAGGTGATGCAGACGGGCGGGCTGCGGGTGGCTGTGGGCAGCGGGTGGCTGTGGGCAGAGGCTGGCTGCAGGCAGGGGGTGGCTGTGGCAGGGGCTGGGGGCAGGGGGCTGGCTGGGGGCAGGGTGTGGGGCTGTGGGCTGGCTGGGGGCGGCTGTGGGCTGGCTGGGGGGTGGCTGGGGCTGGCTGGGGGCAGGGAAGGTGGGGGAGGGGCGCAGATACTCACACGGGGGGAGCGGCTGGGAGCAGCAGGACACAGCCGGAGCCCCAGGGCCAGAGGTCCAAAGAGCAGGAGCAGCAACAGGGCCAGGAGGCAGCTCACATGGCTCTCGCAGCACAGCGCAGCGCCCCCCGGCGGCCGGGAGGAGGAATTACAGGCTTCCCAGGCAGAGCCCATCAAAGCTTCCCTCGCAGGGAAGCTAGTTAACAAGCGATTCTAAAACCGCTTCTAAATTTAACAACGGGTTCGCGCGAACCGGTGCGAACCGGCTCCAGCTCACCCCTGTGCCTAGCCCAATGGGTTTTCTCGGTGCTACTGGGGGACAAATAATGCTGATTCCCATGTGCACAGAGCTGGGGGAGGTATGGTCAGGGCTGCCCACGGGGGGGAGGGCAATTGGGGCAATTTGCCCCAGGCTCCAGCGGGGCCCCTGAGCTCCGCCCCGCTCAGAGCCGTGTGGTAAGGGGGTGGGGCTGTGAGCTCAGGCCCCACTGTAGCTCACAGCCCCACCCCCTTACCACGCGGCTCTGAGCGGGGCGGAGCTCAGGGGCCCCGCCGGAGCCACGCTGTACCGCTGTTCCGGGACGCTCCTGGATACGACGTGCTGAGGCTCTGGGTGAGGGGGGAGCCGGGGATAGGGGGCCGGTGCCGGGGGGGTTGGATAAGGGGCAGGGAGTCCCGGAGACAATCAGGGCACAGGGAGGGAGCAGAGGTTGGGGGGGAGGCAGTCAGGGGACAGGGAACGGGGGGGTTGGATTTGGGGCATTCCGGGGGTCTGTCAGGACTCAGTGGGGGGTGGATAGGGGTCGGGGCAGTCAGGGGACAGGGAGCAGGGGTGGGGTCTCTGGGGGACGGTGAGGGGACAAGGAGCAGGATGGGTCAGGGATTCTGAGGGGGGCGGGCAGTTGGGGGGGCAGGAAGTGTGGGGGGTCAGATAGGGGGCAGGGCCAGGCTGTTTGGGAGGCACAGCCTTCCCTACCTTAAAACTCCATTCAGCAGTTTGAGGCTTGCAGAAGAGCCAAGCTGTTAGCTTTTCCAGTAGGGCTACCATCCCTTTCACTTCTCAAATGCCAAATTATAGTCTATAGTTAATTTCAGTGCCATAGGGAGATTCATGTCAGGGGAGGGTGGCTTCATTTAAAATTAGCCACTGGGGGAGGGATCACATGAGAAGAGCAATATCCTACACCACCTACCTCTTTCCTGACCCTCCCCCCCACCCTGCATTCCCTGAGGCTTCAGAGGGGTTAATTCCATGGTTCTCAAACTTTTGTCCTGGTGACCCCTTTCACATAGCAAACCTCTGAGTGCGACCCCCCCCCTTATGAATTGAAAACACAAGAATATAGTATTGCAATTTTTTTTATGGAAGGGGCCCCCGAAATTGCTTTGCCCCAGGCCCCCTGAATCCTCTGGGCGGCCCTGGGTGCAGTTCCCACTGAGGTTAATAGTAACACTCCCCAGGATATCAGCGGGAGCAGAGTTAAGCCAGTCAAAGCAATGCACAGGTGCTGAGACCACTCCTGAGCTCACTGTCTGAAAGGGAGCAGGCCCATTCATCTGCTGATTTCCACAGCGCTGCAGGTGTGTGCAGGAAGCAACTGGGTGGAGACAGACTGCACTAATGAGCCTGCCAGTGATGCGTAGGCCAGTCCAGATGGGAACTGGTTTGGGGGCTAGTATTCAGAAGGGTTGCAGCTCCCAGTGCAAGTCAGAGCCTTGGAGCTTACCAGCCTGATGGCCACTGGGTGCCCCCTGACTTCAGCGCAGGCTGCAGGTGCTCTGGACCCCTGCTGTGACTGTGGATTTCAACGATCAGCTTTGTGCCATGCTGACAGGTGACCTCACAGTCAGCAGAGCTGGGAAGATAGCTGTTTTAAATGCCCCTCCCTCCCCGGGCCTTGCTCTGGAGCAATCTGGCAGTGAGAGCCGGGGAGCAGCTGACACTCCACAGATAGATGGGGCGGCTTCCTTTAAAGTAGATGAAGCTCCATTTTGGATGTTTGTGGATCGATCTGTTGGTGCTTTAGGTTGGCAACTGTGCCTGGCACCAGCTTTCAAGCTCACACTCACATTTGCTTCACTTGACAACCAGCACTTACAAGGGGGCTTCGAGTATGTCCACAAGAGGGTTTCTCAGGCAGATCACAATACACTGTGGTCCCTTCTACATCAGCAGGGCCTCTCAAGCAGGATCTGGGCGGGAACTAGCTCTAGGGCCCGGTTCTTGTTGTTGGTGCCTACATGGTCACTGAGTGCTCTTAGACATCTGCCTGTAGATCGTCAATGCTAGAGATAGGCCAGCACCAGACTTCCACATCCACAGCTCCTGAACTTGGGGGAAGTTTGAGCTCAAACCCCTCTGAGCCCACCTCACATGGGGAGCTGGGCAACCCCCAGATGGGGAATTGGGGGCCTTAACTCAGACACCCACGTTTGCAAACTGGGGCCCTGATGTTGCCTGACAGGAAAAATGTGTGAGTGTGTGTTTGTTGTGCACAGGGGCTGATGGGGGAGGAACTTCCTTCTGCCCCCGCAAGTTGGTGTTTCCAACACAGTAATAATGGCACTTGGCAATTCTCTTGAGCTTTGCATCCATAAATCTCCAAGCTCTTCCCAGAGGCGGGCGAGGATCACTAGCTTCCTTTGACAGATGGGGAAACTAGCTCTACGTGTTCAAAAGTGACATCTGATGTTAGGTGCTTCAGCTCACGGTGCTTGATTGGAGACCCCAAAGCCCTGCATGTCACAAGTGCTGGATAACCAGAACTGCTGTAGATGTCAGTGGGAGCTGCCAGTCTCCAGCACTGAGTGTACAACTGGCCATGAATTGCCCAATACATCTGTTTTTATCAGAAAATGCCAATTTGTTGAAACCAGTGTCAGTTCCAGTGAATTTTTTTACTCGGAAAATTGAGTTTTGAAATTCTCTGAATGTTTTAGAGAAAAATTCTAGTTTTCTGGTTTGAAACAATGTTTTGTTTAGAAATCTAAGCTAATTAGAGTAAGATTTAAGCTAATAAATTAACGCTATTTTTAAAATGCTCAAAATGAAATGGCCTATTGGACTTGACCGTTTTGACTGACCCAGATCAAAATTCTTTTCAGATTTTCCAAATTTTTGACTTCTCCTGATTTGGATCAGGAACATTTTTCAGTATCTTGAAAATTATCATGAGCTGGGAAACCCACTTCCCACCCTGCTCCACCTTGGCATCTTAGATTGAGCCCGAAAACTGAAGCCCTAAAATCAGAGGCCACTTTTGCAGAGTTTGGCTGTGTGTGACTTGCCCAGTGTCAGAGAGGATGTGTCCATACAGCAAAAAAAAGCCCTCGCAATAGCAGGTCTCGGAGCCTGGGTTAACGGGCTCAGGCTCGTGGGGCTTGTGCTGGGGGACTCCAAATAACAGCGTAGACACTTGGGCTCCAAGACCCTCTCCCCTCCCCAGGTTTCAGAGCCCAGGTGCTAGACCAAAGTGGGAAGTCTTTTTTGAGCCCTGTGAGCCCAGGTCAGTTTACCCAGGCTCTGAGACTTGGTGCCATGGGTTTGGTTGGGCTTTTTTTTTGGTGTGTAGATGTATCACAGAGGCAGAGCCTGGACTGGAACCGAGGTCTCCAGACTCCCAGCCCCAAGTGCTATCCAGTGCTGACAGTATGCGATGGTGGGGAAGAGGTGGGCATTCCACTTCTTCTGGATGGAGTGTCCATTGAGCAAATTTCTTCTGCATTCCTTTTGCTCAGGCCTCATCTGAAGAACAACACGTCCTCCCCGGCTGCTCTCCCAGGCCCTGATCCCTGCACACCCAGAGCTCAGGAACTCATCCCAGTGCACTGTCCATATCCCTGTGACCTGCCCACATCTCTCCAATGGCTTTGTTCTGCTCTGCATTGAACGCCACTGATTGCCGTGGCTGCAGTGTTCTCTTGCTCTGGGGGACTTTGGCAGTCCCCTACGTGCCCCACTAGGAACCTTGAATCTACCAGGGGGTCAGTGAGAGCAGATTGGTAATTGAGCTGCTTGCTGGGCAGCTTCCATCTTTGCTAACCTTTCAACTACTCAGTCAGCCTGGGATTTCATGGAGCCAATGCCTCAGCAAACAGGGGCCTGGAATGGGATTTGTTGGGGCAGCATTCTCCTCTTGCATTGCTTTATCATGAACATGCAGGCTCAGTTAGTATTTGGGCAGCGTGCTTTCAGGCACTGACCCAGGCTGGCAGCCATGGCAGCCCAGCTCAACTTCCTGCTCATTAGAGTTTGTTACAGGAGCAGCCTGCATGCTGAAAGGTGATCACTGGCCTGCTGCTAATAAAGGCCAGAGCCTGAGCTGTGGGCCATGCAGAGAGCAGGGAATGGCTAGAAAAAGCCCCACTCTGCTCCCAGCTGGGACAGATCCCGGTGCAGGGCCAATGGCTCTCATTTTCCAGTTTTGGGGGCTAGCTATGAAGTAAAGGATCTCTCGCTTTGCACCAGATGGGAACTGGTGCAGCTAGTCTCCAGGATCAGGCTGCTATTGGTACCTATCTACTGTAACAATCAGTCCCCTCTAGATACCTTAGGGAAGGAGGAAGTGGCTGCCTGGCTAGATCCTTACAGGGACCCTCATAAACATGAATGGATTTCTCCTCACAGTGCCACTGGGAGGTAGGGGAGCATGACCCATGTTTTACAGCTGGAGAACAAAGGCCCAGAGTAGGGTTAAGAAAGTTGCATGAGGTACGACAAGGAGTCTATGGCTGGGCTGTTAGCTGAACCCAAGTCTTCTGAGTCCTAGGCGTGCCTGCTCCCCACTAGGTTGTCCCTCTTCCCGAAGCATCAGCCGTTTGCTTTGGATAGTGTGTTGACAATGGATCAGAACTGAAGCACTGGAACCAGCCATCACCTAGACATTAGGTCACCTTCAAATTCCAGATCTGAGTTGTCCACACTCTGTCTATCTGTATGAGCTGAACCAGAATCCCAGCATCACTGCCCCACATCTCCAAAGTATACCCAAACCTCTTGGGTCTGCATAATTTAGTTGCAAAAGCCAGGTGGAGGGACTTTCCCATGAGCTTGCCTGGGCCATAGGCCTCTGATTCACCCAAACACCCAGCAAACCCAAGCTTGTTAGTGCCCCTAGGGCTTTGGCTGACTGTTCTCTCTTCTCTGGGTCCCCCAGCCTGGCTGCACAGCCAAATGGCACCTGCCCAGAGCCAGGACTCCTAATTGGTAGGGGCAGGGTTGGGGTACATGGACTGGTTGGACCAACCACGAGTGACCTGGCCATAGAAGTAATCACAGGCACAGAGGAACTCCCCTGTTTCTACCTTCTCACATGCAGAATGTGGAGGGTTTTGGCTTTCTGCTGCTTCTTGGATTGTCAGTTTTCCAGGGTGGTGTCAGAAGCTCTGCTGGGTGCTCTGTTTGATTGATGAAGGGGGCAGGGGTTGTTTTCTAAGGCCTGTGCTCTGTCTCATTTTCTTAGGTTTAACACCATGTGAACAGTGAACCCTTACTGCCAATTTCCTTCTATTCAAGCCCCTGAGCATAAAATGCTAGTTAATCAGAATGGCACCGTTTTGAACCCATGGCAGGGAATACACCAGGAAAAGACAACAGAGAATGGCAATGTCTCCAGTATTAGACCCAGTGAGCCAGAGTCTTATTTCATTCATTGCACAGCTGTGAATCCGGAGTAACTCCACTGACATCGGTGAAGTGCCTCTGAATTTATACCACTGTAACTCAGAGCAGATCCGGCTCAGTTACTTTATGGCTTAGAAATACCTCGAGTAGATTCACAGCTATAACCCAAGCATCTATGTCTAAAGCACACAATAGACTCAGTACACAGTGCAAATAAGATTGTAATATAAACTCAGCTCCACGAGTCTCATTCGCAAGCCTTCAATAGCTCTTTCTGCAATGTTTTGTAACCAGAAATATTGAGCAAGATAATTCACTGAATTGGACAGAGTCCAGTCCCCCTACAGCAGTCTTGTAACTCTGGTGTCATAGCTTATATTTATAGACTCATAGAACCATAGATGTGTAGTACTGGAAGGGACCTTGAGAGGTCATCTCATCCAGTCCTCTGCACTCATGGCAGGACTAAATATTATCTAGGCCATTCCTGACAGGTGTTTGTCTAACCTGCTCTTAAAAATCTCTAGTGATGGAGATTCCACAACCTCCCTAGGCAATTTATTCCAGTGCTTAACCACTCTGACGGTTAGGGAGTTTTTCCTAATGTCCAGTCTAAACTGCCCTTGCTGCAATTTAAGCCCATTGCTTCTTGTCCTATCCTCAGAGGTTATGGAGAAAAAAATTTCTTCCTCCTCCTTGTAACAACCTTTTACGTACTTGAAAACTATTATTAACTCGGCCTTTTCTTTTCCAAACTAAACAAACCCAATTTTTTCAATCTTCTCTCATAGATCATGTTTTCTAGACCTTTAATCATTTTTGTTGCTCTTCTCTGGATCTCCAATTTGCCCACATCTTGGAGAAAGTCCAGAGAAGAGCCTTGTGCTCCCAAAATCCAAATCAGTTTACTGAGTGTCTAGATCCAGGAATCACTTCACTCACCACACAGGTGGACCTTGGTACCAATTAACACCATGCAGCAGTTTAGCACAGGAAGTGAGGGATTCTGTATCCAAGGGCAATGAAGTAAGTGGAAGGCAGTTGCTCACCTTGGAATTCTGCCTTGGAGACACTAGAGCGAATTACCTCTTCCTGCATGAGGTATGTAATGATCATGTGTGGTCAGTACCCCTGAAAGATGACATGTGCGAGTAGCACAGTGCCCCCTAGTGCCATGTTGCGGTGCCTCCAAGGGATGTGTCCTACATCACCAACATTGCTTCCTGCAATACCCAAAGGGTTCTCAGCCAAGCCCAGCCCTGGGTTGCAAGATCTGACCTGTTTCCACTTCTCTCCAGAGCTCCCTGGCTCCATATTTCAGGGACCCTGGCTTTGATCCTCTTCATCTAAATAAATAACCCTCCTTCCCAAATGGTTTGCTTTCAGGAAACACAGAGCTGCATTGCTGGAGCAGGGCAAACTTGCTTCAGCGACTTCATTGTGAGGAAGTAGTCAGCTCACGATGCAGTGATTGTGAGCATTTTCTATTTGCTTCTCA
This sequence comes from Mauremys mutica, assembly GCF_020497125.1. Taxonomy (NCBI): domain Eukaryota; kingdom Metazoa; phylum Chordata; order Testudines; family Geoemydidae; genus Mauremys; species Mauremys mutica. Next base: position 45,183,904 of record NC_059082.1, on the reverse strand, counting down.
GTCTGGTCCTTCCCCCATCCCACCTCTGCTGTTTTCAGAAATAGATGCATCCTCAGTTACAGACCAGATCTCTGCCCTTACTATTAGCTAAGGAATCCACACAGCCCACTCAAATGGGAGCCTTTGAAGTACCTTTTGTCCTTGTTCTTTGTCCATCGATTACTCTCCCCGAGGCAAAGAACTGAATGGGCTAGGCTCAATAATAATCATAATAGCCAAATGTTGAAACTGGAGACATTGATCCTCAAATCAGCCACCTAACTCGGGAGATAAGCAGCTGAATAAAACACTGCTTGATTTTCAGAAGTGCTGATTACCCCAAACAACAGGAGAAGAGAATGAGGCAGATGCCTAATGTCTGCAGTACAGGTGTGTGAAGTCTGATTCCCCACTCTGGCACTTTGAGTGCAGAAGGTGAGGACACGCAAGGATTCTAAAAAATAATACTGGCTACTCCAGGCTTGTATTAAACTCCCAAGGTTACAGCTTCTCTCTGACCTTGGAGGGGTAGATGCTGCCACCACCCAAGTGGAAAAACTGCTTTGAGAACCCAGGAAGGTGTATTTGGGAATTCCTTCCTGTGGGATACCCTCAAGCCCTTTCACGCCCCCCCCCACCCCGCAAGGAAGAGCTGAGAAAGAAAACAAAGGAAATCAGCTGTTGCCACCAGCTACTTAGATAACAAGTGCACCAACCTCTTAAGACACAAAACTCCAACCCTATTCTGAAAAAAGGTGAACTTTATTTTAAAAAAGAAAAAGAAAAAAATACATCTAAAAACAGGGGACACAGTCTGAGTCCTTGGAGGAGGCTCAGGAATGGAGATGGGTGTTTAGCCTGGCTGCAGGTGACCATCCCCACCCTTTTTGTTAGCCTTACATGGTTGGCTAAGTCTTCTCCCAGCAGCATGGGAATGAGATAATTGTCGTAGACTCCAAAAGTCCATATTCCTGACAAGTCCTTGTACTGGACAGGCAACTTGGCTGTAGGCAAATTAAAAGAGTTGGCCTTAAAGGGTTGCACCATCACTTGGGCCTCTGGGTTGATGAATTTGGAGTCCACCAGGGACTGGTGGATAGCTGACACCTGTGCTCTAGTGTGTCTCCACACAGTAATCTTCCTCCCACCCACACTCAGTTTCCCTTCGCTCTGGGGGTATTTGTCAGGTATCTGGGCCTGAAGGCTCTTGTTGGGACCCAGGGGTGATTATGAGCTGCAGTCAGCTGGTGCTCTTGGAGCACTTGGTCTTCACATGCCCCAGCTCATTACATTTAAAGCATCACCCAGCTGACAGTGGGCTGGGGCAAGGTGGGTGGTTGCAGAGTGGGGTGGTGGGACGGGAGGGCATCTGGGGTCTCCCTGGCTGTGTGGAGGGCTCCTCCTTGCAAGGTGAGGCCTTGGTCTGACTCTGATGGTGGGGTGTCATCTCGGGTTACCCCTTCTCGTATCCCCACCTACTGCTACTAGCTTTCTTCTTCTCTGCCACCTCCACCCATTTGGCTCCAATCTCTCCCACTTCAATTACAGTTTTGGGCTTCCCATCTAGGATGTACCTTTCTATTTCCTCAGGAACACCCTCTAAGAACTGCTCCATTTATATTAGGAGAGACAGATATTCCAGAGACTTAACATTTGCTCTTGATATCCAGGCATCCCAATTTTTTACAATGTGGTAGGCATGTCAGGAAAATGCCACATATGGTTTCCACCTTAGAGCTCTGAACTGCTGATGGGCATGCTTGGGTGTTAGCCTCATCCTAATTCTGGCCTTGTGTTTCAAAAGTTTGTACTCATTCATGTGTTCTTTAGGCATTTCAGCTGCCACCTCTGCTAAGGGTCCACTGAGTTGTGGCTTCAGCTCTACCATATACTGGTCTGGGGAGAGGTTGTACCCAAGGCAGGCTCTTTCAAAATTTTCTAAGAAGGCCTCTGTATCATCGCCTACCTTGTATGTGGGGAATTTCTTGGAATGGGGAGTGGTACCTGGAGAAGGACTGTTAGGGCTACCTGATTGATCCAGCTTAACCTTTTCCAGCTCTAAGCTTCAGCTCCATTTCCACCTCCAAGCGCTTCATCTCAAAGCTCTTCGTCTCTCTCCTCTCCTCTGCTTCCTCCTCCAAATGCTTCTCCTCCGCTTCCAAGCGCTTCATCTCTAGGAAGAAATTCCTGACTTCCGCAATTAGAACTCAGTCTAGGTTAAGGGCATCTCTCCATCTTGGCCCTGGAATTTGGGTGAGGGAGGGCTGACCCTTCTCTCCTGGGAAGTCTCCAGTCCCCCATTCCCTCCCTGCATTTCTGTCATGGAGCTGGATGTCTGGGCTTGATCTGGGTCTGTCTTCTCCGTGGCGTGAAGACTGGTTGCTCTAGGGTTTTGGTGCCCGACCACAACCTCATGCACAGGGATGCCCTATTCTAGCCTAGCTATTTCGTTGCAACAAAGCTAGAAAAAAAATAAACTGCTTGTTGGACTCCATGGCTTTTCAGGCTGAACGCTTTTTGTGCCTGTTCCCCCTCAGGAAGCAAAAAAAGAGAGGAAAAAAAACCTCCCTGGCTTTGCAGGCTGCCAAAAGGAAAAATGTGTCCTTTTAAAATGCTGAGGTCTGTGCATCTGGTTGAAAATGATCCCACCACTCTGCCACCAGGTGAAGGTTCATTCTCCCTTCTGGCACTTTGAGTGCAGAAGGTGAGGGCCTGCAAGGATTCTAAAACTTAATACTGGCCACTCCAGGCTTGTATTAATCTCCCAAGGTTACAGCTTTTCCTTGAATGAGTAGATGCTGCCCACCACCAAAGTGCAAAAACCTCTTTGAGAACCCAGGAAGGCGCACTTGGGAAGAGCTGAGAAAGGAAACAAAGAAAATCAGCTCTTGACACCAGCTAATTAGACAACATGTGCACCAACCTCTTAAGACACAACTCCAATCCTGTTCTTAAAAGTAAATTTTATTAAAAAAAATCTAAAAACCTGGGCTATTGCTAGATTTAAAAAGAGCAAATACAGAAATTAAGAAGCTTTAGCTTTCTTGAGGTCCAGCTTACAGGTTACAAGCAAAACAAAAGCACCTGGGGTTAGCACAGGAGTCCAAAAGCCATAAAGAAATAAAAGAGAGAAACCTAATCGTGTCTTCCTAGACATTTCCTGAACTACTTACATATCTGGAGTTCCAAATGAGTAGTTTCTAGGTATGATTTGATGATTTTTCTTACCTGGCCCAAGCTCTTACAGCATAGTTCCAGCCCTGTCTCTCCTCTCTGGGAGGACAACACAGACAAACAAAGGGGAAGTTTTTCCCCAATTTTAAAAAGTTCTAGCTTTCCCATTGGCTCTTTTGGTCAGGTGCCCACTCCCTTCCTTTTACCTATGGACTTTTTAACCATTTACAGGTAAAGAACAGCTACTAAGAGGGATTTTATAGCTAACTGGCTGGCTGGGTGTCCATAAAAGGGAGCTCCCCCGCCCCCATTTATCACAAGGTGGCCTCTTACTGAGGAGTTAGCTGTCCACCTTTAGGCAGCCAGATTTTGAAAATGTCAGCCAAGAAATCCCTGGGCTAAGTGACAACTGTGAAGAAAGATGTGACAGTAGCAATCCATTGGGATGAGTACTGCACAGCCCAGTGGAGGGAAACCAGCATGGGTTGTGGGGGGAACTTGTGCCTCTCCAGCTTTTTGAAAGTGGGCCAGTGACCAGGGTGGGCTTGTGACTAAAGCCCAAGCAGATTTGAGAGGCAGACAATAAAACCTTGATTAAAAACCTAAAAATAAGCAACCTGTGGGTTACAGGACTTGCCAAAGGGCAGATGGCCAATGAGTGGCTGGAGTATTTTACTGGCGACACTGTTGTTTATTTGTATTGTGGTAGTTGAATTCTCAGTGTTTCAGGTCAAACTAAATGTTTTGCCATTGAAAATGGCAGAAAAAGGAGAAAATGGAGAGAAAGGGGAAAAATCAAAATCTGATGAGTGAAAATAGCAAAATTTTGCTGTGTGTGTGGTGAAGGGGACATACAATTTTGAATTTTTGGCAAGAATTTACAAAAAAGATTGATTGATTAATTAATCAAAAATTGCACAATATTCTGTCCACTAGTTCAGGAAATACAGTCATTACAGAGACCAACAGCTTTTCCTTAGCTGCAGAACAGCTGCCTGCATCATCTTCCCTCCTGGAAAGAGAGTTCGTTAACATTGAAAAGGTCCAGGGAAAAGTAGCAGAAATGGCTAAAAGGATGGCCCCATTTGCTATAAGACTGCATAGGAACATCCGACTTAGCATGGTAGAGCAGCTCAATGGTCCACTGAGTCTGGCTCATTGTCTCTGAGAGTGGCCTTTGGCTATAGATTCAGAGGCAGACACCCTCTCCACCAATCAAGAATTTGTCTAGTTCAGCAGTCCCATACTCTAGAGGAATTCTCTTCTAACTTCTCCTAGTGATTGAGCCATGCTCTTAAGTATGAGAAGTGACAGCCCCTATCTTTGCTAGTGTGACAGCAGAGCGTATTCTAATAAGCATCAGATCCTTTAAAACAAAGCTCAGTCGACTATTTGCATCAACATTATCTTGTGGCAGGGAGTTCCAGAGGTGAATCCCATGGGCCCTACTCTGAGAAGTAAAAGGGCTTCACTCTTTTGCAAAAGTGCTGAAACACAATAGGGTATTGGGAGTCAATTCTTAGCCCCACTCTGTGGAACCCACATGGCTGCCCGCTGCTGGCTACTGCCTTATACTGGGAAGCAGAGCCTGCTGCTCCTCACCATGTGCTGTTTTGGCTGTATGGATCCAGGCCGTGCAATGACCATGCTCCTGTTTGTGGAGGTAACACCCACATGATCCACAATGGAGACCCACTGCCCAGAATGTCAAGGGTGAGCAGAATGCCTCTGAATGGACTTTTCATCATCCACATTCTTGCCTGTTACAGATGCATGGATCATCTGGGGGGAGGGGCCTTGCACAGGTCTCAGAGCCATTCAGGAGAGGACAGCTGCTTAACAGAACCATTCTTTTTAGGACGTATTAAGGGATAAGACCTGCCCCTATTGAGGACAATGCTAAAGCTGCCATGGACCTCAGGGGGAGCAGGACTTTGCCCTTTACTTTCCTGGTGTTGTGTTAGGGGATGTGTAATGTAATCAGGGGATTTGGTACACAGAGGACCCCAGCCAGCTGGCTGGGCTATTTTATACACTTCTAGCAGATCCTAGGCTTCAGCTCACAAATGGGAGGAAGGATGGTCTGGACTGGGAACCACGAGATGTGTGTTTAACTCCCAGTTCTGCCTTACCCTTTCTGTGTAAGTTGGCTGAATGACTAAATTTCTGTGTCTCCGTGCCCTGTGGAAACAATAACAGGGGTATTGAGAGGACAAATGAGTCAATGACTATGATACGGTCAATGGGGTTGCCCCCTCCTTGTGCTTGCTGCCCTTCTCTGGACCTTTGTTATTTCCACTGTGTGATCTCAAAGGGGAAGAGACCTGGACTGAATGCCCTGTTGCAGCTGAGGAGGTAGCACTGATTTATAAATTGCCCTTGTAATGGATAGGATTCTTTAGTCCATAAAGCAGATGAGTTAAGGTGGGGAAAGGCTGGTGGGTGGGGTGGAATTTATGACAAGAGGGCTCTCGCAATACCAGTAATTGAAGGCTCCTAAGATTAAAACCTTTCTTCACCTTTGAGGCATGAAATCAGGCTGGGTCACAGCGTCCCGGATGCCAAAGTCCAGGATAACAATGAAAAGAATACTTTTGCACGCAAAGTGTGATTAGACTGTGGAACTTACTGCCACAGGAAGTCATAAGGCCAAGAATTTAACAAGATTCAAAGCAGACTGGTGCTTTCCATGGCTGTTCTATGATGATTCTATAATCAATACCATCCAGAATTATCATCCTTAATGATAACAAAAATTCTGGCAGAGATATTAAACCTCATGCCCCAGGACTTAAGCCAGTCTCTCACTATTAGAGATCGGAGGAGATCTAATATGGGAGGCAGATTATCCTACATCTACTACTGTGGGGCTCTTACACATTCCTCTGAAGCAGCTACTATCAGAGACAGAACACTGCTAGATCAGCCCAGATCTGATCTGGGCTGGCTGTTCCTTCTGCTCCTGGAGCTCTTGGACCATCTGGCTTCCTTGGTGTTTGTAGCTGGAGTGAAATCCTGGCCATAGATTGGGAGCTTAGCCACTGCTTCAGTCCCTGTCGGCTACTTCCTGCTGTGCCTGTGACTGCTCCCACTCCCTCGGCTGGCTGGTCCCCTAAGCCAAGGGAAGAGTGCCCTGCTGAGCAGAGCCAGGCACCCTCTGGGGACCTCACTGCAGGGGCGGCTCTAGGCACCAGCAAAACAAGCTGGTGCCAAGGGCGGCAAAATATAGGGGGCGGCAAAAGGCTGGGGCCCCAGCTCATCCTGCCGCTGCGAGCCGAGGAGTGGCCCGTCCCCTGCAGCCGGGGCAGGGCCGCGCTACCGGCTTTGCTTGGGGGAGAGGGATGGCCCCTTACCGGTAGCGCGGCCCCGCCTGGCTGCAGAAGACGGGCCGCCCCTCCTCCGCTTGTTCACGCCCGGGTCCTAAACAGCGCAGCAGCCGCCTGGCTCCGGGGGGGGCGGGGCTGAGCTCCGCCCTGCTCAGAGCCGCGTGGTGAGCGGGCGGGGCTGCGAGCCCCGGGCCAAGCGGCGGCAGCTGAGCTCAGCCCCGCCCCCTCACCACGCGGCTTTGAGCGGGGAAGAGCTCAGCCCTCTCCGGAGCCATGCGGCTGCCTCGCTGGGCAGGGCCGCTTCTCGAGGCGCGCAGTGAGCCGGGGGTAAGCAGCCGGGGCCGGGGGGTTGGCTAAGGGGCAGGGAGTCCCGGGGACACTCAGGGGGCACAGGTTCTGTGGGGGGGGGGCGGTCAGGGGCCAGGGAAGGGGGGGCTGGATCGGGGGGGTCTCAGGGAGGTGGTTGTCAGGCACCCCCCGACCCCATTACCCCCCAGGCCCAGCCCTGACCCCCATCTCCAAGCCCAGCCCCTCGGACCTGGGCACCCCCCCAGCCCCATCCCCCTCACAGCCCTGACCCCCAGCTCTGAGCCCAGCCCCTCTGAGCCGGACACCCCCCTGGCCCCATTTCCCCCCACAGCCCTGACCCCCAGCTCTGAGCCCAGCTGCTCTGAGGTGGGCACCCCCCGACACCATCTCCCTCACCCCAGACCCCCAGCTCCGAGCCCAGCCCCCTTTGAGCTGGGCACCCTCCGACCCCATCCCCCCCCACCCCAGACCCCCAGCTCTGAGGCGAGCCCCTCTGAGCCAGACAACCTCCGACCCCATCTCCTCACAGTCCTGAGCCCAGCCCCTGTGAGCCGGGCACCCCCCAGAGCCCAGCTCCCCACCCAGCCCTGGGCAACAGCAGCACCACCTCCAGGCAGTGACAGCCCATTGGCACCAACCATCACCATCACCCAGCAACAGCCCATTATGTAATTGCAAATGTATACAGACCAGTAAAGCATTTAATGTTTTTAAATAATGTATTTGGTGTATTTTCAAATTATTACAAATTAATTTTCACTAGTTATTTTTTACATTTCCAAATACATGTTACTATAGTATTGCAACTTTTTTTATGGAAGGGGCCCCCAAAATTGCTTTGCCCCAGGCCCCCTGAATCCTCTGGGCGGTCCTACCCAGTGTGTGTGAGGAGCTGGGGAGGGAGGGAAACGGGGTCTCCTGGAGCCGAGCCCGGGCTGCGATGGCGGCGAGGGGCTCCTGGAGTGTGTGAGGAGGTGAGCGGCTGGCTGGGTTCGTCGCTGCTGAGCAGGTAGCCCCACAGCCAGAGATCCTCGCCTTCCCTCCTGCCGGGGGGCTGAAGAGCAGCAGGTCCAGGGGGCTCTCCAGGTCCTCGGCCGCCAGCATGTCGGGGGTGAGGGCGGTGAGCATGAACTGATCCACCTTGGCCACCAGCAGTGCTGCGAAGCCCAGGGAGGGGGCCGTGTTCTTTGCGCCACCCTGTAGCCGCGCCGCCACCTGGAAGTACTCCCGCTCCGCGCCGCCCAGCAGCTCCACCCGCATGGGGACAGAGTCGCAGCTGGGCCAGGGCTTGGCTGCAGTGTGCTGGTAGCGGATCCCACATTTGGGGGGGAGCCCAGTGCTGGGGCAACAGGGGGTGTGAGTGGGGGGCACTGGTGGGCGGGGGGGGGCTCATGTCTGGGGGCGGGGGGGGGCAGCCAAAAAATGTTTTGCTTGGGGCGGCAAAAAACCTAGAGCCGGCCCTGCCTCACTGCCAAGGAGCGTCTGTATCCATGGCCAGACAAGAGGGGAACGACTAAAGGGTGAGGTGGGGGCAGGCTTGGCTGAGCTGATCACTGAGCCTCTCAGCCAGGGAAAGGCAAGGCTGGTTGTAAAGGGAAGGGATGTAAAGACAGATTGCTGCAGTGATCAAGGGAAGGGGAAGCACCTTCCATCCTCCATTCCAATCACATCCTCTCTCATGCTCTCACACACACGAGAACAAGACTCCCAGAGCAGGAGAGACGAGTCAGTTCTGAACCTGTGATGGGGATGTGAGGGCCCAGAAGGGTCCTTCTTCCTGCCCCCTGGAGAGTAAATCAAACCAGGGAAGGGAGCCTCCCTCCTTTGCCATGCATGTTCCCTGCAAGGATTAAGGGGTGAACTGCCCCATCCCTGGGGTTGGGCTGAGAAGCCCAGAACTGGCCATGTGCAGTGAAAGCTGCTCAGCGCCTCCCTTCCGCCATGTCAAGCAATGAATCAGCCAGAGGGCTCTATGTAGCAGTGTTATGCCAGGCCCTGGCTGGATGGCAGAAATGAGGATTGAACTGGGATCTCTGGATCTAAGAGCATGACCTCTCCTGCCTGACTGAAAAGACCCATCTCTGTTAGGCAAGGCTGTAGCAGCTTCATTAGCCTCTGTTTATGGCCCTGCCACCACTGCAGGGGACAGAGCGCCACCCAGAGAGGCTGTAGGATATAGCAGCAATGGGAAGATGTTGTAGAGGCAATTGAGCAGGGGGTTGGACTAGATGACCTCCTGAGGTCCCTTCCAACCCTGAGATTCTATGATTCTATGAAAGGGAATCCCCCATTACACTATGTTTATAGAGAGGCAGCCACTGAGCCTGGAAAATATGATGGCCCCTGATGTTGGGTGTTTTCTGTGCTAGCCCAAGGGGAAGCAGCTCTCATGCTTCAAGCCGGTAGGGTCAGGCAGGAATTGTACCTGGGCCCCTCACAGTATAAGACTCCCCCACATTGGCTTCAGGGGGTGTTCCTCATATCCCTCAGGAGGAGGGCAGCCCTGAGGTAGAGGAGAAGGGAGGCTTGGTGATACCTAAGACACTAGGTTTCCCAAACGAGTGCAAAAGGGCTGTGGCACATACACTGGTCAGTGCAGCTGGGTCAGCCTGGTTGCGGGAAGCATGTACTGCGGCATGGTACTGCTCAGCCTCGCACTGCCCCAGCGCCCAGTGCATTGCTCCTGCCTCAGGAGCAGTCATCAATGCCCAGCTCCTCCTCACCCCATTTCTCAAAGCTGGAGCTGGACCTGTGGCTGAAGGTCTGTTGACTGCTGTATAAGTAATGGAGGGGAGGGATAAGCAGAGGAGCACTTGACCCTAAGTGCATCTCCCATGGTTTGGGTGTGGGCTTTGGGTCTAGCTGGGTCAGGATGCAGGGACTTTGGCAAAGTGAAGTGGGGGACAGATCTGCAGGTCAGGATGGTGGTGCATTGGGACAGATATGGGGGATCCAAAAGTAGAGCAGCAGAATGCGCTGTGGGTCAGAACTGGGCTGCATGGACACAGCTGTGGTGAGCCCAGGGCTGCAATAGCAGTGGGTGCATGAGGTCAGGATCTAGGTCCATTGACAGAGCTCCGTGGGGAGCCCAGGGCTGGAACATGGGGTGTGCAGTGAGCCATTGCCCAAGGTGCATTGGCAGATCTACAAGTGGAAGTGCACAGCTCTGGCCTGTGAGCCTCTGCCTGGCTCTGGTCTGTGCTAGTGCTCTGTCCCTTCCTCTCACGAGCCCTGAATTCCCTCCAAACAGAAACCCGCCGGCCTAGTGCCCCACAGTGTGCCAAGCTGGCTGACCCCAGTCCTATGTGGAAGCTGAGCTTCCCTGTGGCTCCCAATCAATATCTCTGCCATAGCGCCTGCAGGGCCTTGTAAATGTAATCCTTGAATGGAACAGAATTGGGAAGATTAACCGGAGAACAACTCCCAGAGTCCAGGGGAGTTTGTTGCTGCCCCCTGGTAGGGTGTTTCAGCCCCAGCTGGACAGCAGGGGGGACTGTTCCCTGGTGCTGCTGCTGGGAACCCTGATGAAGTGCCATTAACTAAGGCAGCATGGTGGAGGCAGGGCATTGTCAGAGACGCCCGCAGTCTGGTGTCCTGGTATGAGGGCGAAGGCAGGGCAGTGTCTGATGCAGTGTGCCAGCATGTGGCAGTGTTTTTCACCCATAGTCCTCCGAGGTGAGGGAGTGATCACCCCCATGATGCAAATAGGAAACTGAGGCCCAGAGAGAGGACATGACTTACCCAAACTCTCACATAGAATAGGTGGCACAGCTGGGAATTGACCGGGGCCTCCAGGCTCCCTAGCTTGCATCTTGTGCATTGGGTCCTGCCTAATTCTGTAGAACAGAGTCCCACTGACTTCCCCAAACTTGACAGACAGTTTCACAATGATACCCAGTGCCCTGCTCTTTGAAGAGTGCTGGGCTATTTCGGGGTGATCTCCCATCCGGGCAGTGCAGTGCTGGGCAGTATCTGGGTGACTTCCCCTCCGGACGTTGTCTCTAAGTCCTCTCTGGTTCCTGGACCCAGACAGCCTGGTGCTGTGCTCTGTCTGAATGGGGCTATTGCATTTGGAACCTGTGGAGCTGTTTTCAAGTATTTTTGCACCTCACTTCGGCAGCGCTGAGCAATATCCGAGTGGTTTTGCATCCGGACAGAGCAATGCTGGGCAGGATTCGAGTCCCCTCCACACCGTGCAGCATTGCACAACTGGCACATTGTCTGAGTTGTATTGTATCTGGAAAGAACAGCACTGGGCAACATCTGGCCCTGCCAGATGTTCTGGATCTGATCGGGCTCCAGACAGCGTCGTGCCGGGCAGTGTCTGAGTAGTAGTGTCCAGTCCTGCTGTGTGCTGTTGTACCAAGTCCTCTCCAGATAGGGCTATGCTGTGCTTTTCTATTTGAGCAGTGCCATGTTAATTCTATGTGTCTTTCTATTGTACAGTGCGGTATCCTGGTATATCCACCTGCTCTTCTGTCTAGACACTGCAGTGCTAACTTGTGTGTGAGTGATCCCCATCTACGTTGGGCAGTACTATGCTGTGAAAGTAAAAGTAGCCCACGCTGCAATGTCTAGCATCTTTTCAGAGACAGGAACTCTACAAAGTGACTTCATTGCCTCAATGGCATGCATCAGGAACTTCCTTTCACCTGCGCTACATCAGACCGTTTGCCATTGGGATGGCAGAAACATTTACAAAATAGCTTCAGATGGTTGAAATTTTTCTTTGAAGCTCCCCCCCCCCCCCCCGGCAGAAAATGGCTTTTCAATGGAAATTTTTCATTTTGCACCATTGTTTTTAATGAAAATCTGGAAACTGATCATTTTTCAAGAACAATTTTCAGATTTTGTTTTACCCAAAACAGTTTTTGAAAACCAAAATTTTATCCCAAAAATGCTTAAAAAAACAACAAAAAACCTAAAAAGGGTTTTCAGAAAAACAAATCGGGGGGAGGGGGATTTTGGTTTTATTTTTTCATGTAAAAAACCCCAAAATATTTTTGTGGGGATTTTAGGAAAATAAATCTTTTTTTTGTTTTGTTTTTTAGAAATGTCTCTCAAAAAATAATTGGTATTTTTCCATGTGTGCAATACCAGAGTAGAATAGAATAGAATACTGAGAACCCTAATCTGACATGAATTTTCTTCCCAGGCCCTTTTTAAAAAGATTCTTCTTTGCAGTGATGCCAGTTGTCTAGTTAATAGGTATGTGTAATGTATTCCTGTGTATTTAAAATAATAGGGTAGCTGATCAGTGTTGTAGTTTTTTCTTGTGCTTAGAACACAGGAGTGAAAACCAGGGCGCCTAGGTTCTTTACCCATATCTGCCACTGACCTTGGTTCTTATGTCTCCCTGCCTATGAAATGGAGATAATATCATTTATCCACTTCAGAGCAGGGTTGGGAGGCTGAGTGAATTAATGTTTGCAAGGTGGGTTTTGATCACTGGTGAAAGGTGCTGTAAAAATGCACTTTAAGACTATAATGGCTTAATTAGTATGTGCATACTGCCCTCTGCTGAACAGGATTGGAACTGCTCAACTCTGTATCCTAGATACTGTACTGCTGGCCTCTAAGGAAGATCTTCTTTTAACTCAAGGAGTTTGTGCCTGATGGTTTGTAGCAGGAAGATCCGAGACCCACTGCTACATGAGGTTCCAGATGGCACAGTGCCAGCTGCAAAGCCCAGATAGGCACTGTAGAATTGTTAGGTAAAAAGCAAGTCCTACTCACCTCTCCAGCACCCGAGTTTGTGCGGAGTTGGTATGGGGCTCAGAGATCTGTCAGAGACCAGACAACAATTCGTTGATCAACGGGCTCACACCATCCTTAGCTTAAGAGCAAAGCTTCGGAGTAAGTGTGGCAAGTTTATTAGGGGTGAGCATCAATGTTTATACACAGAAGTAAACAAAGTGATTAACAGATCATAATGGTCATGCATAATCAATCAAGATTCTACAGGATAAAACAGGTTAAAATGTAAATTGGAGAAGACAAAAGAGGAGATGGCTACTTATGGCTACTTATGGCTACTTATTGGGAGGGGAGGGGTCATGAGTAGTTCGCAGGTCAGAACTTTTTGTTTAAAAGTTTCAGACAGAGACATGAAGTCTGAGTTAAGTTTCAGTTCATAAAAAGTTCAGACTCAACATTCCTCCATTTGTAGCTTTGGGATAACTATTTACCAAACGCTACACCCTACTTTAAGGAGCCAAGGGCCGCTTGGCAATTTCAGCCTGGGCCAACTCGAAGAGAGTAAGGCCTTTGGCTGAAGTAGAAAAAGAATAAACTGACCCACATGAGTTTATGAGGGAGGGAACACAGTGAATACAGCAACACAGTATTATAAGGATTACTATGGCCCCAACAACACCCACCAAGAGTTTTTTAACCCACCCAAATCCAGGCAACCAATTCCATAAGGCTCCCCACCAATCATAAGGTGGCTGGCCAGAGGAGTAGTTCTTAGCCATTTCCCTTAGATGTTTGGTACGTTGAAAAGTGTCAGGGTAGGTGTCGTTTACAAAAACACAGCATTCTTCATTTATGAGGGCGCAAGTCCCTCCTTGGGCTGCTAACATTATGTCTAAAGCCATTCGGTTTTGCAAAGCTAACTGGCGCAGCTGGGACATTTCCCCGGCCTGATTCTCAAATAGGGTCGCAGTCTCATTGGTTAAAGATTCTAGTAGTCCCTGTAGATGGGATGGATGACACCACCCCTCAAGCTAATAAGACCAGCCCACCGCTGCCACGACAAACCATCACGGATATTAATATCTCTGAAGGTTTCACGGATGTTACGAACGTGGGGAAAATGGGGGGGGGGTGAGGGAGATGCGAGAAGGTGGTGTGAGCCACGCTAAATAACATGACCCTGCCCAATCAGGGGAGAGAAAGTAATAAACTTTGGGCCCGCACACCCAGTATGTTCCATACATTGCGTTTCGGGTATTCCATTTCTCAAAGTAGGAGGTAACCCACCACCCGTTGGACCACTGTTCCCCTGGTAATGCAGAGGGGTCGTTGTGTGAACCGCAGAGGCACAATTTGGTAGTGGTGTTTTCAAAGAGCAGTGTAGTACTGCTTGAGCAGTTGTAGAAGGCAATCGTATATCCCTTAGCAATTAGTTGGACACCCTCGTGATCTGAGCAGGGTTTCTTAAAAGCTGACTCTGAAGGCTTGTGAGGGATCCACATATGGGATAAGTGGGATGCGCAAGGCTTGAAGCCAAGGTTTTTACTAAAGGCGGTGCCATTAAAATACATGTTGCATTTACTGGTTCCCACAAAAGTTGACCCTTTTTCTTTAACAAAACACAGTGATCCTGTCTGATTTGTTACCCTGAGATATCTGTTAATTGGCACTCCTGTTTTGTCCCATGTAAGATTGTGTTGGACTGGATCTTTTATTCTAGCCGGTGGCATCCAAGTCATATTAGCAGTGGTCAGGGGAATGGGTGTGAAGGGGAGTCCCTGTTCTGCATTTACTGGAAATTGAGTACATACCCAGCAATTACTTCTATTTCCTAAAATACGAGTTTTAACCTCATGGGAATATCTAATAAAAGCATTATCTTCATAAGCAGAAAATAAACTAAAAAGGCATAATAAAAAACATACAGTTGTCAGAATAAAAGGTCCTCTCATTTTTTCCGAGTCAATTTAAGTCTGATGTCTGAAAGAGGTAAGCTGGTCCACTGGTCAGAGGCAGTGTCCTCAGTGGTGGCAAGAGCTGCTGGTCCGTCACTGTGGTCCACTACGGCTGGCTTGACGTGGGAGTGGTGGATCCAGGATTTGCGTCCTTCCAGGAACACTGCAGTCTGGGTTGTTAAAAGAACCTGGTGGGGTCCAGTAAACCTCGGCTGGAGGGCGTCGCCACGAACGAACTTTTTGGCCCAGACGAAGTCCCCTGGTTGGAACGGGTGGATCTGTTCTTCCAGCGGCACGGTCTGGGAAAACTGTGAGGCTTTCCAAAGGGTACGGAGGCGAGCCTGTAGGGAGAGAAACTGGCACGCGGTCATATGATCCCCTCCCAATAGTGAAACATCAGCATGTGGTAGCGCCCCGCCTTTGAAAGGGGGGTGTCCATAGAGCAGTTCAAAGGGGGATAATCCCAATACACGGGTTGGGCGAGTGCGAAGGTGAAACAGGACCAAGGGAAGTACCTGAGGCCATTTTAACCCTGTTTCCTGACAGTATTTAGCCAATGTAAGCTTAAGCTCCCTATTCATACGCTCAACTTTCCCGCTAGACTGGGGGTGGTAGGGTGTATGAAAGGAGTGTGAAATGCCCAGTCCTTGTTCTAAATGGCCAAGGACATTACCAGTAAAGTGGGGTCCGCGATCTGAATCAAGTATGAGAGGGATGCCAAAACGGGGTACAATGTCTCTAAGGAGGATCTTCGCCACTGTGGCAGCAGTACAATTAGCAGTAGGAAAAGCTTCGACCCATGAAGTCAGAGGGCAAACCAAAACAAGGAGGTGCTTTTTCCCAAAAGCCTTTGGCATATCTGCAAAGTCAATTTGAAGATGTTGAAATGGGGCAGCAGGCGGAGGTCTTCCTCCCTTAATTTTGTTAAGAGGCGGAGCAGGTCCATTTCGCTGACATGTGCTGCATGCTTTCACTATTGACAGGCAGTAGGGTTGAATGCCTGGAGCATACCAAAAGCGAGCGATGGTGTCCACAAGGGCGTGCGTGCCATAGTGACCCCCCTTATCATGGTGCCAGCGAACTGCCACGGGGTATGTGGAGCGAGGGAGGCAGG
Source organism: Mauremys mutica (assembly GCF_020497125.1). NCBI lineage: Eukaryota > Metazoa > Chordata > Testudines > Geoemydidae > Mauremys > Mauremys mutica. Next base: position 45,168,350 of record NC_059082.1, on the reverse strand, counting down.
CTCGGCCATCCGGCATAAGCCAGGTCCCTTTGACCAGAGTGGCTCCGAGGCTCTCCCACGACTGTAGTTCAGCAGCGGGTACCTGTACGGGGTGCGGTGGAGTAAAGGAGGAGGTCACAATAGCCAACGTGGGCATGGCTAAGGGTAAGACGGCAGCCGCCTTGGCGGAGGCGTCAGCCAGGGCATTCCCACGGGTGACGGGGCTATCCTCTTTAGTATGGGCCCGGCAATGAACTACAGCCAGGACCGAGGGTTCTTGGAGGGCATCCAAAAGCTTGTGGATGAGGGGGAGGTGCTGAATGGGTTTACCGGCAGCTGTCTGGAAACCTCGAAACTTCCAGAGGTGGATGTGACAATGCACAACTCCAAAAGCATACTTGCTATCAGTAAAAATGGTAACGGTCTTACCAGCGGCCAACTGGCAGGCTCGGGCCAGGGCATAGAGTTCGGCGGCTTGGGCTCCCCAGTTGCCTGGCAGTGAGGCGGCCTCTTGAATGTCCCATTCAGAGGTGACTGCATAACCGGTGAAACGCTTGCCATCAACATAGAAGGAGCTTCCGTCCGAGAAGAGGATGCAATCAGGGTTGTCCAGTGGCACGTCAAACAGGTTGTTCCTTATCTGTAAGATGCTATGAACTACTTCCACACAGTCGTGCTGATCCTGGAGGACTGGCAGGTCAGGAAGCAAGGTAGCTGGATTAAGGGGCCCACACCGTTCAAAAATTAGGTTAGTGTCTTCTAGGAGTTCGGCCTCTAGCTGCTGCTGACGATGGGCCGAAAAGACTTGGGTCGTGCCCTTACGCAGAAGGGCTGACAAGGCATGAGAGGTCCAGACCGTGGTAAAATGACCCAGGGTCAGGCTCTTTGCCTTTGTGATCAGCAGGGCAGCTGCTGCCAGAGTCCGGGTGCAGGATGGGGTTCCCTGAGCGACAGGGTCGATCTGCTGGGAGTAAAAAGCAAGCGGGAAATGGTGGGGCCCGCTCAGCTGGGTAAGGACGCCACTAGCAATTCCGCCCCTCTCGTGGACAAAAAGGTGAAAGGGTTTGCTGTAATTGGGGGGGCGGAGAGACATGGAGGAGGCCACACTGTCCTTGAGTAACTGAAAGGCTTGTATCATGTCTGGGGACCACTGCAAAGGGTCAGGAGCAAGGTTAGCAGTGAGTCGGTGGAGCGGTTTGCTCAACTCCCCGCAGGACGGCAACCAAGGGCGACAGAAGCCAATTAATCCTAAGAAACCTCGAAGTTGTTTCTTGGTGTTTGGCAGAGGGCAGTTTTGGATAGTCTTTATGCGGGCTGGGTCCATTTGTCTCCCCTCAGGGGTTAACAGGAAGCCCAGATATCGGACCTTCTGTGAGACCCACTGAATCTTGTTAGGGTCTACCTTGTGGCCTCTGGTGTGTAGGTATAATAAAAGTGCCTTACCATCGATGCGGAGGGCGGCTTCTTCGCGGTTACCTAGTAGGATGTCATCTACGTATAGGACTAACGTGGATCCCTGCGGACTGGTGAAGCCTTCCAAGTCGTGGCGGAGGCATTGGCTGAAAATCGTGGGGCTGTCTCTGTAGCCTTGAGGAAGTCGTTGCCAGACATAACTTTGTCCCTCCCAGGTGAAACCAAAGAGATATTGAGAGTCTGGGTGCACAGGAATGCTGAAAAAGGCTGATTTTAAGTCAATAACAGTGAACCATTCAGCATCCCAGGGGATTTGGCTGATGATAGTAGCTGGATCAGGAACTACTGCATGAAGAGGGACCACATACTGATTAATAACCCGTAGATCCTGTACAAAGCGCCAACGAATAGGGTCTCCGTCCTTTTTAGGAGGCTTTTTGACAGGCAGTATAGGGGTATTACAGGGAGTGCGCTGAGGGCGGACTAGCTTTTGTGCAATGAATCCCTCGACAATGGGGCGGATGCCTTCCCGGGCTTCCAGCGACAGGGGGTATTGGGGGACTGACGGGGGGGCTAAGGAGGGCTTCACTTGAATCCTTACTGGCTCTGCTGAAAGGAGCAGGCCAACATCAGTGTCAGAAATTCCCCAGAGGGTTGAAGGCAAGTCAGTGAGGTCAGGGGAGAGAGAGGGGGGGGGGTTCCCAATTACCCTGAGTTAGGGCCGAATCTCCTAACACTGTCATTAATAATCCTACCCCTTCAGGAGTGCAGGTTAAAGTAGCCTCAAGCTTACAGAGTAAATCCCGGCCCATCAAAGGGATCGGACAAGCTGGGGAAAAAAGAAAACGGTGAGAAAAACATTTATCAGCATAAATAACATTTAGAGGCAAAGTGAGTCCCAGAGACTGTGGGTTGCCTTCCACCCCAGTTGCAGTTTTAACATCAGAGGATAGCCAGGGAGATGGGGCATGATTTAAAAGAGAGAAAGTAGCTCCAGTATCAATGAGGAAACAGACAGGCAGTCCCTGGACTGAAAGGGTTAGATGAGGCTCTTTGCTGGGAGGGGAGAAAGTGAGGAAAGAGCCGGCTAAAGACATTAAGGAAATAAGACCATCACATTGTTTGCCTTCGCCTCCGGGGTACCGTCATTGAGAAGGCTGAGTTCGCTGCAGCTGCTGCTGTTGCCCGTAGTTGATCCAGGCCTGAGGAACGGGCTGGGCTGGTGGTGCAGGAGTGTATTCGTCCCTGGTGTAAGTATCTGCGGATGCGACCGGACCCTCTGGGCGTCCCCAGGGGCATTCACGTTTAAAGTGACCGGGTTGTCCGCACTGAAAACAATGTCCTGGTGGCTGGGGTTGCCAGGACCCTCTCCCCCGAGCACCCTGAGATCCCCTGCCATGGCCACGGCTTCTGCCTCGAATACCACCGCGAAAAGCTAAAGCCATCAACTTATATTCTTCCTTTTTCTCTTTCTTTTTACTACTTTCCCTTTCTTTCTCCCATGCAAAATCAGCTACATCCAACACTGAAGTGACTGACTCACCTCCCCAACCAGGGCGAAACTTTAAGAAATAATCCCTTACAGGGGGTACTGACTGATTCACAAAAAATGAAATAAGAGTAGGGTGGTCTGCTTCTCTCTCAGGATCCATCTGAGTGAACATTCGGGCTCCCTCCAATAGCCTCGACCAGAACTTTCTGGGTGGCTCATCAGATTCCTGCCGAATCTGCATGAATTTAGCCTGATTAGGCGAGCGGCGAGCCATTTCTTTGAGTCTCTCTAACAATCGCTCTCGATCTATCCGCAGCTGATTCAGCCTTGGCTGACTCCAGTCTAGGGGATTCCAGCCAGCGGCTTGATCCCGCCTATCCATCCAAGTGGTATTAACCACATTGCTATCCCCCCATGTCCTTTCTGCCATCCACAATCTACTACGTTCCTCTCCGGTCAAAACTCTACTTAACAACTGATCTACATCCGTATAAGTAGGATTATGACTTGAAAATAATCTTTCTAAAAGTTCAATGATCTTTCGGGGATTTTCCCCAAAGGACCCTGACAACCGTCCCCATTCTTTCAAGTCCCATTCTAGCCATCCTTTATATTCCACAATATTGGTATGTTGTATCTCGCCATTATTGTTCACAAAAGGTTGGTCGTGCACCTGTAAAGGCATTTCTCTACTCACAAAAGTTTTGGCAGGGGCAGCCTCTGGGCTATCCTCAGGAGAGGGGTGTGCACCCTGCTGCATCTGCTTGATCTTTTGCCTAGTAACTACTCCTCCCGAGGTGTGCCCCTCTATTTCCTCCTTATCACCCTGCAGAGATTCCAATTTGGAGTCCTGCAGATTCCCCTCTGCACTCTGGAGAGAGTCCCCTTGCGGAGGAATAGGGGCAGGTGCAGTGGGGACCAACTGACGAGTTAAAACACGCCGTGGTTTACACCCTTCATCGAAATAACATGGAGGGGGTTCACTCTCGGAAGAATACCTGACTGCCATAATTTTCAAAGATTTCCACAGCTCTGCTGCTGTGTCCCAACAAAACCAGTAACATAACTGTCCCGGATGGTCTTTTTCGATCTGGCTCCTTACTCCTCTTAAGGCAGCCTGTTCGAAAGAGCCATACGAAGGCCACCTCATCTCCGGGTCGGCCAATACCGCGGTATACCCAGTCCAATTCCTTACACACAGTGTGTACAACTTCCTCCTAGACATTCCTGTCTGTACTGGGAGTTTCCCTTCATTCCATAACTTATTTACAATCCCCAGCGGACTCTCAAGAGGCACGCTAGTCCCTTGACCCATGGTGTCTGACAGGAGCCCTCCAACTGGCGTTTATCCTGCTGTCCAGTACACGACCCCTCAATATTGAATTGGCTGGGAGAAATCTCCCGTGGCGCCTGCCAATTCGTATATGAGTGGTCTGACCACTGGACAGAGGCACCGCACCAGAAGGAATCCCGGACAAGCCCCCAAATTGTTAGGTAAAAAGCAAGTCCTACTCACCTCTCCAGCACCCGAGTTTGTGCGGAGTTGGTATGGGGCTCAGAGATCTGTCAGAGACCAGACAACAATTCGTTGATCAACGGGCTCACACCATCCTTAGCTTAAGAGCAAAGCTTCGGAGTAAGTGTGGCAAGTTTATTAGGGGTGAGCATCAATGTTTATACACAGAAGTAAACAAAGTGATTAACAGATCATAATGGTCATGCATAATCAATCAAGATTCTACAGGATAAAACAGGTTAAAATGTAAATTGGAGAAGACAAAAGAGGAGATGGCTACTTATGGCTACTTATTGGGAGGGGAGGGGTCATGAGTAGTTCACAGGTCAGAACTTTTTGTTTAAAAGTTTCAGACAGACATGAAGTCTGAGTTAAGTTTCAGTTCATAAAAAGTTCAGACTCAACAGAATTATTACTTAACATTGTCACCACACCAGACAGGGAGTCAGAAGGGCAGATGCTGAATAGCGCATGAACAATACTAGCGATTTCTCAAAGCAAAAAACCAAGCACCATCAGGCTGCATCCTTGAAGGCATCCATGCTCACTCAGCTGCAGACGTGCTCTGAGACTTGACAGGTAGTGAATGGCTCTCCGCCACATAACCCAGTTAGCACTTATATAACCACTGATCTGTAGGCACTTTACCAAGTATCATCATCTGCATGTTACAGATATGGAAACTGAGGCACTGAGCAGGGAGGTGACTTACCCACAATCACACAGAGAGCTGGGAATAGAATGTTAAGTCTCTGAGCTACCAGTCCTCTGTTCTGGCCATTAGGCCACACTCCCCCACATTAGGCCACACTCCCCCACTTACTTTGGCTAACCTTCCAGAGCCACGTCTGTTCCACCCAGCAGCTTCCCTTTAATGGTCCATGAAATACAGCCGTGAAATGGCCTTGCTAACTAGAGCACGAGTCCACCTGCGCTTTGAAATACCTTCCAGATGTGGCAGGAAGCTCTTGGGTTTTCGCATGATCAGTTTAGCATGCTGCTTGATCTGAATGGCAAATCGGTGATTAATTTCACGCTGAAAGCAGGAGTTTGGAGGTAAGGGTGGAAACTGGGTATGAGCACATGAGCCCTTTCCCTACCTTAGCACTTTGAGATGTGCAGTAAGTTAGTGGTTAATTTCACCATGGAATACTTTTCTCTTTGGCAAGGGATCAGCAGAAAGCTGCCTGGTTTAATGCACTCATTACGCCAGGACTTTCTTTGTGAGATGCAATATTATGCTTTAGCAATTACAGCATCTGGGCTTTTCACAAATTACTTGGAATCTCTCTCTCTCTGATTCTGATTCTCTCACTGGCAAAGCTCTTCAGGTTTTGGGGTTTTTGGTTGTTTATATTCGCCTAAATAATTGCACGTCTCCTTGTTATGTCATGAGTGCTATTCCTCCCCCCCCCCGCTCACCCCATTACCCCCCCTTCCCTTCCCCCTCTCAACATGCTGTTGCTGCTGCATGTGGAGAAAGAAGTGTAGGAACAGCACACTAGACAATAATATTGTACTGGGCTCTCAAGGGTGTGTTCCTCTCTCTTCTTTACATCCGTACTCACACCTGTGTGCTGAGCCATACAGTGGGTTTCATGCCAAGCAGGCTTTTGTGAGCATGTATGAGCAGCGTGAAGCCTTCAGAAATCTCACAGAGAGAATTCAGTTTGCTGGTGACACGGAATGAGCCATTGTGATGCTTGGCAATTCTACCTGAAGATCTCAGAAACATAAGTGAACTAAGCCTCCCAGCCTGACAGGCAGATAGCATCATCCCCATTTTGCAGGTGCGGACACTGAGGCAAGAGACACTGATGCAAGGCTGCAGAATGAATCAGTGTCAGAGCTTGAAATGAATCATAGAATTATAGAATCATAGAATATCAGGGTTGGAAGGGACCTCAGGAGGTCATCTAGTCCAACCCCCTGCTCAAAGCAGGACCAATTCCCAACTAAATCATCTCAGACAGGGCTTTGTCAAGCCTGACCTCAAAAACCTCTAAGGAAGGAGATTCCACCACCTCCCTAGGTAACCCATTCCAGTGCTTCACCACTCTCTGAGTGAAAAAGTTTTTCCTAATATCCAACCTAAACCTCCCCCACTGCAACTTGAGACCATTACTCATTGTTCTGTCATCAGGTACCACTGAGAACAGTCTAGATCCATCCTCTTTGGAACCCCCTTTCAGATAGTTGAAAGCCGCTATCAAATCCCACCCCATTCTTCTCTTCTGCAGACTAAACAATCCCAGTTCCCTCAGCCTCTCCTCATAAGTCATGTGATCCAGCCCCCTAATCATTTTTGTTGCCCTCCGCTGGACTCTTTCCAATTTTTTCACATCCTTCTTGTAGCGTGGGGCCCAAAACTGGACACAGTACTCCAGATGAGGCCTCACCAATGTCGAATAGAGGGGAATGATCACATCCTTCGATCTGCTGGCAATGCCCCTACTTATACAGCCCAAAATGCTGTTAGCCTTCTTGGCAACAAGGGCACACTGTTGACTCATATCCAGCTTCTTGTCCACTGTAACCCCTAGGTCCTTTTCTGCAGAACTGCTTCCTAGCCATTCAGTCCCTAGTCTGTAACACTGCATGGGATTCTTCCGTCCTAAGTGCAGGACTCTGCACTTGTCCTTGTTGAGCCTCATCAGATTTCTTTTGGCCCAGTCCTCTAATTTGTCTAGGTCCCTCTGTATCCTATCCCTACCCTCCAGCGTATCTACCACTCCTCCAAGTTTAGTGTCATCTGCAAACTTGCTGAGAGTGCAGTCCACACCATCCTCCAGATCATTAATGAAGATATTGAACAAAACCGGACCCAGGACCGACCCTTGGGGCACTCCACATGAAACCGGCTGCCAACTAGACATGGAGACGTTGATCACTACTCATTGAGCCCGACGATCTAGCCAGCTTTCTATCCACCTTATAGTCCAATCTTCCAGCCCATACTTCTTTAACTTGCTGGCAAGAATACTGTGGGAGATCATATCAAAAGCTTTGCTAAAGTCAAGGAATAACACATCCACTGCTTTCCCCTCATCCACAGACCCAGTTATCTCCTCATAGAAGGCAATTAGGTTAGTCAGGCATGACTTGCCCTTGGTGAATCCATGCGAACTGTTTCTGATCACTTTCCTCTCCTCTGAGTGCTTCAGAATTGATTCCTTGAGGACCTGCTCCATGATTTTTCCAGGGACTGAGGCGAGGCTGACTGTCCTGTAGCTCCCCGGATCCTCCTCCTTCCCTTTTTTAAAGATGGGCACTACAGTAGCCTTTTTCCAGTCATCCAGGACCTCCCCCATTCACCATGAGTTTTCAAAGATAATGGCCAATGGCTGTGCAATCACATCTGCCAACTCCTTTAGCACCCTTGGATGCAGCGCATCCAGCCCCATGGACTTGTTTTTCTAAATAGTTCCGAACCACTTCTTTCTCCACAGAGGGCTGGTCACCTTCTTCCCATACTGTGCTGCCCAGTGCAGCAGTCTGGGGGCTGACCTTGTTTGTGAAGACAGAGGCAAAAAAAGCATTGAGTACATTAGCTTTTTCCACATCATCTGTCACTAGGTTGCCTCCCTCATTCAGCAAGGGGCCCACACTTTCCTTGACTTTCTTCTTGTTGCTAACATACCTGAAGAAACCCTTCTTGTTACTCTTAACATCTTTGCTAGCTGAAACTCCAAGTGTGATTTGGCCTTCCTGATTCCACTCCTGCATGCCTGAGCAATATTTTTATACTCCTCCCTGGTCATTTGTCCAATCTTCCACTTCTTGTAAGCTTCTTTTTTTGCATTTAAGATCAGCAGGGATTTCACTGTTAAGCCAAGCTGATCGCCTGCCCATCAGCTCCCTGAGGGAGTCAAAGTCTGCTTTTCTGAAGTCCAGGGTCTGTATTCTGCTGCTCTCCTTTCTTCCTTGTGTCAGGATCCTGAACTTGACCATCTCATGGTCACTGCCTCCCAGGTTCCCATCCACTTTTGCTTCCCCTACTAACTCTTTTCTGTTTGTGAGCAGCAGGTCAAGAAGAGCTCTGCCCCTAGCTGGTTCCTCCAGCACTTGGACCAGGAAATTGTCTCTTACACTTTCCAAAAACTTCCTGGATTGTCTGTGCACTGCTGTATTGCTCTCCCAGCAGATATCAGGGTGATTGAAGTCTCCCATGAGAACCAGGGCCTGCGATCTAGTAACTTCTGCTGGTTGCCAGAAGAAAGCCTCATCCACCTCATCCCCCTGGTCTGGTGGTCTATAGCAGACTCCCACCATGACATCACCCTTGTTGCTCACACTTCTAAACTTAATCCAGAGACTCTCAGGTTTTTCTGCAATTTCATACCGGAGCTCTGAGTAGTCCTACTGCTCTCTTATATACAATGCAACTTCCCCACCTTTTCTGCCCTGCCAGTCCTTCCTGAACAGTTTATATCCATCCATGACAGTACTCCAGTCATGTGAGTTATCCCACCAAGTCTCTGTTATTCCAATCTCATCATAGTTCCTTGACTGTGCCAGGACTTCCAGTTCTCCCTGCTTGTTTCCCAGGCTTCTTGCATTTGTGTATAGGCACTTAAGATAACTCGCTGACTGTCCCGCTTTCTCGGCCTGAGACAGGAGTCCTCCCCTCTTGCACTATCCTGCTCGTGCTTCCTCCCGGTATCCCATTTCCCCACTTACCTCAGGGCTTTGGTCTCCTTCCCACAGTGAACCTAGTTTAAAGCCCTCCTCACTAGGTTAGCCAGCCTGCTTGCGAAGATGCTCTTCCCTCTCTTCGTTAGGTGGAGTCCATCTCTGCCTAGCACTCCTCCTTCTTGGAACACCATCCCATGGTCGAAGAATCCAAAGCCTCTCTGACACCACCTGCGTAGCCATTCGTTGACTTCCACAATTCGATGATCCCTACCCAGGTCTTTTCCCTGCACAGGGAGGGTGGTCGAGAACACCTCTTGCGCCTCAAACTGTACTCTGGGGTATAATTATAACACCAAGTGTCGACACTGCGCAAATGCTTGTTCTAGGACACACACATTGGTTGTGTTTAGCCCTGAATTTGCTATTTGTTGTCCTTAACTCTAAGCTGCAACCCAGGATTAAACATGACTAGCCACAAATATTTTGGTCTCGTCTGTTCTTGAATTTGTAGTTGTTCTAGTCAATGAGCATGTGTTAAAGCACAGCGAGAACCCCAGGTGTAGATAGATGTGCCCTCAGCCCTGCTCTTTTGCCCCATTGTCGCACAGTGAATTTGCAAACTGGATGGGGTAGAAATTTGTGAGATGTTTTTGGCTCACTGGAGAATTCTAGAGATGTGAAAGCCAGAGAGGAAAGATGTTCTTGTGGTTAAGGGATTCCACAGCTAGCCCTTCAGTTCCCCGCTCTGCTACAAGGTCCCTGTCTGATGCGAGTCACCTAATCCCTCTGCATCTCAACTCCCCATCTGTAAAATAAGGCTGCTTGTCTATTTATATTGTAGGCTCACTAGGCCGGGGCTGTTTCATACTGTGTGTCTGTACAGTGCCCAGCACAACAAGTCCCTGAACTCACTTGGGGCTGCTAGGCACTACTGGGATCACAGATTCAGTAGTAATAATTTTCTACCCTCCCCCTGCCAATCAGGTGGTACACTCTGCTCAGGAACAACAGCAGCCTCCACCCCTCACACCACCCCCCATAGGATGGATCTGTGCTCACAGCTGCACAGGAGATTGCCCAACTTCTTCCCACCCCTGGGCTGTTCAGCTGCAGCCATGTATGCATGGTCGGGATGCCCTCTGCCCATCCCAGAGGCAGTGGTGCTGGTCATACCCTCCGCCCAGTTCTGGGCGCAGCAACTCCTGGCATCCCCCAGGCACACTCTGTGGCATTCAATGAAATGAAACAGCAGATTCAAAGCTGATGAAAGGAAACACATGTTCACACAATGCATAATTAGACCAGGGAGCTCACTGAGTTTAGCAGGAGTCAGAGAGGGATTGGCTATTTACATGGATAATGAGTTGCGGCTAAGAGAAGTTATGGAAGGGAGATAAAACATGGTGCTTCAGAGCTTAAGCCGATTTACTAGAAATCGGGATGAGACCAAAGGGGGCTGATTATCCCACTACAGGGTTCTACCCTCTTTCTCTAGCAGCTGGTGCTGGCCTCTGTCGGGGCTCTGATCCCCACACTATGCCTGCACTGACAGTGTGCGCAGTCCTTATAGGGAAACAGTGCCAGATCTTTGCATCCATCTGTGAATTCACACATACCTCATTGCCATACTTGCTGAGCACCAGGCACTGGGAGCAGTGTTTACTGGTGTCTTGCATGGGCAGGAAACTCTTGCAGTGTCTATCTGGCTAATGGAAGGCCAGGAATTTTTCTTGGACTATAACACATGGCCGGGTCTCCATCAGCTCCTAGCAGTGTGTTAGGGATGCCAGCTGGAGCGGGGCAGGGAGCCTGTGACAGTGGGTTCTCCCTTCGTTCCAGGAATCCTGTGGCTAAGCTCTGACCATAGTACAGCAGCCCCACCTGTGCCTGGCTGACTGCGCAGCGTAATATTACCAATCAGCTTTAAAGCTGTTTTTTAATTAGAGGAATAAAGTGCCAGCGTGGGCTTGGATTCTGTCTAAAAGGACTGCAGGCCCAGCACAGCTCCTGGCTCACTGCTCTCTTTTACAGTAATGGGAACCCTTGGTTTTTTGCCTTAAAGCTCCCGGCTGAGATCACTGCATGCCTTCTCTGTCACCTGTCAGCAAAGAGGACAAGCCAGTAGCAGACCTGGCATCTGTTCCAGGTGGGCTCAAGAGTCCAGTTCAGATTCTGAGCCTCCTAGGAACTTCACCCTCAACATGCTCCAGGTGGAGACAGAAATCTAACTCCTGTTCTGATTGGAGAGCTGGCTTAGTGCCCTTCTCCCTGCTGCAGAGTCTGATGCTTTCATTCCCAGAACCCTGGTACCTCCTCAGAGCAGCAGCCCCAGGATGGGAGGCCAGTGCACTCAGGGATGGACTGTTTCCCCCTTCTCTGCCTCCTCCTCCTCTTGGGCCTACAGCCGTGCAGGGCAGGGAGTGAAGCAGAGCCACAAAAGGCCATAGAGCCCTCCTCAGCCCCAGAGATCCCTGCTCAGACCAGCTGAAGGCCCTTCATGTTGTCTCCCACCCCTGCCATGGCAGCCCAAACAGCTCCTGCTCAGGGCTGTGCTTAGGGACCCCGGGGAGGATCTCCGCACATGAGAGAATTAACTAGTGGGGCTTCAAGCAGCATCAGTGCACCTTGTGCATCCTGTGCAGATTTCACTCCTTGCACAGTTGGGGGGGAGGGGGGAAACTGGCACCCACCTCCTCCCCTTTCCTCCCTGGCTACCACCCCTGGCCCAGAGGTGGCTCATGGGAGAGGAGCATCCATGTTATGTAATCCCCATGCAGCATTCCTTCCTGCGGCCTTGGTCCTCTCCAAGGGCACTAAGAGACCTAAGGGCATTGTGATCCTGGCCGGTCTCTCCCCTGCCCCCATCCCTCTCTCTCGCTCACCCCATCTCATTCATATTCTCGCTCTCTCTGTGTCAGTGATCATCTGGGCTAAGACACTCTGACAATCTGCTTCACTAAAGTAAAAAAGCCAAATCCTACTTTATATTTAAATCCAGCTCCCCGCTGCTGCTGGGTCACAGCTCTAGCTGCATTTAGCCTCGCCCCCCTTTTAAACAAAAAAAGCCAAGAGCACATATCTAAAAATAGCTCCGGCCCAGTTGCCTTAGCTCAGCACTAATCCTTGGGTGCTGCTGCCATGCGCCAAGCGCACAGGGCTGGAAGTGCTCACGCCCATGCCTGGTGCTGGCCAGGCACAGAAGGGCTTGTCTTGGGACTTTAGGGGAGCAAACATCCCCGGGATTTCCCAATGGAAGGTAATATCAGGCACTCACACCCATTACAGATCCCATGACACTTTCTGTGAGAGAAACAGTGCTGAGCCCAGCATCCTGGCCAGATCCCAGCAGGAAGAATTGCACTCTGCCTCCTTCAATTCCCCTGCCATCTCAGAAGAGTCTCCAGGGGACATCTGCAAAGAAAAATCCACAGTGTCAAGTCTCAGAGCCAGGCTCAGTGGATTTGGGCTACGAGGCTCGGGCTGCGGGGCTGAAAATAGCAGTGGAGATGTTCCTGGGTCTGGAGCCCGGGCTGCAAGACCCTCCCTCCTCTCCGGGTTTCAGAGACCAGGCTCAAGCCTGAGCCCCATTGCAACCTGTAGCCCCGCAGTGCCAGCCCTACTTCTGCTTCTGGGCATAAATCAATCCTTAATTAATGAGATCTAGGAAGTAATTTCCCCTGGGGGGGCAGGTTATCCCATAACTGTGGGGATTGTTGCACCTGCCTCTCAAGTTTCTAGTGCTGGCCATTTCGGGAGACGAGATACTGAGCTAGATGGGACCCCAGATCCAGTCTGGCAGTCCCTGTACTCCCATATGTATTGGTGATTCCTCTACTAACTCAGCTGATAAAGTACTTGGAGATCTTTAGGTGAATGGTACTACATGCACACAAAGTTCTTATCAGCTGCTCAGAAAGATTTTTTTAGGAAAAATTTCAAAATCAGTTTCATTCTGCAGGTTTTGAATTGGAACCATTCTTGGTTTGTTTCAAATCTTTCATGTATTTATAATAGAAATATTTCAGGTGGGTTTTTTTGTTTTTTGGGGTTTTTGTGGGGGCGGTTATTCGTTTCTTTTGTCCATGAAAAATTGGGGAGATAGAAAATAAAGGTGGGGAGAAAAAGGAAAAATCGCAAACATTTTTTCTCTTTTGGGTTGCACTCAACAAAAATAAACAATTTGGGGGTTACATTTTTATTTAAAAACTGCCTTTTTGATGGAAAAAAATTGGAAAGTGTCAACCAGGTGTTGTTGTTTGCTGTACTTTTGGATCAAAGCTGCTATACACAGGCTTGAAAGGATTATATTTTTTACTGGTAAATGTTGATTTCACTGTATACACACAAACTGATTAAAGATATTTCCATTGAATAATATTCAAAATTTACAGGTAGGCAATATAAGAAAAATGCTACTTGAGAACTTATTAGAGTTAGATTTAAGGATATTTATTATGTATATTTTGAAATGTGATGTTGACAATTTGTTTTTTAACAGTTATAAAGCTTTACCTTTTTCAATCTCAGTGTCTACTGCTGTTAAATAATTATTGTCTAACTCCCCTATAGTCTGGCCTCCCCTTTTAATTTCTCGCAACTGTGAAAATTTAAATAGATAAAATAAAAAAAGTCTTAAAAATAAACATTGATATTATCCATCAAAATTATACAAAGTAAACACTGAATTCTGCCAAGCCTATGTACACATATCATCCCTTCTCAGTGTCATTGGAATGAGCTACTGTCTTGTATTCTTTTTTTAATAAAAAAGTATTTTCTGAGTTATTGAGCTGGGGATAAAAGTATCATTTAAGTACAAACTGATGATTGTGTAGGAGAGCCCAGAATCCAACCCCTATGTAACTCAATCGTATGAAACTTATCATGTAATATTCCAGCTGTCCATTTCGTGAGCTGTGACCTTCCCTAAGTATTAACATTGTTAGTATAGGAGCCAGGGAACTTGTAAAGCTGTGTATGTGGGTGAGTTTGCATTCCACTGCCTTTGCTGACTGGAATCAGAACCACCCAACTATGTGTCATAGACAGTATACTGCTTACAGATCATGGGGATTCTCTGTCAGTTCAGGTTATAGGGGTGATCCTTTTGGGGGCAGGAAGATGTGAGTTTGGTGCCCATCCAAAGCAGGTAGTGGGCTCAGCGAGGCATGTAAAAATCCATGGATGTCTGGGATGCCTGCAGAGGGGTTTGGAATGGAACCTCTCCAGTAGTGCCTTTCCGTTCTCTGCTCCATGGCTGCTGCTGACCCCACTTCCCTTTCTGACTCAAGGCACTTTGCAAACTGTCATGAAATCGCTCATTATCATTTGTCCAAACACATAGCTGGGTCATAGGGCAGTTAAGGGACTTGATCATGGATACACTCAGGGGTGAGCTGGAGCCGGTTCGCACCGGTTCGCGCTAACCCGTTGTTAAATTTAGAAGCGGTTTTAGAACCGCTTGTTAACTAGCTTCCCTGTGAGGGAAGCTTTGATGGGCTCTGCCTGGGAAGCCTGTAATTCCTCCTCCCGGCCACCGGGGGGCGCTGCGCTGTGCTGCGAGAGCCATGTGAGCTGCCTCCTGGCCCTGTTGCTGCTCCTGCTCTTTGGACCTCTGGCCCTGGGGCTCCGGCTGCGTCCTGCTGCTCCCAGCCGCTCCCCCGTGTGAGTATCTGTGCCCCTCCCCCGCCTTCCCTGCCCCCAGCCAGCCCCCGCCACCCCCTGCCCCCAGCCAGCCCCCTGCCCCCAGCCATCCCCTGCCTGCAGCCAGCCTCTGCCCACAGCCGCCCGCAGCCACCCCCTGCCCACAGCCACCCGCAGCCCGCCCGTCTGCATCACCTGCCCACAGCCAGCCCGTGTCACTCCCTGCCTCCAGCTAGCCCTGCCCCACGCCCCTATCTGCAGCCAGCCCCACATCCACTGGTGCCCTGCAGTTCCCAGGGCAGTAACCCTGCACACCTGCTTTAATGAGGGGGGGGCAGGGAGCAGCTGGGACCCACACATGTGCACACCCTAGAGTGACCAGACAGCAAGTGTGAAAAATCGGGACGGGGGTGAGGGGTAATAGGAGCCTATATAAGAAAAAGACCCAAAAATTGAGACTGTCCCTGATCACCACCCACACATGTGAAACGGAGCTCATTTCTAGTTCAGCCCCATCTTTTTAAAAAAGAACTTTAGGTAGGGTTAAAATACATCTGTATTTTCCTGGACATGTCAGGCTTTTCGGTTCTTAATCACCTCCTGGGAAAATATGGACGTATGGTAACCCTATTGGTACAAAAAATACATGCTGTCGCACATCCCTTAAATCAGAACTTTTTATAGGGAACCCGTTGTTAAATCAGAACTTTTTATAGGGAACCCGTTGTTAAGATTTTGGCAGCTCATCACTGGATACACTACAATTCAGTAGTGCAGGTACAGAGGTAGGAGCAGAACCCAGGACTCTAAGACTCCTGTTGTAACCACCAGATCACAATTTCCTCCACTAAATTCATTAGATCTTTTGTCAAAGAGGCAGCCTTCAGAGCCTGATTCAGGCTCTGCAGGAAAGAGAATTTGAGCCCAGCAAAGGACCCATCCTATAATGCAAAGGTTACGTATGTGATTGGTGCCTTGAGTTGAGCAGCACCACCTAGTGCCTCTGGCTGTACAAATCAAGTGTCCGTCTCTGGGTGCCCCTGCCTTGTGTGTTTATCTCTTGTAAGCCCCTTCCCCACTGCAGTGCGGAGAGAGCGTCTATTTCTCTTGACTTTGCACATGGTCAAGAGGCTGTTTCAGCCCAAATTGATTGTTAGCCCTGCACCTGCCTCTGGCCTTTCCCAAGTGCAAGACACCACATAGCTCCAAGGTTTTGAACCACAGTCAAATGCTTTGCTTTAAGGTGCTTAACCCCCTGGACTTCATTCCTTTTGGCTTCCTCTAATCCTTTGTAATCATCTCAGCTTTCCCCGACTCTCCTTCTCTCGTCTGCCCCAGCATGGCAAAGTTGCTTTACTTGTTTATTTTTTAACAATCACTGGTGTGGTGGAGGGCACCTGTGCTGGTAACCCTCACTCCCACAGAACATGTCAAAAACTCACGTTCTCCGAACATGGTTTGATTCTGGACCCTCCACGCTGTGAGTCGACTGGAGTTGCATGACTGAGCTTGAAGGTTAAGGGGGGATCATAGAATCATAGAAGATTAGGGTTGGAAGAGACCTCAGGAGGTCATCTAGTCCAACCCCCCTGCTCAAAGCAGGACCAACCCCAACTACCGGTAAATCATCCCAGCCCCAGCTTTGTCAAGCCGGGCCTTAAAAACCTCTAAGGATGGAGATTCCACCACCTCCCTAGGTAACCCATTCTGGTGCTTCACCACCCTCCTAGTCAAATAGTTTTTCATATGTCGCAGGCTGGCTAGCCCCTTTAAATGAAGCAGGTCCAGGCGCACCCAGGCTGGGCCTAATGAGGGATGAGTTGACACCTGAGTCAGAGGATGAGGAGGAAGCCACAGAGAGGAAATGGGGGTAGCCCAGGAAGGGGCTGAGGCTAGAGCCTAGAAAGAATCTGTGGAAAGCTGAGCCCCAGAAAGAGACTGGCAGGAAGAAGCTTGACTGTCCTTCAGCCCGAGGGAGCAGAGATCTGGGCTCCGAGTGAGTCATGCTATGGTTAGGGGACTGTTGTGGGAGGGGAAATGAGGACTACACCCAGGAAAAGGCAACTGAGTGCCTGAAGAACCTGGTGTGGGTGGGGGGGGGCAGTAACAGAGCTCCATGGGTGGAGAGTTCTCTGCAGTGTTAATAAATAAACCAGCAATGGGGCTGCTTAATGCAAAAACGGTGTCTGTGCAGCAACTGAAGAGCAGGTGCAGTAGTGGCTAGAGCGGTAGGTTCATACTCAGCCAGAAGAGGGAGTGCATGGACAGCCCTGACTGATAGCCGGTGTAACAGTCCACCTGCAGTGTTGCCTAGTGAATAGAGCACTGGCTCTGGTCTCAGGAATAGGGGGTCTAGTCTCAACTCTGATGCTGGGTGACCTTGGGCAAGATGCTACACTGCTCTGTGCCTCAGTTTCCCCAGCTGTAAAATGTTGCTGGCCTCATTTATAAAGTGCTTGGAGATCTCCTGGTGAAAAGAGCAGGGTCTGGTTACACTCCAATGGCCAGCTCCTCCCGGGGGGATGCAGTGCTGGCAGGACTCAGGTAGCTGCGCGTATTTTCACCTCCATCTTGTGCTCCCCCTTGCTCAGAGCAGATGTCAAGGACAGCAATGTCAGGAAAGTCAGCCTAGTGTGGCAAGGCCTAGTGGTGATGGGGGAGACAGAGCACAGGACAACGCCAGTCTGAACACGAGGAGAAGCTTGCTGTGGTGAGATCCCTCCCCAAAAGAGTTCACCATCAAATAAGACAAAGGGAAGCAAGGGAAATAGAGGGGCAAGTGATCTGCCTGAGGTCACACCAGGCAGCTGGGAAGAGACCCTCATAATCTGTGCCCTCTCCCCAGGCCACCCTGCCTCTGCCAGCTCTTGCTTCTGGGGCATCAGAGATCAGATGGCCCAAAGGCTCTGCAGCATGTGTGTGCTGCTGCAGCAAAGCCCCTGCTTGCTCGTCGGCTGCCTGGCCTGGCGGTCAGCATAGTGGGCTGGCAGTCAGGAGGCCCATGTGCCATTTGTGACACTGAGCTGCAGTGCCCACTGTCCTCTCCCTAGTTAGTCACTTACAGCAGTGCAACGGGGGTGAAAAGAGCAGCCAGGGCTGGGACTGGCGAATGCTGATGGGCCAGTATTTTGTGCCCACTTTTCCCAGTGTGGCCAGCTGCCTGGGGGAGGTTGGTGGGAATGGAGAGGGATGTGAGGAGCTGTGTGGACACTGGGGTTGTATGTCATCCTGATCCCTGCCCCTATTGCATCCAGGGGACGCTGCAGGGTAGATGCACCGGGCTCTGCATCCACAATCCCCTGGTTCCAAGGAGCCTGCCTCTGAGCAGGATCTGAGGGTGCCAGTTCAACCTGAGCTCTCTACACCCCAGGCCCTCCAGCAACCCCCTCACACACACACACACCTGAGAGCACTTGGTCAGCTGGCAGGCTCCAGGGCACAGTGCTGTCCTAGGGAGCGATAGACCTGCCTGAAGGTTGGTATCATCTGATCAGGGTCAGTCAAGATTTGAGGTCCCCCCCGCCTGTCTCCTGGGGCCATCTGCCCCACTTTTCTACTCCTCCCCTGGGTGCTTCCCCCACAGCCAGCACACCACGCTATGCTGATTGTTGCCTTAACCCAGCCAGCTGGAGCAACTGTCCCAGCTAGGTGGAGAGGTGCCAGGGTCAGGTACGTGGCACTGGCCCTTCCGTGCCAGGAGATGAGTGGCGAGGAAAGCCATGGAGCTGGCGATCTCTCCTCACATTACACATAGGCTGGATGTGCGCAGCATGGTCAGAAAAACTGCAACCTGGGGTTTCTTTTTCTGCTTCTCAGCTGTAGCACGGAGCTGAGGAGCTGGTTGTGTAACAGTGGCCTGTGGACAGACTGCAGCAGCTCAGATTGCAGAAGAGGGAACCTCCTTTCTTCTGGGGACTGGGCTGGTCTTAATCCCTATTCCAACCTGTTTGCTCAGGAAAGGGGCAGCTGGGGGCTTTTGGCCAGGACAAACCAAGCAGCAAGGGTTAGTCATTATATCACCAGAGTCTCATCTTCCACGTCAGCCACAGATTCCAAGCCCCGGTGTTGTTTTAAGCCCCTGTATGACTCCACTGAGAGGATGTGCACATGGGACCAGGGAGTGGAGGGATGTCCTTTCACCATCGGGGCTGTTAGATCAACCCTCGCTTAAGGCACAATGAGAAATAAACTGGGGGAGTCTATCCCTGATCAGCCTTTATTTACTTTGCAAAATCATCCAAGAATTATACTCCCAAGAGACACAAAGCGAGAACCAGGGCCGTCTCCAGGGTTTTTGCCACCCCAAGCAGCAAAAAGAAAGAAAGAAAAGAAGCCGCGATTGCGATCTGCAGCTCTACCGCCGCCACTTCAGTCTTCGGCGGCAATTCGGCGGCAGGTCCTTCGCTCCAAGAGGGAGTGAGGGACCCACTGCCGAATTGCCGCCGAAGACCTGGACATGCCGTCCCTCACCTTTGGCCGCCCCAAGCAGCTGCTTGCTGGGCTGGTGCCTGGAGCCGGGCCTGGCCAGAATAGGAGGTGTTGGGGGAACCCAGGACTGAGGAGCACTGACCGAGATATGGGAGAGTCCAGGATTGGAGCAGGAGGGGGCGCTGCAGGTCAGAACTGAGGGGCATTGGTAGAGCTGGGGGTGGCCCAGGGCAGGAATAGCTAGATCCAGAGTGACACATCAACATCTTGAGCAAGAAGGCTTTTTAGAAGGGCAGGGCTGTCCAGAGGATTCAGGGGGCCTGGGGCAAAGCAATTTTGGGGGCTCCTTCTATAAAAAAAAGTTGCAATACTATAGAATACTATATTCTTGTGGGGGCCCCTGCGGGGCCTGGGGCCTGGGGCAAATTGCCCCCTCCTCAGGCTGCCCTGTAGAAGGGATCATGTGGGAGCCTGCATTTGAGGTGAAAAATCCACCTACATAATTTGGGACCCACCCATTCTACTACTCCAAGGGCTTACGAGCAGGTGCGCGTAAAGGACTAGGTTAACCCCATGATGCCAGGAGCTGGACCTGCCTGTTGTGAAACATGCATCCAGCCATGGGTGCATCTGCAATCATGTGGGTTAAAAACAAATATTTCCCAGTGCCTTTGCAGCACATCTCCTTGCAGTGGAAGGGCGCAGTCACCTGATGTCCCTCGGGAGCTGATGTTCCGAGCTGTCATCTCCTGCACATCACCGACCTATACCAAAGGACTGCCTGTAGATGAGTGAAATGTGCTGATTGTACACAAAACGAACAGGTGAGTGTGGAGAACGCAGAACACTGCCAGCAGCAGATTATATTTAGCAGTCTTGGACCTGCTGTGAGGATGGCAGTTTCCAAGAGAGTGAAGGGAGCGGGATCAAATGCAGAGGTGAATAGCAAGAGCATTTGCAAAGGGGAATGATGGGAGAGGATGGACGGTTGGTCCGGAACTTGTGCTTTGGATGGGATGTTCTGGTTTGTGAAAGGCCCTTGCTGATAACACAGGAGATCAGCTGTTTTGCTTGGCTGAGCTTCATGTAAATGTTCTGTTTGCTTTCCATGTGTGTGAGTCCACATCTCACACACCCACATGGCCCCTGCTCCTGGGTTTGGCTCTGAGGTGAGGTCCAAACAAACCCAAAAGACTGAAAGCAAAATTCACTGGGAATCAATGACTTTCAGCTTTTTTTCTTTTTTTGGAGGGGGGGAAGGGGTCGAAATTGCAAAATTTGCATCATTTGGATTAGAGATGTGTCTGAACTGGAACCCCAAATCTGATCTGCCCAGCCCTGTAATGGGCAGAACCAGAGCCACAGATCCAAACTCTCCTGTCCTTGAAGGTTTGAAATCCAGATAAGAACTTTGGGCTTTCTGGTGTCCATTTGAGGGTCTCCAAACATGTTAATTTATTAATTGAGCCTTACAATCCCTGTGTGAGGCAGTCAAGGATTAGTATATCTGTTTTACATATGGGGAAACTGAGGCACAGTAACTTGCTCATGTCTACAGAGGGAATGCACAATGGACTATTTGAAACCACTAGACTACACTGAATCTCCTGGCTAGGACTAGAACCCAGGAGTCCTGACTTCTGAAACTGTCCTATCCCCTAGGCAACATTCTTGAGGAGGCAAAGCAGGTGACAGTCCATGTCCCTTTCACTAAAGAGCCAGCGCATTCTGAGATGTACAATTAGTGGCTGTGTTTCTGCTTCCTGTACGTGCATCCCCTGGTGTTAATTGATGCTGAGGTTAGCAGCACTTTCTCTAGTGTAATCTGGACAGCGCCTGTCACTTACAGACAGAGACAGCTGTAATGTGTGCTCTGCAGCCCTGCTGACTGCTCTGGCTTTAAGAAAGGCAGGGTGTGAGGTTTCAAGGAGCCTGAAATGTCGTAAGCATCTCTCTCTGAGGCTTGCTGTAACCTCTAGCCTTGGATTTCACTTGGGCAAGCCAGATTGGATCCCATTGTTGGCTGAAATGTATAAAAGTGGGCTGAGAGGATATATGGCCTGTGGATAGGAGCAGGGAATTGAGTACCAGAACTCCTAAGTCATGGAGCAGGACCCATCACTGATTTGCCCCATGATCTTGGATGTTGCTTCACCGCTCTGTGCCTCAGTTTCCCCCATTGGTAAAATGGGGATAATAAAATACCCCTCCTATTTCACAAGGAGGTCGTGTTGCTTACTTAATGCCAGTAAGAGATCTTGGGTAAAAGAAATGAGCAGGATCAGTTATCATTATTGCAACAAGTCAGTGAGCCTCTAGGTGCTTCAGCACAGCTGTTTAGAACTTCTCAGTGACCGTGGGGATAAAACACCCATTCTTTTACTCTAGAAGCAGTGGCCCCTTCCACCCAAGCTGAAGGAGAATCACCTCTCGCTTGTAAGCAACGTAGGGCTTATGATACATAGCTGAACAGTCCTGGTTCCATGCAGCAGAGGGCAGTGGTGCACAGACCCACCAGCCAATAGAATATTCTTATCTAAAAGAATGACTGTTACAAATGAGCAAAATTAAAGAGTTTCCTACTAGACCTGGCACTTTCCATCCAATGGTCCCAAAGAATTTTATAGACACTAATGCATTAAACCAGCTACAATTATCCCCATTATACAGAACAGTTAAATTTTTATTTGCACTCATATAACATGTCAGCGTCAGAGGCAAGAAGAGAACCCAGGTATCCCAGTGCAGCTGCTCTAACCATTGAACTGTGCTGCCTCCTCAGCCTGGCTGCTCTGATTGCCTTTTGTGTCCTCTGAGCTTGTTAATGATGTCCAACAGGTTGTTCTAAGCAAAAAAAAGAGTGATCAGCCCCAGCTAGCACTGACCCTTAACTCCTCACTGTAGGTAATAGCAGCTGTCTGCTGCACCTTGACGGGACCTCACCTGCAGCTCTCAGCTCTGATTAAAACCACCACTTACACTCACACCACAGAACCAGGGACTTGCTCTCCCATGTGACATGTTGGTGTCTGCAGGAATGGAGGGTCTGGGCCGGTTGGTGGGGTGAGACACTCAGGTACACGCATGCCACACGGCCCACTACACACCATGTCAGACATGGATGTGGTCAGTCCAAGGGAACTTCCCTTTGCATAGTGTCTTTCAGATTGAAAGGAACTGGCTTGAGCTCCCCTGCCCTGTGCTAGATGGAATCAGAGCTGCCCTGCTGTGTAGTTCTAGGATCGGTACTGCTAGGATTCTTTTAGCTTAAGAATAAAGGCCTGGATCCTGAATGGTACTTAGGGTCTGAACTTCCATTGATTAGGAAGTTAGAAGCTTCAATATCTTTGAAGATCTGGGCCTTTAAAGTGCATGGTCCATCCCTTTGGACAGCGGGAAATAGCAGAAGATCAGAAATAATGGTGACAGGAGGCAGAAATTTAGCATTGGCAAGAGCTGAAAAAGGTATGTTTTCCCTTGACACCTGGAATAGAATGGGGAGTTGTGGGGAGAGACACAGGGAAGTTTGAATTAGTTGATATTGGTCCTGCTTTGAGCAGGGGGTTGGCCTAGATGACCTCCTGAAGTCTCTTCCAACCCTAATTTTCTATGATTCTATGAAGCAGTTCCTGGTGCCGAGCGCTGCAGCCTGCAGTGGAGAAGGCTCTCGCAGTGGCCTGATCCTATGGAATGACCAAAAGGAGGCCAGTCCCAGCCAAGTCAGGTGAAGCAAGGGCCTTCTGGTCAGGGAGAGCGAGCCCAAGAAGGTCCATTTGCACCCGAAACCTGAAATCATGAGGTCAAGCTGGCTGCGTGTGCAGCCTCTTGCTGAGTGACTGCCCCGGTCCCCACTGGAGTCTACGGTGCTGTGTCTCTGCAGCTGGCCCCTGGATGCAGAGGGCCACAGAGCCTGGTGGGAACAAGAGCCAGAGCCAGTTGGAGGGGAGGGGGCCACCCCAAAATGGCAGAACACAGCTGTGAAATCCTCCTAGGAGCAGTTAAAAACATCGACAAGAGTCAGGCTCCAACCACCAGAGCAGATTGGGAGCAGGGCGCTCACCTAGGACTGGAGTTATTGTGGCACCTTAGAGACTAACAAATTTATTTGAGCATAAGCTTTTGTGGGCTACAGCCCACTTCATCAGATGCATAGAATGGAACATATAGTAAGAAATATACATACAGAGAACATGAAAAGGTGTAAGTAGCCATACCAACTGTAAGAGGCTAATTAATCAAGATGAGCTATTATCAGCAGGAGAAAAAAACTTTTGTAATGATAATCAAGATGGCCCATTTTAGACAGTTGACAAGAAGGTGTGAGAATACTTAACATGGGGAAATAGATTCAATATGTGTAATGACCCAGCCACTCCCAGTCTCCATTCAAACCCAAGTTAATGGTATCTAGTTTGCATATTAATTCAAGCTCAGCAGTTTCTCGTTGGAGTCTGTTTTTGAAGCTTTTCTGTTGCAAAATTGCCCCCTTTAAGTCTGTCACTGAGTGGTCAGAGAGGTTGAAGTGCTCTCCTACAGGTTTTTGAATGTTACGATTCCTGATGTCAGATTTGTGTCCATTTATTTTTTTGCGTAGAGACTGTCCGGTTTGGCCAGTTTACATGGCAGAGGGGCATTGCTGTCACATGATGGCATATATCACATTGGTAGATGTGCAGGTGAACAAGCCCCTGATGATGTGGCTGATGTGATTAGGTCCTATGATGGTGTCATTTGAATAAATATGTGGACAGAGTTGGCATCAGGTTTTGTTGCAAGGATAGGTTCCTGGGTTAGTGTTTTTGTTGTGTGGTGTGTGGTTGCTGGTGAGTATTTGCTTCAGGTTGGGGGGCTGTCTGTAAGCAAGGACTGGCCTGTCTCCTAAAGTCTGTGAGAGTGAGGGATCATCTTTCAGGATAGGTTGTAGATCTTTGATGATGCGCTGGAGAGGTTTTAGTTGGGGGCTGAAGGTGACGGCTAGTGGTGTTCTGTTATTTTCTTTGTTGGGCCTGTCTTGTAGTAGGTGACTTCTGGGTACTCTTCTGGCTCTGTCAATCTGTTTTTTTCACTTCAGCAGGTGGGTATTGTAGATTTAAGAATGCTTGATAGAGATCTTGTAGATGTTTGTCTCTGTCTGAGCAATTGGAGCAAATGTGGTTGTATCTTAGAGCCTGGCTGTAGACAATGGATCGTGTGGTGTGTCCTGGATGGAAGTGGGAGGCATGTAGGTAAGTATAGTGGTCAGGAGCTCTGGGTTCACGTCTCTACCATGGACTCCTGTGTGATCTCAGGTAAGTCACTGAGCCGGTCTGTGCCTCAGGGGGTAATGGCTCTACCCTGCCCACAGGGCTTTATAAGAAAAAGACATTGAAGATTGAGAGGTTCTCAGATTTTAGGAAGATGGGGGGCATAATAGTACCTACAATAGATAGGACTGAAAGGAGGGCAGGATCCATCTGGATTCTCTGCTGAGCAGTTACTGCTTGGCTCCTCCCATCCCAGGTCTAACTGGGGCTGGGTTTTTCCCTGGGACATAGGTAACTGAGGCACCAGGGATTGCTCAGGTAACAGAGGTAGAAACAGGCCTGATCCAAAGATGCCATCCCTCCTCCCCAGCTTCATGGTACAGGGCCCGTCAATCACTGACTGGTAATAATAATAGCACAGTGCACTGATCCCCTAGGGGACCTTGCCAACCCACTCTGGAATGGGCCAATCCTCTGCCACTGCTTTTGCTGCTCCCCCGGGGAAGGGAATGTGATGCTACCCACTCTGAATGGCACTATCCCCAAGCAGACTGAGGGGGGGGGAAGAGCCCTGCTTGGAGAGGAGGAAATGCCTTTTTGTTAGATGCTAATATCTTGGTAATCCGCAGCAGGGATGGGGGAGGGCTAAGCACAAAGGATGGGGGTTTGGTCCCATTGACCAGGGAGTTGTGAGAGAGAGAGAGAGTAGCGCTGTCTCTTTAAATATTCAAAGACATTCACTGGCTGAAATGATGTGTTATTAGTGCTGCTGAACCCCCTGGTAAAGGGGTCTAACAGACCTGTGGGTAGCCAGCACGCAGGAAGCTGTGTCTTGTATGTATGTGTCATTATGTGGGGTATGCTCTTGTGTATGCACAGAGCTAGATCTGTATCATCCATTGAAGTCCAGGGGCCCTGCTGGCTGTTCAGCATATTTGAAAAATCAGACCACTTATGCAGGTATCTAAATATGGATTTGGAGGCCTAACTTTGCCCCTAGCCAACCCCCAAACATTTTACATGGGAGCCTTGGGCTTCATTTTCAGAGTCAACCCCAGTGAAGGCCAGTATGAGCTGCAGCTGCTCACCACTTCAAAAACTCAGTGCCACTGCTGTGTCATTACTACAAGAATAGATATAGGGCTGTGTCATAGCTCACAGTGCTAGATGGCTGAATGAGGTGGGCAGAGTGTGGCCGGGGGTGAAGTGTCTACCCCTCTCGGTGCATTAAGATAGGGAGGAATAAGGGGGTCTGGACTATGGGGGAGAGGTAGGACCCATGTCTTTCTCTTTCTCTCTGGGCCAAACTCTGCTCACAGTTACCCTGGTGTAAATCTGGAGTAGTCCCATTGAATTCAGTCAATTGAGTTAATGTGGATCTACATCGGGGTAACCGAGGCAGAACTCAGTCTTCCATTTGGGAGGCTGTTTAGCCTAGTGGATAGAGCACAGGCCTGGGATTTAGGAAACCTGAGGTTTATTCCCAGCTCTGCCTCTCGCCTGGTGGGTGATCTTGAGCTAGTGACTTTCCCTTCTTTTGCCTCCGTTTCCCTGTCTGTGAAATGGGGATCATGATATTGACCCCCTTTATAAAGCACTTTGAGATCTAAAGTCCTTTATAAAAGTTAGGTATTATTAATACCTCTATGCAGTGTATAATGATAGCTATCTACCATAAAACTCGTCCCTCTCCCCCATCTATCACTGTGTAATTTGGCCGGCAGACCAGACACCAGTGAGGGTATAGGACCCATCCTTTTTATCTTTGCCATTTAAGAGATCGATACCCACTCTCCGGTATCCACAACCGTACCGAGAGGAGATTTGTTCCGAAGCCTTTGGGCTAGTGCTGCCCCTGAGTTATAAATTAAGGAGGAGCCAATCTAGCTGCAATCTTCCCTGAATCGATAAGGAGTAAATTGGCTCATAGGATGTGATGATAGCAAATTACAGGCCTCTACCCAGAGATCGAAACCAAAGCAGCGGTGAGCTCGGCCATTGTTCTCAAATTGGGCAATGGGGTTGAGAAGGGCCCTAACAAAACAGGAAGTCTAGTCCTAAGGAAGAAAAATGGACAATACTAAGAGATGGGAGTTTGCGGTCAGAGCTTCAGCGTGTGAATTACAGGTGGGCTGACGGGATGGCAAACAAGCACCATCGAGCATGGCAGTGATCAGGAATCACACAAGGTTTCCCCGGGAAGCGTTGTCCAAACAGCTGTGGCGGTGGCCTCTTTCCCTAGAGGACAGGTAGGGACCATTGAATTGTGGAGGTGAATGTGTGGTTATGCAGGTGGTGTTGGAGAAAGGGCTTTGGATTCTTCGACCATGGGATGTTGTTCTGGGAAGAAGGATTGCTAGGAAGAGATGGGATCCACCTAACAAAGAGAGGGAAGAGCATCTTTGCAGGCAGGCTGGCTAACCTAGTGAGGAAGGCTTTAAATTAGGTTCGCAGGGGGATGGTGACCTAAGCCCAGAAGTAAGTGGGGAAGTGGGAAGTGGGAAACACAAGGAGGAGAGTACAAGACAGGAAGCCTCCTGATTCACACTGAGAAGGTAGGACAATCAGCTAGTTATCTTAGGTGCATGTACACGAACACAAGAAGCCTGGGAAACAAGCAGGAAGAATTGGAAATCCTGGCACAATCAAGGAATTGTGATGTGACTGGAATAACAGAAACTTGGTGGGGCAGTTCACGTGACTGGAGCACTGTCGTGGATGGGTATAAACTGTTCAGGAAGGACAGGTATGGGAGGAAAGGTGGAGGAGTTGCATTGTATGTAAGAAAATGGTATGATTGCTCAGAGTTCCAGTATGAAACTGGAGAAAAGCCTGTTGAGAGTCTTTGGGTTAAGTTTAGAGGTGAGCGCAACAAGGGTGATGTTGTGATGGGCGTGTGCTATAGACCACCAGACTATAGGAGGATGAGGTAGACAAGGCTTTCTTCGGACAACTAACTGAATTTTCCAGATCACAGGCCCTGGTTCTAATGGGACACTT
Source organism: Mauremys mutica (assembly GCF_020497125.1). Classification (NCBI taxonomy): domain Eukaryota; kingdom Metazoa; phylum Chordata; order Testudines; family Geoemydidae; genus Mauremys; species Mauremys mutica. The sequence continues at coordinate 45,141,001 of NC_059082.1, read as the reverse complement.
CAACCATCCTGACATCTGCTGGGAGAGCAATATAGCAATGCACAGACAATCCAGGAAGTTTTTGGAGAGTGTTGGGGACAACTTCCTGGTACAAGTGCTGGAGGAACCAATTAGGGGCCGTGCTCCTCTTGACCTGCTGCTTACAAACAGGGAAGAACTGGTAGGGGAAGTAGAAGTGGGTGGCAACCTAGGCAGCAGTGACCATGAGATGTTTGAGTTCAGGATCCTGACAAAAGGAAGAGAGGAGAGTAGCATAATATGGACCCTGGACTTCAGAAAAGCAGACTTAGATTCCCTTAGGGAACTGATGGGCAGGATCCCCTGGGAGGCTAATATGAGGGGGAAAGGCATCCAGGAGAGCTGGCTGTATTTTAAAGAAGCCTTATGGAGAGTGCAGGAACAAACTATCCCCAAGTGCAGAAAGAATAGCAAATATGGCAGGCAACCAGCTTGGCTTAACATTAAATCTTCAGTGAGCTTAAACTCAAAAAGGAAGCTTACAAGAAGTGGAAATTTGGACATATGACTAGGGAGGAGTATAAAAATATTGCTAGAGCATGCAGAGGTGTAATCAGGAAGACCAAGGCACAATTGGAGTTGCAGCTAGCAAGGGGTGTGAAGGGTAACAAGAAGGGTTTCTAGAGGTATGTTAGCAACAAGAAGAAGCTCAGGGAAAGTGTGGGACCCTTACTGAATGAGGGAGGCAACATAGTGACAGATGATGTGGAAAAAGGTGAAGAATTCAATGCTTTTTTTGCCTCAGTCTTCACAGACAAGGTCAAAGCCCAGACTGCAGCTCTGGGCAGCACTGTATGGGGAGGAAGTGAGCAGCCCTCAGTGCTGAAAGAACAGGTTAAGGACTATTTAGAAAAGGTGGACATGCACAAGTCCATGGGTCCAGATCTAATGCATCCAAGCAGGGCTGGCTCCAGACCCCAGTGCGCCAAGCACGCGCTTGGGGCGGCATTTTGCCGGGAGGGTGGCAGGTGGCTCCGGCGGGCCTTCCGCAGGCATGCCTGCAGGAGGTCCACCGGAGCCGCGGGATGAGCGGCTCCGGAGGACCTCCCGTAGGCATGACTGCGGAGGGCCCGTTGGTCCCGCAGCTCCGGTGGACCTCCCGCAGGCATGCCTGCGGATGCTCCACCGGAGCCGCGGGACCAGCGGACCCTTTGCGGGCACGTCTGCAAGAGGTCCCGCGGAGCCGTGGGACCGGTGACCGCCAGCGCGCCCCCCGCGGCGTGGCACCGTGCTTGGGGTGGCCAAATTGCTAGAGCCGCCCCTGCATCCAAGGGTGCTGAGGGAGTTGGCTGATGTGATTGCAGACCAATTGGCCATTATCTTTGAAAACTCGGGGCGATCCGGGGAGGTCCCGGATGATTGAAAAAAGGCAAATTTAGTGCCCATATTTTAAAAAGGGAAGAAAAAGAACCCAGGCAACTACAGACCAGTCAGCCCCACTTCAGTCCCCGGCAAAATCATGGAGCAGGTACTCAAGGAATCCATTTTGAAGCACTTGGAGGAGAGGAAGGTGATCAGGAACAGTCAACATGGATTCATCAAGGACAAGTCATGTCTGATTGCCTTCTATGATGAGATAACTGGCTTTGTGGATACGTGGAAAGCGGTGAATGTGATATATCTTGACTTTAGCAAAGCTTTTGATACGGGCTCCCGCAGTATTCTTGCCAGCAAGTTAAAGAAGTATGGATTGGATGAATGGATGATAAGGTGGATAGAAAGCTGGCTAGATTGTCAGGCTCAACAGGTAGTGATCAATGGCTCGATGTCTAGTTGGAAGCCAGTATCAAACGGAGTGCCCCAGGGGTCGGTCCTGAGGCTGGTTTGTTCAGCATCTTTATTACTGATCTGGATGATGGGATGAATTGCACCCTCAGCAAGTTCGCAGATAACACTAAGCTGGGGGAAGATGTAGATACACTGGAGGGTAGGGATAGGCTCCAGAGTGACCTAGACAAATTGGAGGATTGGGCCAAAAGAAATCTAGGGTGACCAGACAGCAAGTGTGAAAAATCAGGACAGGGGTGGGGGTAATGGGAGCCTATATATGAAAAAGACCCAAAAATCAGGACTGTCCCTATAAAATCAGGACATCTGGTTACCCTAAAAGAAATCTGATGAGGTTCAACGAGGACAAGTGCAGAGTCCTGATGTAGCAGGGTGACCACCCGCTCCAGCCCGGAAGGGGTTGGAAAAGCCCTGCAGAGGGCTGGGGCTGGGCAAGGCAAAACCCTGGCTGATTGGGGGAAGTGGCTGCAGCTGGGGCCATGCCCCAAACTGAGCAACAGGGCCTTATAAGAAGGCCAGGGAAGCCAGAGAGAGCAGTCTCTCTCTGACTGGAGAGGGAGACAGGCCTGGTTGCTGGGGAACTCACCCAGGGGACCTAGAGTGAGGCAGGGCTGGGGAAAGGCCTTAGGAGCTGGGAACCCCTAGGCCAGCAACTCCCCAGGCTGCAGGGCCTAGTTCTAGGCCCACCTAGATATTGGGCTTGCAGAGGGGCAGCCTGAGGATGAGTAAAGGCAGCCAGTCCAGACCCCTTTGCCGATGATGAGTGGCTGATACTGCAGTCTGCCCCAGTGAACGGGGGCTAGATGGAGACTGGGCAGTAGCCAAAACTGAGGTGAAGTGGGGATAGTGGGTTGGGGGTTCCCCAGGGAGGGAGACCCAGATTGGTGGGGCACTGCCAGGGGGCAGCACCCTAGTTAAAGGGGCACTGAGGTCCAGGGAGGGACACGGGGGCCAGAGGACAGGTGGATCACTGGCCTGCAGAGGGTGCTCCTGAGGGGACCAAGCTAATTCCCAGAAGTCACCAGCAGGAGGCGCCACAGGGGTGAGTCTGCATGTCTACACCTGCACTTAGGCTATGGCTACATTAGCGCTTCAAAGCGCTGCCGCGGCAGCGCTCCCGCGGCAGCGCTTTGAAGCGCTAAGTGTAGTCAAAGCCCCAGCGCTGGGAGAAAGCTCTCCCAGCGCTGTCCGTACTCCAGCTCCCTGTGGGGAATAACGGACAGCGCTGGGAGCCGCGCTCCCAGCGCTGGGGCTTTGACTACACTGGCGCTTTGTAGCGCCGCAATTTGCAGCGCTGCAGAGGGTGTTTTTTCACACCCTGCTGCAGCGCTGCAAATTTGCAAGTGTAGCCATACCCTTAGGATGGAAGAATCCTAGGCACCACTACAGGCTGGGGACCAACTGGCTAAGCAGCTGTTCTGCAGAAAAGGACCTGGGAATTACAGTGGATGAGAAGCTGGATATGAGTCAGCAGTGTGCCCTTGTTGCCAAGAAGGCCAACGGCATATTGGGCTGTATTAGTAGGAGCATTGCCAGCAGATCGAGGGAATTGATTATTCCCCTCTATTCAGCACTGGTGAGGCCACATCTGGAGTATTGCGTCCAGTTTTGGTCCCACCACTACGGGAGGGATGTGGACAAATTTGAGAGAGTCCAGCAGAGGGCAACAAAAATGATTGGGGGCTGGGGCACATGACTTACGAGGAGAGGCTGAGGGAACTGGGGTTATTTAGTCGCCAGAGGAGAAGAATGAGGGGGGATTTGATAGCAGCCTTCAACTATCTGAAGTGGGATTCCAAAGATGATGGAGCTCAGTGCTTCTATATTGTGATGCCAATTTTTCCCAATCTAGCGCTAAAAATTTCCCAAATCTGGTGAAAAATTCCCAGATAAAGTTTTTTATTTCAAAATCTCAAGGGAACGTAATATGTGTGTTTTAATAACTATATAATATATATTATATCCAAATTATTCTTTTTTGTTCGAGATATTTCACATTTATTATAATTTTTATATGTATAGACATGTTTTTCAATTTTCAATTTGTTACTTATACAGTAAATAAAATATTTAACACATGAGGAGGAGGACTGAAATTATAGAAAACCGTGTATTTTACACAAATTTCACTAAAGTATTACAATACAAAAGTATTAATACAAAAGTATTAATAAGTACAGCATGTGCCCTGCAGTGTACTGTACATCAAAGTTACTTTGAAAAAATAAAATGTAAACATATGATTATAAATAAGATACAAAAGCAAACAGAACAAATAACACTCTTTTATATAATTCTCCTTATTATTATAATCTCTGGGTTTTACTCTGGCAGGAATGCTATCCCGTTGTTTTTGTTTCGACGTGGACGGATCTTTGTCTACTCCTGCAGTCCTCTTCGTCTTCTCACCAGCCGTACCGGTCTCTTTATTCATTTTTTACAGTTAGATAAAAAATGGAAAGAGATCTCTGAAATAATGGAATGCAATAATTAGTATAATGTATATTTCAATTTATATTTAAATCAAAGAAGGGAACATATTATATATTATTACCTAACACAGTAGGCGAAGATATTTAATATTTGCTTGGAGGAAGGTGCTGTTACAAATTTATGAACAGCCGAATGCTCTGGTGCACATTCTCTGTGCAACTGCAAGCACAAAAGACAAAATTTTAGAGATTTAATGACAGATCAAGAAACTAATCATAATCAGTAAATATTGGAATATATTTAATTATTGGAAGAAACCTTACCTAGAAGATAAATTTGATAACCATCTCCTCGTTACCCGCCAGCCAGCTGTAGCTGAGGTTGGTTTGTTGTGAGTGCATGTGCGCACTTGTCACTTCACTTGTGCCATCATGATATAGTATGTTGAAGCACCACCAATAGGAGAACGGCACAGCCCAATTATGAAAATCACGTGACAAATATTCACCAATGGAAGAATGCATTTTGAGGGAAATTTAAAAGAAGCGTAAATATTTTACTTTTTATGAAAACTTCCCAGGATTTTTGAGATTTGGAAAGTCTTTTACTTTTTATGAAATTTCCCCAGGATTATTTAGGTTTTGAATGAAAATTCTCAATTTCCCAAGTTGAAACATTTTACTCAAAAATTCCCAGATTTTAGGAAAATTCCCAGGATATAGAAGCACTGATGGAGCTAGGCTGTTCTCAGTGGTGGCAGATGACAGAACAAGGAGCAATGGTCTCAAGTTGCACTGGTGGAGGTCTAGGTTGGATATTAGGAAACACTATTTCACTAGGAGGGTGGTGAAGCACTAGAATGGGTTACCTGGGGGCGGGGGGTTGGAATCTCCATCCTTAGTGGTTTTTCAGGCCCGGCTTGACAAAGCCCTGGCTGGGATGATTTAGTTGGTGGTGGTGGTCCTGCTTTGAACAGGGGATTGGACTAGATGACCTCCTGAGGTCTCTTCCAACCCTAATATTCTATGATTCTATGGCAGGGAGAGCTTGACTAAGGAATTTGGAGAGCCGTGGTGGGGGCAAGAGACCTAGCACAGGTCACACATGAAATGAGTTATGCCAGGTCTAGCAAGTGGGGTGGAATGTAGCATGGATAGCAATCTCTCCTCAAGGCTAGGGTTTCAATGAGCCCATGCACAAGTGGGGCCAGCATCCCCTGGGGATGTTGGCCCCATGGAGAGCCCTCCGGGTCTAAGGCTGGGTAAGGCTAAGTGTGGGTTTTGGTGTGCTAAGGGCACTGTAATAATGGCAACCAGAGGGGCCTTCTTCAGAAGGCAACAGAGCTTGAAGCTGAATGGTGTATGGGGCGGGACCTGCTGGCAGGGGAAGCCAAGGCAGAGTAGCAAGGGGAAGCATGGAGCTGGAGAAGGGGGAGCCAACCAGACCCCCAGGTGAACAATCTGGAGTGGGCAATCTGGCGCTAGGACTAGAATGGCAGGAAGTGCCAGCCATCAAGGCTGCAGTTTATCAGGAGAGCTGTGTGGGATGTCAGGCCTGTACGGGTGCTATCAGGCAAGCCTCGGGAGCATTGGCAGAGGTGGTTAGTGGACCCAGGACTGTTCTTCAGGACAAGCTTACAATGTCTTGTCAGAGCTCAAGGGGGAGGGGGAAGGATTGGAAGAGCAGGGAGGGGGCTGCAGGGCTGGAGTGAGGGGCATTGTCAGAGAGTTGGGTATCTTTCAAAGATCCAGCCTGCACTGCAATGGTGGCTACTCTCAGAATCCAGTTAAAGTGGGCTCCAAAATCCAGTTCTTCACCTCCTTCTTCCAAACCCATTTGCACTCTGCTGGAGTCTCCGATCCATTCATCAGCAGTGGTTAATTAAAGCCAGGGCAACTGGTGTAATTGACCTGCAGATGGCTCTATGTAATTTCTGTGTGTGCTGTATAATGAGGTATGTCAGATAACACAACACGTTTGCACGAGTGGCTGGACATGAGCTCTTTCTAGGCTATTGGGAGGTAAAGGCCAAGCCATTTGTATCTGGCAAGTGAGTCTCTCCTTAGGTCTGCAGTAAAAGTCTTGGACTTGACAAAGACCCCTGTATTAGAAGCCTTTGGGCATTCTTTAACATCCTCATTATTGAGACACATAACAAACTTGAGAGAGAGAGTGTGTGCATGTGTTCATCCATCTGTCCCACATTATCCCGCTGAATCTTCATCCCCTGTAGTGTCTGGACCAGGTAACAAGTTTATGAATCTGTTACCACATCAAAAGACTTGATCCTTTGGCTGAAGCAGTAGAGGCTTGTTCTAGATCCAGCGGCCTTGAGTTCAGTCCCTGCAGATGGCCCACCCCAAGGCCCACCCAGCTCTATCTAATGAGCATATGCAGAGAGATAAAAAGGTAATAAATTACATTAATGTAACTTTAAGGTTGCACATTTGCCCATGGAAAAGCCAGTCTAGGCAGTTTCTGGCCTTTTTGTTCACATATGCAGCTCAAGGTGTGTCAGTGTCATAGGTGCCCACTCCATGGCTGGAGCACCCATGGAAAAAATTTAGTGGATGCTTAGCATCCACTGGAAGCCAGCTCCCCTCCCCACCAGCACCTACCATCTGCCAGCAGCCCCGCCAATTAACCCCTCCCCCCAGCACCTCCCACCTGCCATGATCAGCTGTTCTGCAGTGTGCAGGAGGTGGGGGGGAAAGAGAGGAGCAGGGATGGGGCGCACACAGGGGAGGGGACGGAACTGGGCAGGAAGAGATGGGGCAGAGGTGGAGCAGGGGCAGGAAGAGGTGAGGTGGGGGTGGGGGCTTGAGAGAAGGGGTGGGGGTGGGGGTGGAGCAGGGGCAGGAAGAGGCGGGGTGGGGTGGGGTGGGGTGGGGGTGGGGGTGGAGCAGGGGCAGGAAGAGGCATGGTGGGGGCTAGGGGGAATGAGGCGGGGCGCGGGGTTGAGCACCCCCCAGGGCCCAGAGGAAGCCGGTGTCTGTCAGCAGTGTAGGTTTTTACAATGAAATATAAGGTCTGACCAGTGTTTAATTTGTAATGAAAGAGATGCCGGGGCTCAAGCAATATTTTTTACTTTCATAACTGATGCGCCAAGCCCACAGGGGCCGGGGCTCTGAACTGCCAGGCCTGGAGGGGCCTGGCAAAAATTAAGCACTGGTGTACACCGTAACCGTTATGAGGCTATATAGATCCAGGCCCAGGTTATCCCTGTGCTGTAGAGCCATGCTGCCAGCAGTGGAGTGCCTAGTGGCTGGGGGGGAGGGGTCTCATGGCCACGACTGGCATGAGGGTGTCATACATTCTTGTTGAGGGAGAACTGAAAGGAAAGTCACCTGCTTACATGTACACTGCCGCTGGGAGCAAACCACCTAAGTTTAGTCCCCGGGGGTCAAGGGGCTTGGACTCGGGTGGCTAGCCTGTGCCATCATCCATGCCACAATATCCCCACAGCTATTTTTAGCATGCTAGTTCGAGCAGAGATAGTGCATGTCTGTCCGAGCTGCAGTGTAGTCAACTCTACGGGGTTTCTCAGCCTGCATCTACCCTGAAAAGTAAGGGGGTGAGAGCCTGTGTTAAAGTGAAACCCAGGGTCTAACCTATACAGCCAGCCAGGTAAGCAAGTCTGGGTTAAATCCCAGGTAAAAGGGTTATGTGTATGTATGGTCGATAGATGGGGTTAGGGCTAAAAGCCAGGCAAGAGCCTCGGTTAACTCTGCAGGTGTGAGAACAGTTTCTCTGTGAGAGCTGCTTTGTGGCTAGGAGCAACATGCACAAGTAGTGATATCAGTAGAATAATCAAGGATAGATCCTGCCTCTTATGTTGGACAGTAGAACTAACTAGATATTGACAGAGAAATCAATAGACAGAGAAATAAACTGCAATGAAACAACATACTCAATTGCTCTGTTCATTAAGGCCAATTGCAAAATAAGAATTTTCTGTGAAAATTTTTGAAAGAAACAAAAAACGTCCACTTTGTTCAAAAATTTTCTTTGATTTTTGTCCTTTTTTTGTTTTTTGTCTAAATGAAATGAAACAAGTTTTGAAAATGTTTCTGTTTTTTCTCTTTTTCTCCTCCCCACCCCACTAGAAAAGAGGGGAAAGGGGGAGGGGGAATACAGAAAAAACATTTTTATGGAAAAATGTTGAGCAAAATAAAAATGTGCCCAGGAAAATGTGTTAATTTCAGATAGAGCTGGTTTTTTGGTTTTTTTGAGGGGGAAAGGGAAGGGAAATTGTTTCAGCAAACATATTCCAAGCAGTTCCTACTGTTTGATATCAAGGGATGGGGCTAGTCATGAGTGACAGATTCACAAGAAAGAAGACACGCCCCTCCAGTTCGAACCTTTTGAGTCTGTAGCTCACCCACCTCCAGTCCATCGTATGCAGTGTTTATATCACATTGTTTTCAATGTGTTTATCTGTGAAGGGGGAAATTGGGTTTTTTTTTCAGTTCACCTGCTATTGGGTTCTGTGTATTACACCTACCAATCTGTGGGTCTTCCACATTCAGGGGTGCAATGCAGACCAGTGGAGGGTTGTGTCACCACCTACTCTGCAGTCTTGGGTGCCTCACAATGCTTTGCTGTTGTAGCTCTCAACCTGTGCCACTCACTAACAGCCAAACAGCTGGCAGGTCACAACCTGAGTGTCTGTGTATAGTCACAGCTCTGGTCCAGCAACTCTGACCCCAGCAGCCTGTCAGCAACAGATGAGCCACTCTCTGGCTTCCATCAGCCTTGGTTACTGTTCACAGGGTCACTCCAACATTCCCCCAGTCCTGGATTCTCCCAAAAACATGTGTTCTGCACTGTCCAACCCTCTCCTGAACAGTCTAGATATTAAAGGTCTGTTGCCCCCGTCAAGAGTCAATATTCAACAGGCTGCTACTCTAACTGGAGTTACCAAGCAGTTCCGTTTAAACACAGCACTGGATTGGTTTAGATTAAATATAAAAGAAGTATATTAACAAAAGAAGATTGGATTATAAGTGAATTCAAGTATGGGAGATAATCAGAAATGGTTACAACCAAATGAAAGTGAAAACATGTATCTACAACTTAATCTAGAAAGTTTTAGTTCAAGGCTTTAGTTCAGGATGGCCTTTCTCACCCCTCTCTTCCAGCCAGATGGTGACTGACCCTTCCCTTGGTCAGAATCTCTCCCCAAAGCCCAAACGTGCTGCATCTTTGTCTTCTTAAGTGAAAGAGAGAGAGAACTTGGGGTTCTGCCCCTTTCTTTTATAGTCCAGTGCACCTTTCACGTGGATTCTTCAGAAAGTTACCCCTTGGTATCCAAGCAGTGAGGAAGGCAACATGGAGTCTGGTGGTGAAGGAGGCTCCATGCTCTTTCTTCCCACCCATGTTTGCTGAAATGCAAATTTACTTTGTCTCCTGCCATCTCCTCCCCACTGGCTGACAGGGCCAGCTCCAGGCACCAGCTTATCAAGCAGGTGCTTGGGGCGGCCACTCCGGAGTGGGGCGGCGCTTTCAGCTATTCGGCGGCAATTCGGCGGAGGGTCCCTCACTCCTGCTCGGAGCGAAGGACCTCCCGCTGAATTGGAGCAAAATTTAAGATCAGCAGCATTTTTAAGTGCGTATTTTTGGCAGGGAGGTTGGATTTCCTTTTTTTTTTTTGGCTGCTTGGGGCGGCAAAACCCCTGGAGCCGGCCCTGCTGGCTGAGGACGCTGTTTATTACGTACATGTAAATAGAGGTAAACACACATTCCTGTGATTAAGGGAGACCCGTTTAACAACGTTTGTTTAGGCAGAGCTGTCTGGTTTTAAAGTGCTCATAACATCACAGAGGGGGATTTCATAGCTTTGCATGTAATGTTGCTACACACATTTCACCATGATACTGTTGACCAGCAAGTTGTTAGTTACCAAATGAGACCTCACAAGGCACATTTTGTGCAAAGATTATTACATTGGTGTGTAGGATGTACAGTGCTGCTTTCATTCCTTGGATCTAACCAGAGCTTGGCCCCAGGGGAGGGGGCTATGGCAGGGGGTTCCCAGGAGATTGTGTGGGATGGGCAGGGAGACTTCCCTGGGGTGTAGATGGCAGAAGAAGGTATGGCCATGAGGCTGATGTGGTAGCTGGTAATAGTGCAGTTACAATTATGCTGGATAGGACCCATGGTGAATAGTGCCCTATAGGCAGCAGCAAGGTGGCGGGGTTAGAGAAAGGGACTGAGCACCAGGACACCTGGGTCCTTGTCCTGCTTCTTCCACTGATTCACAGTGTCACCTCAGTGAGTCACGGCATGCCTGGGGGCCTCAATCCCCTCCTCTCTAAAAGCAGTGATACTAATATCCTGGAGGGTTGGGAGGGCTAATTACAGAGTATTTGTCAAGTTCCTGAGACCCAGGTGTTCCATCAGTGCAATTAGGCGTGTAAACACTGGCTGTTTGGAAAGCAGTGTTAGATTCTCTGATAGAAGGTGCTGCTGAAGCCCAGGGTCTTGTTACCGCCACTCGCTTTCTGGGTTGGAAAGAGATATGGCTGGGAACACAACTCAACATCACTCTGCACTTACCTTGTGAGCCTGCTTGGCCCTGCCCTGAATCCATGGTAGAGCCCCGGCAACATATTATGAATGGTGGGTGACTATCATAGCAAATCCCTGGCTAGCTGGGGTGGTGCTGTGCTGTGCCGTTCCAAACCCCATGGTAGCAACAGGGAAAGAACATGGCTCTTCCTTGCTCCAAGAGTTCCCACTCTGAGTGTTGGAGAATCTCCCTCAGCTGTTAGCACTAAAAGTCCTGTGACACACGTCAGAGCAGTTCTGATTGTACCCAGTTGAGGGCAGCGTGGCACACATTAGTCTTCCTTCCCCAGGGCACATGGATTGAACTGCAGGAAGGCCGAGTAGTCCCGGAGATTCAGGAACAAAAACCAGCTCTTACCCCAGGACAGGCCAGAGTGCTGCAGTGAGCTCCTTCTAGTGCCTCTTAGAAGAGTGGCTCCTGCCTGAGGGCTCCCTCTGGTCCCAGCCCCAATGCCCCTTCTCCTCAGGTCACTCCCTTCTTACATGCAAGCATATTCCCAGGCACCCCGGAGCGGAGCCCTCCCTCCACCTGTGTGTGGGGAGCTGAGCCTCCACAGCGTACAGGGCACTCTGCCAAGGGAAGGCTTCCCACGGGCCCTCTGCCAATCTCTACCAGCGAGAGCTGGGAAGGAGGGGAGGAAATCCAACCTCCCTGCCAAAAATACGCACTTAAAAATGCTGCTGATCTTAAATTTTGCTCCGTGCTTTGCCTCCCACCCAGGAGACAGAGAAATGCCACCCACACACACAGAGCTGTGCTGAAATAACAGGGAGGAGCCCCTGTCAATGAACCAAAACCAGAGCAAAGACAAAAACTCAGTCTGGAAACCTACTGGTGGGATGAAGGAGACTGAAACAGGGCAAGCACCTAGGGGTCTCAGCCAACCCCAAGGCCCAGGTGCTTCATATACCCAGAGTAGCCAGCAGGCCTTGCCCTGAAGAGCTCACAATCTAGATAGACAAGGTGGGCAAGAGACAAAGGGGACTTGCTCATGGGCACACAACAGGGCAGTAGCAGGGCTGTGAATAGAACCCAGGTCTGCTAAGGGCCAGGCCCTGGACCCCCCCCCCCGCCTTTCCTGAAGGAGACTAGCATGGAGGGGGAGCTGACTTCCCCCTGAACACCACTCGCCTCCCCTCTGATATGCACAGGGGCTGCAGTCTGGGTGGCACAACGCGAGTGGGGGTGGAATTTGGCGGTTTCACTCCAATACTCGGGGGAAATGAGTTGCAGGTGAGAAGACCCTGGAAGCAAAGGCATCTCTGTAGACATGGAGCACGTCCTGGACAGCGCAGCCTCCCTGAGCCTGACCCTGGAAGGCCCCTCCCACAGTGTGAGAGGCGAGTTCAGGCCCAGGCATCCCTTGGTTTCTCTGCCAATGAGGGAACCTCCTGGGCGGGGGTGGGGGGTGTAAAGCAGGCTGCTCTGGGACCAGCCACTCTGTGCACATTTGATCACGAAACTGCTGGTCAGTCCCGGCTGGCCAGGGCTGGAGTCAGACCAAGGACCTGATTCAGTGACCAGCCGAGCTATGTGTGTGTGTGGGAGAGGGTTTGCATTGGCTGCAATGGCTGGTGAATAAGGGAAAGGCATCAGATCCCATTAATAATGCCCTGAGCCCTCCATCCAAACATTTCCTGATGGAACCAAGCACCTGTGTCCAGCCACATTACCCCACTGGTGGAGTCTCCAGATTGAGCGGCTTTGGTTCATCCATAGCAGATCTTCCCCACCCCCACAGACTTCCAGGAACATGGAGACCCCTAATAGGGGTTGGGATCTGGGGGGACACCTAGACCCTACTGGGAAATATCTGTGCTGAAATAGAGTCCCCAATCCTCAACCTTGAGCTAGCAGCACTGATGTGAGCTCTGGAGTCCTGCTCGGCAAACTCTTTGGGCTTCTGCCTTTCTCTGTTCTTGTGCTGCATCCCTTTGTCTTATGACAGTCCTCATTTCTTTGGGTAGCTGAGCCAGGCAGCTTCATTTCATTGGCAGCAGAGCCACGAAAAGACCTTGCCCTTTTCTCATCAACCAACCTTGGACTGTAGATGTCCAAAATGGAAAAGACCGTTTCATCCATCCCCTTCCCTTGGCCACTGCAGGACACTCCTTGGCTTATCCACTGTATTTTTAAATGCCCCAACCCATGGAGCTGGAAGGCTCAGTCCCATTCCCAGCTCTTAAAGCCATCCCAGCATTACGGTAGCACCCAAAGGCCCCTGAGGAGATCAGCAGCCTATTCTAGTCTATGCAGGTTCTTCTCTTACCCTCCTCACCACAGTGTCTGAGCACCTTCCACAAGTGCATTTGTCATGTCTGCTTCTCTTCTCCCCCAGGGAAAAGCCTGGGCTGGGCGCTCTACAAACACAGAGTAAGAGACAGTCCCTGCCTCAAAGAGCTGCCAGGCTACAAGATAAGAGAACCAAAGGTGGGTGGGGGGGGGAGAATGATAGAATCATAGAATATTAGGGTTGGAAGGGACCTCAGGAGGTCATCTAGTCCAACCCCCTGCTCAAAGCAGGACCAATCCCCAACTAAATCATCCCATCCAGGGCTTTGTCGAGCCTGACCTTAAAAACCTCTAAGGAAGGAGTTTCCACCACCTCCCTAGGTAACCCGTTCCGGTGCTTCACCACCCTCCTAGTAAAAAAGTTTCTCTTAATATCCAACCTAAACCTCCCCCACTGCAACATGAGACCATTACTCCCTGTTTTGTCATCTGGTACCACTGAGAACAGTCTAGATCCATCCTCTTTGGAACCCCCTTTCCAGTAGTTGAAAGCAGCCATCAATCCCCCATCATTCTTCTCTTCTGCAGACTAAACAATCCCAGTTCCCTCAGCCTCTCCTCATAAGTCATGTGCTCCAGCCCCCTAATCATTTTTGTTGCCCTCCGCTGGACTCTTTCCAATTTTTTCACATCCTTCTTGTAGTGTGGGGCCCAAAACTGGACACAGTACTCCAGATGTGCTAGCCCAAGGGAGAAAGGAGAAGCCTGAACATTCTTGCTGCCTTCTCTTGCTATGTCTAAGAGTTTAGGGAGGGGAACCTCTGCTCCATTCCCTTCTCCAGCTTTATGCCGGAGTTCTTGGAAGCGGCACCCTCTAAACTCTTCTCCTTCCTGAGTTCCTGCCTGGGAGACTGGGACAGATGTAATTTTCTGACTAGATACATGGAATTGGGAGGACATGGTCGGGAGGGATAGCTCAGTGGTTTGAGCATTGGCCTGCTAAACCTAGGGTTGTGAGTTCAATCCTTGAGGGGGCCATTTGGGGATTGGTCCTGCTTTGAGCAGGGGGTTGGACTACATGATTTCTTGAGGTCCCTTCCAACCCTAATAATCTATGATTCTATGAGACCTCACCAATGTCAAATAGAGGGGAATGCTCACATCCCTCGATCTGCTGGCAATGCTCCTACTTATGCAGCCCAAAATGCCATTAGCCTTCTTGGCAACAAGGGCACACTGTTGACTCATATCCAGCTTCTCATCTACTGTAACCCCTAGGTCCTTTTCTGCAGAACTGCTTCCTAGCCATTCGGTCCCTAGTCTGTAAGTGAGTGGGATTCTTCCATCCTAAGTGCAGGAGTCTGCACTTGTCCTTGTTGAACCTCATCAGATTTCTTTTGGCCCAATCCTCTAATTTGTCTAGGTCCCTCTGTATCCTATCCCTACCCTCCAGCGTATCTACCACTCCTCCAAGTTTAGTGTCATCTGCAAACTTGCTGAGAGTGCAGTCCACGCCATCCTCTAGATCATTAATGAAGATATTGAACAAAACCGGACCCAGGACCGACCCTTGGGGCACTCTGCTTGAAATTGGCTGCCAACTAGACATGGAGCCATTGATCACTATCCATTGAGCCTGATGATCTAGCCACCTTATAGTCTATCCACCTTATAGTCCATTCATCCAGCCCATACTTCTCTAACTTGCTGGCAAGAATACTGTGGGAGACCATATCAAAAACTTTGCTAAAGTCAAGGAATAACACATCCACTGCTTTCCCCTCATCCACAGACCCAGTTATCTCCTCATAGAAAGCAATTAGGTTAGTCAGGCATGACTTGCCCTTGGTGAATCCATGCTGACTGTTCCTGATCACTTTCCTCTCCTATAAGTGCTTCAGAATTGATTCCTTGAGGACCTGCTCCATGATTTTTCCAGGGACTGAGGTGAGGCTGATTGGCTGTAGTTCCCCGGATCCTCCTCCTTCCCTTTTTTAAAGATGGGCACTACATTAGCCTTTTTCCAGTCATCCGGGACCTCCCCCAATCACCATGAGTTTTCAAAGATAATGGCCAATGGCTGTGCAATCACATCCACCAACTCTTTTAGCACCCTCGGATGCAGCGCATCCAGCCCCATGGACTTGTGCTCGTCCAGCTTTTCTAAATGGTCCTGAATCACTTCTTTCTCCACAGAGGGGTGGTCACCTCCTCCCCATACTGTGCTGCCCAGTGCAGCAGTCTGGGACCTGACCTTGTTTGTGAAGACAGAGGCAAAAAAAGCATTGAGTACATGAGCTTTTTCCACATCATCTGTCACTAGGTTGCCTCCCTCGTTCAGTAAGGGGCCCACACTTTCCTTGACTTTCTTCTTGTTGCTAACATACCTGAAGAAACCGTTCTTGTTACTCTTAACATCTCTTGCTAGCTGCAACTCCAAGTGTGATTTGGCCTTCCTGATTTCACTCCTGATGCCTGAGCAATATTTTTATACTCCTCCCTGGTCATTTGTCCAAGCTTCCACTTCTTGTAAGCTTCTTTTTTGTGTTTAAGATCAGCAAGGATTTCACTCTTAAGCCAAGCTGGTCACCTGCCATATTTACTATTCTTTCTACACATCGGGATGGTTTTTTCCTGCAACCTCAATAAGGATTCTTTAAAATACAGCCAGCTCTCCTGGACTCTTTTCCTCCTCATGTTATTCTCCCAGGGGATCCTGCCCATCGGTTCCCTGAGGGAGTCAAAGTCTGCTTTTCTGAAGTCCAGGGTCCGTATTCTGCTGCTCTCCTTTCTTCCTTGTGTCAGGATCCTGAACTCGACCATCTCATGGTCACTGCCTCCCAAGTTCCCATCCACTTTCGCTTCCCCTACTAATTCTTCTCAGTTTGTGAGTAGCAGGTCTAGGATGAGCTCTGCCCCTAGTTGGTTCCTCCAGCACTTGCACCAGGAAATTGTCCCCTACACTTTCCAAAAACTTCCTGGATTGTCTGTACACCGCTGTATTGCTCTCCCGGCAGATATCAGGGTGATTGAAGTCTCCCTTGAGAACCAGGGCCTGCGATCTAGTAACTTCTGCTAGTTGCCGGAAGAAAGCCTCGTCCACCTCATCCCCTGGTCTGGTGGTCTATAGCAGACTCCCACCACGACATCTCCCTTGTTACTCACACTTCTAAACTTAATCCAGAGACTCTTAGGTTTTTCTGCAGTTTCATACCGGAGCTCTTCTTCACGCAGCGCACAGTCAACTTGTGGAACTCCTTACCTGAGGAGGTTGTGAAGGCTAGGACTATAACAATGTTTAAAAGGGGACTGGATAAATTCATGGTGGCTAAGTCCATAAATGGCTATTAGCCAGGATGGGTAAGAATGGTGTCCCTAGCCTCTGTTGGTCAGAGGATGGAGATGGATGGCAGGAGAGAGATCACTTGATCATTGCCTGTTAGGTTCACTCCCTCAGGGGCACCTGGCATTGGCCACTGTCGGTAGACAGATACTGGGCTAGATGGACCTTTGGTCTGACCCAGTACGGCCTTTCTTATGTTCTTATGTTATGTTCTGAGCAGTCATACTGCTCTCTTATATACAATGCAACTCCCCCACCTTTTCTGCCCTGCCTGTCCTTCCTGAACAGTTTATATCCATCCATGACAGTACTCCAGTCATGTGAGTTATCCCACCAAGTCTCTGTTATTCCAATCACATCATAATTCCTTGACTGTGCCAGGACTTCCAGTTCTCCCTGCTTGTTTCCCAGGCTTCTTGCATTTGTGTATAGGCACTTAAGATAACTCACTGATTGTCCCGTTTTTTCAGTCTGAGATAGGAGTCCTCCCCTCTTGCACTCTCCTGCCCATGCTTCCTCCCGTTATCCCATTTCCTCACTTACCTCAGGGCTTTGGTCTACTTCCCACAGTGAACCTAGTTTAAAGCCCTCCTCACTAGGTTAGCCACCCTGCTTGTGAAGATGCTCTTCCCTCTCTTCGTTAGGTGGAGCCAGTCTCTGTCTAGCACTCCTCCTTCTTGGAACACCATCCCATGGTCAAAGAATCCAAAGCCTTCTCTCCGACATCACCTGAGTAGCCATTCGTTGCCTTCCACAATTCGACGGTCTCTACCCAGGCCTTTTCCCTGCACAGGGAGGATGGACGAGAAAGGAAGGATTGTTCTCCCCCCATTGTACTGATGGGGAACTGAGGCCCAGAGATGTCAAATGATTTAGTCGAGCTCACGGAGAACGCAGGTGCTGAGCTGGGAACTGAGTCCCGATCTCAGGCCTCATTGGCCCCGTTTCCTTCCACCTCGCCCTGGGCTCACTACACACTGATGTCACCCATGTGTCCTGCTCCCCCAAGGAGCATTTACCTCCCTTGTGTGGGAGCACAACACCTTGGTCAGGGACCCTCCCCTCCCTGGAATTCAGAGATTCCAAGGCCAGATGGGACCACTGTGATCCTCCTGTATAGCACAGGCCCTAGCTTTTATCCCCATCAGAGCAGCTCATGCACGTCAATGCATTTATCCTCTGCAGGACACTGCTGTTATCCCGATGGTACAGATGGAGAGCTGAGGCATAGGGACACCTAATGGCTTGCCCAAGGTGCCCCAGGAAGTCTGTGGCAGACCAGGCACCTGACCCAAATCCTCCTAAATCCTAAACTAGGAGCTTAATCACCAAGCTATCCCTCCTCCCTTTTCACCTCCATGGTGGTGCACAGTGTTTCTGAGATGGGTTCTGATCTCACTGCTAACCCACAGTAAATGCCATCTACTTCCTTTAAAATGACTCTGCACTTGCACCACTTCAACTGGGCTCAGAGTCCAGCCCTGGGAACTTGCCATCTAGGTAAGACATGAGGGACTGGGTGAGATGTAGGGAGAGGTGACACAAGACTGGGGGAGGAGAAGGGGAGGGCCCAGGTGGCTGTGAGGTTGTCTGAATGCATAACATATAAATAGGTTGGCTTCCCATTGTTATCATAGATTGAGACTTTCAAAGCTGCCCAAGGGATCTGAACACCCAGCTTCCCTTACTGTGTAGGAACTGGGTGTCCAAATCCCCTTGGCACATGTGAAAATCATATCCTTAATTTATAAATCATTGTTATTTCATTTCTCTTTTCATCTATTTAGTTTTGCAGCTGACCCCAGGGCCCAGGCACTTTCATAGGGAAGTGCAACTCCAGATTTAAGGAAATTTATGACTCTGAGAAACTGCTCAGGCAAAGCAACTATCACCTCTCCTCCCCCACTAGCCACAGTGCCTGCCAACCACTGTCGGCTGAAAGCTTGCTAAGCAGCTGCTCCTGCAAGGGTAGTGGAGAGAGGAGTCAACTCAGTAAAAAAAATGCACCTCAGTCCTGCTCCCCACCCTTTTGCAGTTCCAGGCTTGGGCTCCACACAGCTCTGCCAATGTACCTCTGTCCTGAGTTGCAGTATCACCTACTATCCCATAAGAACATAAGAATGGCCATACTGGGTCAGACCAAAGGTCCATCCAGCCCAGTATCCTGTCTACCGACAGTGGCCAATGCCAGAGGGAGTGCCCCAGAGGGAGTGAACCTAACAGTAATGATCTCTCTCCTGCTGTCCATCACCACCCTCTGACAAACAGAGGCTAAGGACACCATTCCTTACCCATCCTGGCTAATAGCCATTAATGGACTTAACCTCCATGAATTTATCCAGTTCTCTTTTCAACCCTGTTATATATAGTCCTAGCCTTCACAGCCATCCCATTCTGTAAACAGCCACTGAATGCAGTGGGAACAAAATCCTGTGCATGCCCCTTGTCCAGCCTATGGGGTGGATTTGTTCTCAAAGATTTTGCAGTTAGGAAGAGCGCTTGCGCTTCACCCTGTCTGAAAGCCAATCTGGGGAACTCTTCACACAGCACAGGTGGTATCTGACTGCTGTTAATAGTTCTCTGAGTGAGCACACAGCGGGGCAGGCCTGTATCTCAGGGAAGCTAGGAGCATTCTCTCCAATGTACTGCCAGCTCTCCTCTCTCCCCATCCTGCAGTTGCAGGAAAGCAAGCCCCTCCTCACTTCCCACTCCCTGGGCTGAACACTCATTGGCAGGTCCGTCAGGCTTTCATGCCAGCTTTCCAAGTGAAAGGCCCTGATGCCAGAACCTGATTGCAGCTTTAAATACAGCAGGGAAATGAGCAGCAGACTGGATTGTAGCCCAGCGGGCGAGGGGGAGGGGGAATGGAGTGGAGTGAGGAAGAGGAGCAGGTGGAAGAGGAAGCTTTTTTAGGAACTGATCTTTGCAGAGATGAAGCAGACTGCCCTATTGTAATTTCCACCATTCCCCTGAGCTCAGGCTGTAACCGAGCAGAGCATCTCTCTCCCCCACCCCACCGCCTCCACCCCCACCCCCACCCCCACCTTTTGGTGTTGATCTATTAATGTCCCCAGCCCTGGGTGACCTGGCCGTATGACGAAGCTGGAATTCTTGATTGGGGTCTGATGAGGTCATGCTGCCCAGGGAGGAATCACCCTTATCTATTAACAAGGCAGGAAGTGGGCGGGAGCATGTACATCCCTGACGTATCAGGATATAAGCCGGCATCAGTTATTCAGCGTAACAAGTGCACTTTTGCCCTGAGACACAATTGAATGTAGCTGGCTGTCTGCCACTCCCTGCACTTGTGCTCCACAAGGGCTAGCCATGCCCTTCCCAGAGTCGTCAGCAGGTGATGCTGAAGAGTTCTCGATACCTGAAGGCTGCAGTGACAGGGCCAGCACTGCTTATCCCTATAGGCCATGTGAGTGCTGCCCAGGAAAGTGGGAGTCTTGGCAGCCCTGGTTGGGCCCACCCCAGCCCCATGCTAGTGGGATCAATGGCTGGGCTGCCAAGCTGCATGCCAAGGGCGTCCTGTGCAGTGCAGCGGGTGTAGACTGCACCTGGGAGCAGAGCGCAGGTCTCTTCCAGTCCCTGTGGCCCTGCCCCTCCCTAGCCAGCACAGCACCATGGGCTCAGGGGAAGCTGGGGCTGCCTTCACTGAACTCATGGGTGGTTTTGGCCAGTGAGAGCATGGGACTGTTAGCACTGCTTAGAGCAAAACAGGTGCAGAGCCAGCTTTCCTGTCACGCCCTGCCAATGCCCCTCCGTCCTCCCTGCAACCTCCTGCTGCTCTCCCAGGCCCGGGACCCCTCATGGCTCTGGCAATGCCTCTCCGTCCTCCCTGCAACACCCTGCTGCTCTCCCAGGCCCAGGACCCCTCATGGATCTACCAATGCCCCTCCGTCCTCCCTGCAACACCCTGCTGCTCTCCCAGGCCCGGGACCCCTCATGGCTCTGGCAATGCCTCTCCGTCCTCCCTGCAACACCCTGCTGCTCTTCCAGGCCCGGGACCCCTCATGGCTCTGCCAATGCCCCTCCGTCCTCCCTGCAACCTCCTGCGGCTCTCCCAGGCCCGGGACCCCTCATGGCTCTGGCAATGCCCCTCCATCCTCCCTGCAACCTCCTGCTGCTCTCTCAGGCCCGGGACCCCTCATGGCTCTACCAATGCCCCTCTGTCCTCCCTGCAACCTCCTGCTGCTCTCTCAGGCCCGGGACCCCTCATGGCTCTACCAATGCCCCTCTGTCCTCCCTGCAACCTCCTGCTGCTCTCCCAGGCCCGGGACCCCTCATGGCTCTGTGTGGATGTGCGGACTTACCCCTGCGGCGCCTCCTGTTGGTCTCTTCTGGGAATTAGCTCTCCAGCCCTCCGGAGCGCCCTCTGCAGGCCGGTGATCCACCTGTCCTCTAGCCCCATGTCCCTCCCAGGACCCCGGTGCCCCTTTATCTGGGGTGCTGCCCCCTGGCAGTAACCCCTTTCTCTTTGGGTCTCCCCTCCCCAGGGAACCCCCACTCACTATTCCCACCTTGCCTCAGTATCAGGCTACTGCCAGTCATCGTCTAGCCCCCATTCCCTGGGGCAAACTGCAGCATCAACCTACTCATCACTGGCAACCTTGGGTTTGGACCTGCTGCTTTGGCCTAGCCCTGGGCTGCCCTCTGCAACCCCCAGTACCTGTTGCCTTCTGCTAGGCCACAGCTAAGCTGCTGAGCCCGCTGCCACTCTGGGGTTTCCACCGCCGGCTCCTGCCAGCCGGGGTCCCACCGCCGGTCCCACTCAGCGCCAGCTGCTAGCCTGGGGATGGAACCCCAGGCTGGCAGCAGGCTGAGACCCCAGCTGGCAGGAACCCGTGGTGGAAACCCCAGAGCAGCGGCGGGCTGAGCTGCTGAGCCTGCCACCGCTCTGGGGTTCCTGCTGCTGGCCCCTTCCCTGCCGGGGTCCTACTCAGCACCCGCTGCTGGCCTGGGGGAAGGAACCCCAGGCTGGCAGGGGCTGAGACTCCAGCTGGCAGGAGGCGGTGGTGGAAACCCCAGAGGGGTGGCGGTCAGCCCGCCGCCGCTCTGGGGTTCTGGCTGCTGGCCCTTGCCAGCCGGGATCCCCTCCACAGCCCCACTCACCTTGCTTCCAGTTGGAGTTCCAGTGCAGGCCCCCTGCCAGACAGGGTCCAGGCTTCCGGCCCTGCTCAGCCCTACCAGCCGCCAGCTCCAATCACCTCAGCTGCCGATCTGGGGTTCCAGCCGCTGACCTCCTGCCAGCCAGTTATCAACTTATTACTCAGAAGCCTGTGTGCAGCTTAAAGTATCTAAATAGGTGCCACCAGACACTGGAAAACTCAGCAAGGAAAAACAAGGGCAAGGATCACACTAAACTAATAAGATCTGCATTTTAATTTAATTTTAAATAAAGCTTCTGAAACATTTTGAAAACCTTGTTCACTTTACATATAACAGTAGTTTGGTTATATATTATAGACTTATAGAGAGACCTTCTAAAAAACGTTCAAATGTATTACCGGCACGCGAAGCCTTAAATTAGAGTGTATACATGAAGACTCGGCACACCACTGCTGAAAGGTTGCTGACCCCTGGAGTAAAGGCCTTAGACTAGCTGGAGCCAGGAGCATGCTGCAGACCCTGCTCTGCTGTAGCAAGCGCCAGGAAAGCCCCTGGGCCTTCTCCTACCTAGTGTGTGTGAGCCACTAGCCTGAGGAGAAGCCCCTTTGCTCCCACCCTCCATGGGCCTGGTGGAATGGGGAAGAGAGCTGGGCTGAGGGAATATGCGGAAAGGGCAGGAGGAAAGTGGGCAAGTGGGGTCCAAGTTTCCATAGGCCATAGATGGAAGGAACTGGGAGCCAAGACTCCCTCCCCTCAGTCCCCTATGTTCTGCACGGTTGGGCCTTGGCATCACAGCCTATGTGGGGGCCCCGATCCTGCCTAAAGCTGTCCCTGACAGTGATGGGCATTCAGGGGCATGCACCATGAGTGCAGGATCAGGCCCTCTGCAGGAGGCATCTTGAAGTGCCAGGAATGATCTAGAAGCCACGTGCTAGAATGCCAGCAGGGCTCCGGGTCTCAGTCATGGCTCAGGCATAAACCCTTTCTGTTTGACAATGAATTCCCTAAGCAGTAGCCATGACAGGTTATTCACAGCATGTGGGTAGGTTCTTCCTCAGCAGGGCTTGCCCTTGGCATCGCAGCACCGCCCTCTAGTGCTTGAACTACAGGAACTGCTAGTCACAGTTCAGGGCAACTGCCCATGGATTCATCCCTGCTTGCGGTCCAGCAAGGGCCCCACAGCCGTCACCTTTCATGGATGGAGACGGTGTCTCTCTCCTTCCTGAGCAGGGCTCTTCCAGACTACACAGCTACCTACTATGCTGCGATATCCCTGAAAGCCAGCCAGCCTCAACGGCCTAGGTCTGCCAGTTGCTTTCTCCTCAGATGCTCCTTTTGTGGGGAGGGATAGCTCAGTGGTTTGAGCATTGGCCTGCTAAACCCAGGGTTGTGAGTTCAATCCTTGAGGGGGCCAATTGGGGATTGGTCCTGCTTTGAGCAGGGGGTTGGACTCGATGACCTTCTGAGGTCCCTTCCAACCCTAATAATCTATGATTCTATGAACAACATAATCACCCACGGTGACAAGTTACCACCTTGCCCTTTCTAAGCGAGCCCATTTATTCTGAAGGTGAAAGTGTTACAGAGAAAGCACATTAAAAACAATACAGGAACCTACACGCTTGCTGCTAAACTGACCAAAGATCACCCCACAGCTCCAACAAGGGATCGGGGCAGTGAACTGTCCTTCCAACCCCATCAAGGAATGGTTCTGTGGTTACAAGTGTACAGTAGCTGCTAGTGCAGAACAAGCATCCCCCTGACTCTGGGAGTCCTTCCTTCGGACATCAGGCCTTTGCACTTTAGGGTCCAGGAACAGGTAATCAGCAGACAGCAGGTTTCTTCTCAGAGAATAGCTTCAAAAGGTTGGGTCTGGAGGTGGGAATCTGCCTTTCCCTCCTCCCAAGCATGTCCTAGGAAACCCACTTAACTTTGTCTGTCCCAAAAGTTCTTGTCTGGTACATGGGTTTAAATGGTCCTTGGACATCCCTAACCCTTCCCAGGGTTTCCATTGCTCACATCTCCCCTTAGAGAGGTTACACCCAGTCCCACAATAAGACATACATTTTGCATTTATAATACAACAGACTCTAAAGCTACTTAAACTTAATTCCATAATAGCTCCCAAGCATAGTGCAGGAATTGCCATGTCTATTTCACCACTTCCTTTGCTGGCAGCAGTAGTAGACCAATACTGTCTAATAGAGCAGCCATTAGAGGGGGACATGATGTGCACTCTGCTAATGTGTTACAATGGAAAAGAAAGATTGATCAGTTTCAGGATTTTCTTTTTATTCCTCAGCCCGCAGTGATTTTAAAATATAGTACCACCGGCTCTGTTCTGGACATAATGTGAACTAGGCCATTATGGTCTTTTAGTTTTAATATTTAAAAGGCTTGTTTTATTAATGCCTAAAACGCAGCTACTATACTGTGCATTCTCGCTGCTCTTTGAATATGGATGTCCCTAATAAGTATACCATAAAAGCCTCACCCTCAGAGGGATTGTGGTGCTCTCGGGTCATGTGCACAGAATACACCACGTGTGCATATCTCTGCATTAGCACCAGCTTTGTGTCATCTGCAAATATGATCAGTATGCTCTCTATTCCTACATCCAGGTCACTTGAGACCTCCCTCCAATCTGACATCATTCCATTAACAGTTACTCTTTGTTTGCAATTGTTTAACCAACTATCCACTTAATGGTAGTTCTGTCGAGCCTGCATTCTCCAGTTTACTTATCAGAATATCATGTGGCACTGTGACAAAGCATTGTTGAAGTCCAGGTATATTAAGTCTACCTCATTCCCCCATCCACCAAACCAGTTACCTTGCAAAAGAAGGAAATCAAGCTGGTTTGGCATGATTTGTTCTTAGTAAATCCATGCCTGGCTGGTAATCATAGAATATCAGGGTTGGAAGGGACCTCAGGAGGTCATCTAGTCTAGCCCCCTGCTCAAGGCAGGGCTAATCCCCAGACAGATTTTTATCCCAGTTCCCTAAATGGATTGAACTCACAATCCTGAGTATAGCAAGCCAATGCTCAAACCACTGAGCTATCCCTCCCCCACATAAGCACCCTTCCATCCTCCAGGTATTCACAAATGGGATGTTTTATACATTGCTCTAGTAGCTTCCCAGGTACAGAGGTCAGGCTGACTCATCTATAGTTCGTTCCCTGGCTCCTCTTTCCCCCCTTTTTAAAGATTGGCACTATGTTAGCCCTTCTCCAGTCTTTCAGGACCTCCTGAGGCCTTCCTTCCTTTTATGACCCCTCACAGCTGTCCCATTATCATTGGCAAGATTAGATTATGGTAGCATCTAGTGGTTGTATATGCTCATACAGACAGACAGTCCCTGCTCAAAGACCTTCCAGGCTAAATAAACAAGAGGTGGGAGACAGGGAGTATCTTTATCCCATCTCACTGGTGGGGAACTGTGATATAGCGAGATACAGGGACTTGGCCAAGGTCACACAGAGGATCTGTGTCAGAGCTGGGAATTTCCCTAACACCACATGAGTATCTGTCCTCACTCTAATCCCATTGCTTTACCTTTAGAAAAGTACAAGAGAATGTGAATTTCACTTAAACTCCTCTCACCTCTTCCTCCTTGCTAGTATTTACAGGACTGGCTAGCAGTCCAGGACCCACTGTGCTAGGCTCTGCACACACACAGTATGGCCTTGGCCACATGGGAAAGGTTTTCCTGTACAACCTCTGGTGTGAATCAAAAGCGATCTCATTACACCGGTATAACCTCTCTAGATACGCTCTCCTCTGGGACAAGAGGGGCTTTTGGGAAGGTGTCACTTGGGAAGGAGTTTAAGCTAAACTGAGAAAGCAACATATACCAGAGCCCATGGCGGGGTAGTACTGTCTGACTATACCTGTATAACTGCACCTAGATCTCTGCCCTCTGGACACAAGACCACTGAGACAGTGCCTGGTCTGACGGGTTATAACCAGAATAGCCAAGAGAGACAAAGAGTTGGAGGGGGGGATGTGATTTGCCCCAGGGCGCTAGCAGGGCAGAGGCAGGAATAGACCCCAGGCCGGAGGCCCCCTCCAGCCACCGGAGCCTACTGCCTCTGCAGACACATGCCTGAAACAAACAAGACCGTGAGATCTTCTCCACAAGCTGCTACAACTAAACGCACCCCCAGCCCACGAGCTGAGGGAGGCAGCCGAAGCCAGAGCTTTCCATTCCCTGACATCTCCTGGCTCGCTTCCCTGCCTCAGCATCAGCCGCAGCTTCTCAGGTTTCTCTCGGGGGGCCCCCACCCCCGGATTTTGTTTCTGAATGGTCGGGATGGGGGATGTGCCAGCCGATTTTGCACAACCGCCCCCGGCCCATTCTGAGCACCGTGGATGGCTCCTCGGCAGCCCTTTGTGCTTCCCAAGAGCTCTTCTTGTGTCTGAACAAAGAACCATCTTCTTACTGAGCGGAGGGACAAAAGCCGCCCACAGTCGGGCCTCATTAGAGCTCCCTTGACAGAAACAATGGAGGCGGCTGCATCCCAGAGCGGGTTTCCCTACAGGAGCGTGTGGGGTGGGGGAGGCTGCAAGGCAGGCAGGGGGGCCTGGGGAAGCTCATGGGCCGAATTGATTCGTTCTGTTGTCAGTATTTTCTTCTACCCCACTCCTCTCCACCAGATGGAGCACCTGCCAGTCATGCCTCGACCTTCCCTGTCCCTCCCCCTGCCTTCTCCACGGGGTCGCGCCTCCCCTCCTGCCCACGCCAGGCCTGGGATGAGCTGGCACCAAGGAAGTGGGCTGAGCTGGCTCAGCTAACCCATAGGAGACACAGGCCCAGGATCAAACAAGAGCAAGGTCATGAGTGTGTCTGCTCCCTCCCTCAGGAGGGAAAGGGGCCAGCAGATTTTGTCACAAGCTTCTCCCACAGCTACAGATCCTGAGACCCCTCCCTGCCCAGGAGCCAGCCCCACTGGCCCCACTCTGTACTGCACTGCAGCTCTGTATTGCACAATAGTAGGCCCCATTGTGCTAGGTGCTGTACAAGCGCATAGTGAGAGACAGACCTTGCCACAAAGAGTTGCAAGGCTAAGGCATACAAAGCATGGGAGGAGAAACTGAGGCACAAAGTGGGGAAGTGACTTGCCCATGGTCACACAGCAGCTCAGTGGCACAGCTGGGAGTAGCCCTGAGGTCTCCTGACTGATCTCCTAGCTCCATACCACACTGCCTTCCCCTTGCTTTGGCTGACTTGTCCCGGTTGCACCATTTCACCCAGCACTGCATCAGTTCTGCTTGCCTGCATAGCCAGTCCATGCTGCCTGTGGCATCTGTTCCTCCTTAGGCCCTGCACAGGCTGGCTTTGTCCCCCCCCCTCCCCCCACCCAGGGACTGGTCAGGCCAACTGACCAGCCCAGCCACAGCAAACCGCCTCCTGACTGCTGTTTCCTTCTGCCACCCTTGCTGCACATCCACTGACAGACTTGCTCTGTGCCCTGCATTCCCCAGCAGGTCTCCCCATGGGCCTGTGCAGCTCGAAGGGTTCTGCCTTCTTGGTTTTCAGCTGTGCATGACCCCTGATCCCCCAGCTTCCCTGCTGTGCCTACTAGGTGCCCTCTACCAGCCCCTGAGACCCGTCTCCTTTCTCAGTCGATACTGGTCCTCATAGAGGCACGAGTCCCATTTTAGTCCATGAGGATTTTGCTTTGCATAGGAACTGTAGGAAAAGTGAGATGCTGCTCTGCTTATCCTCTCTGGGGAAGGATGAGCTGGGGGAAAAGTACAGCAGTAGGAATGGGAAGAATTAGGTTGTACTCCTGGATCTGCTGGACACGTCATTAACCCACTCTGTGCCTCAGTTTCCCTGGCCATAAAATGAGGCTGATGACCTTTGTCTGTCACTGGGATGTGATCAGTTAATGTCTGCAAAGCACTGTGAGAAAGGCACAGCATCCCGATGACATGCCAACATATCGATTCCCCTCCCCCGAACCCCAGGGCTGCCCCGCTAGCCGACTGTGTGCGAACAGGGCCCTTGCCAGCTAAAGAAAGAGAAGCCAGGGATTAGCCAGTGTCTGGTCCTGGGGGACACAGGAATCCAATGTGCAGGACCTGGGAGCTGCATGCACAAGTATCAGGCAGACCTAGACGTCCCTGCCGCTGTGCATGTGTTTGGAACATGGGCCAAGGGAAGGACGAGGAGTGGATCCCTGCCATGACCCGGAATGGGCTCTGGAGCCAGCAGGCAGGAAAGGAGGAGCCTGAGCTGGACTTTGTTTTCAGTTGAAAATATGTCCTTGATTTGAAGGAGCAAAATCTTTGACAGCCTCTGGTGCTGGAAGAGCTGAGCTGGGTCTGTGAAGCCGTCCCATCCCAGGCTGTGATGGCGTTAGGGTATGGTAGCAAAACCAAGTCAGGTGTAAAACTCAGGCCCCTGCAAAACTCAGGCCCCAGGTGCTCTATTAGCACACTGGTGGCAGATGCAAATCACATGCAATGGAGCCACAAAGCCAGAGCATAGGGAGGGAGGACCCAGGGGTGCACAGAGCTGGTGCCTGCCATGCATCCCCTGCAGAGACCCTGGTTGCAAAGAAGATGGTTGGGTGAAGATTTGCACCCCCAGGGCAGGAGGGGCTGGTGCGATGCTGCTGTATTTTGCAGGGCATGGGGCTCGCTCTCCTTCTTTGAAACCGCTCTGCTCTGTGGGTCTCTGGTGCACCTGGCAGGCAAATCCTTTCCTGCCAGCTAGTGTAGCAGCTGGGGCTGCTGGGAAGCTCCTTTGGAGGGGCTGCTTGGCCCCCTCCTTTCCCAGCACACTCCCCAGGGGGAGGGGAGGCTGGCATCGGAGAGGCTATACCTTAGGGAGCTGCTTAAAGTCTGATCCTGCTCGGGCCTAATTGTAAAGCCTGACCCAAACCCTGCTATACCACAGCCAGGCGGAACCTGACCTGAGGCCCAGAGTGCTGAGAAGTTTTCATATCTGACTGGCCTGAACATGACACCTCTAGTTGGGGTTGGGTGCTCTTTCCTTGGCCTAGGGGGTAGTGTGTTGTTGGGGGTGCTGGGTTTGGGAGGATTCAGAAGCCTTGACTGCTTCTCCGATGTCCTGGCCAAACTCCACTTGGACAATAAAGTGCTGAGTCCCCATCCCACTCCAGCCATCTCTCGTGTCTTCCATCAGTGCGGTGTTTGGCTCTGGCTGGACAGGGAGTGTGGCACCAGTGACAAGCCTTGGCACAGATGAGTCATGCTGCTATGAGGTGGGACTTGCACTGGGTTAGCCTCTCCAGGACAAAATCCCTGGCAAAGAAAGGACCAAGATGGTGTCATCATGGCTTTTGCATTACACCCCAAAGCAGTCTGTAATTTGGGGCGGTTGGAGTAAAACAGGCCCCCTACATATTAATGTATTGGGCAGAGCCTCAGCTGGGGTAAATCCGAGTAGCTCTAGGTCTGGCCCATTGAAGTTAATGGAACTCTGGTGATGTACACCAGCTGAGGATCTGGCCCCTTGCAAAGTGTTTGAGTGCGTGCAGAGTCCCCCTAGACTGGATCCGCATGCTGCCCTTTGGGGAGGAGGAACTTCAACTCAGCTGACGGGGAGTTGCTCTGGGTTCACCCAGGCCAAGCTGCCGAGCAAAGCTCCACAGCAGTGCAGCTTGCTCTCCCCATGGCCATCAGGCCGGGGATGAGTTTCACAGTACAAAGTGTTAGTTCTTGGGAGAGCTGAGCTGCGGTGGGCTGAGCAGCAGGGCGAGCCAGGCAGCGAGCTGCAGGGAGAGTGGGTGACTGTAGATTACACCTGTACAGAAATCTAACCGGAGTGCAGCCAGGGCGGTGCATGCTGGGCAGGAATCAGCCAGGCCCGGGAATCCTCAAGGACAGGGAGAAGGAGAAGGCTGGGCTTTGCTGCTGGTGTAAATCAGGCATCAGAAGAGTTACACACTGGTGTAAATGAGAGGCGAATTGGACCCAGCATGTTTAAATACAGTGGCTTCCAGGCGCCGCCTTTGCTAGCGCATCCCTCCGGCGGCGACTCTGTGCCTCCCCATGCTGGCTGTTCTCTAATCTGTCCATTTCTGACCCGCCTTGTCTCAGCCCAATCAGCTGCGTGACCTGTCTGAATGCTTCAGGCTTTGTTCTTCCTCCACAGGGGGCAGAGAGGGAGAGTGAAAGAGGTGAGGGCTGGCAGAGCCAGAAGGAGAGAGCTGAAGGAAAGAGGAAGAGACACTGGGAGCAAGGGGGCAGAGAGCAGCTGATAGATGAATGCACGCGGAAGAGAAAACCGTTGTAGGAGAGCATGAGACAGAGATGGAGAAACAGGGGCAATAATTGTATCTCAGAGCAAGAGAAACAGCCAGACCTGGATACAGTCATGGGAGGCAGCCAGGGGCCTTGTGCCAGTGGGAAGCAGAACAGGAAGTAGTTTGACCCAGGCAATCTCTTAACCCTACCCATACCACACTGGGTAGTGCAGTATGGTGGAGAGACACGCTTAGCATGAGACACGTGGTTGTCAGCATATATTATTGGCATGTCAAAGGAAACACCAAGCAGGATTCCCGCACCCTGCTGCAGCACCCCGGCGTGTCTTATTACTTGTACTGGAGGCAGCACTGTTCACACCCACTAGTATAAACCCCACCCCCAGCCTAGGCAGTGGGAACTTGCTACCAGGACACCACTGGGAGCTCTGGACCCGCAGCATATGTGAAGCTCTACAAAAAAAAGGTCTTCCAATGTGCCACACTCCTTCTCTGCAGCTCTCCTCCAGCCCCTGCCAGTCAGGGACTTAGGGGCATTTGCCACTGACTTTCTCTCCTGACTCCCGTCACCACTCAAGAGGTGGTTGCAGCCCATCAGAAGCTGTCCTGCCATGTGTCCTTCCAGTTCCTGAGCCTTTGCCTGAGCAAAGTTCCTCCTGCATGCTCAATTGGATGTGAGCAACCTTCCCCGAAGGCAGATGCTGGGGGAGCCACAAACAAGTCTGGGGAGCGTTGCAGAAGCATGATCCAGCTGATTAGCTGGAGCTTCTCCAATGACACAGGCCTCTTGGGCCAGTGAAAAGAGCCTGGAGAACAGCCTTGCTCCTAGCATATCAATACTTTCAGGCCCAGCCTGACAGCTAAAAATACTAGCTGGAAGCTTTCAGGAGTTTCACTGACATTTCTATTTGGGTTTGGCAGTTGAGGGTGTGTGCAGGTTAGTTCCTGACCCATTTTGCCCACCTTTGCTAAAAACTAGGTTGAGTCCTACCAAAACTCATCTCATCTGTGGCCCCCAATCCAGCACAAATCTAGCTCTGCGATGGAGAGGAAATGCCAGTGCATCGCACACCTGCACAGTGCTGCTCTGTCTCCCTCTCGGGGCCAGGAGAAAGAGCAGTTTGAGTCTGCTGCTGGCTTTGAGAGCACAGAGTCTTTTAGCTCAGGCAGTGGAGTCTCTCACTTTCAGATCCAATGGTCCCAGGTGTGATGGGTTCAGGCACAGAGACCTCCTTGGGACTGTCATCTGACATGCTGAGATTACCTCTGAGCCCATTTTCCCTGCCAGTTTGGGACTCCAGAACCCTGTCTTATTGAGCCAGACACGCTAGTCCGCTGCAACACAGACCCAGGTCTGGTCCACGCCCCCAAAGCTGCAGACTTTAACCAAAAAACGCTCAGCAAGTCACTTATCTCCAGCACCCAGACACCCAGCTCCCAATGGGATCGAAACCCCACATGAATCCATTTTACTCTGTATAAAGGTTACACAAGGTAAACTCATAAATTGTCCACCCTCTATAACACTAATAGAGAGAGATGCACAGCTGTTTGCCCCTCCAGGTACTAATGACTTA
This sequence comes from Mauremys mutica, assembly GCF_020497125.1. Classification (NCBI taxonomy): domain Eukaryota; kingdom Metazoa; phylum Chordata; order Testudines; family Geoemydidae; genus Mauremys; species Mauremys mutica. The sequence continues at coordinate 45,109,682 of NC_059082.1, read as the reverse complement.
CTCTGGGTTAATTAATAAACAAAAGTGACTTTATTAAATATAAAAAGTAGGATTTAAGTGGTTTCAAGTAATAACAGACAGAACATAGTTAAGTTACCAAGCAAAAGAAAACAAAGCACACAAGTCTAAGCCTAATACATTTAAGAAACTGAATACAGGTAAATCTCACCCTCAGAGATGTTCCAATAAGCTTATTTCACAGACTAGACTTCTTCTTAGTCTAGGCCCAATCCTTTCCTCTGGTACAGTTCTTGTTATTTCCAGCTCAGGTGGTAACTAGGGGATTTCTCATGACTGCAGCCCCTTTGTTCTGTTCCACCCCCTTCTATAGCTTTGGCACAAGGCAGGAATCCTTTGTCTCTCTCTGGGTTCCCATCCTTCCTTCTAAATGGAAAAGAACCAGGTTTAAGATGGATTCCAGTACCAGGTGACATGGTCACATGTCCTGTGAGACCCCAAGACTCCATTCTTTCCAGCCTGACTCACATGAACACAGGAAGGCTTACAAGTAAACAGAGCCATTTACAACCAATTGTCCTGGTTAATGGGAGCAATTAAGATTCTAAACCACCATTAATGGCCCACACTTTGCATAGTTACAATAGGACTTCAGAGTAATACTTCATATTTCTAGCTTCAGATACAAGAATGATACATTCATACAAATAGGATGAACACACTCAGTAGATTATAAGCTCTGTAATGATACCTTACAAGAGACCTTTTGCATAAAGCATATTCCAGTTACATTATATTCACACTTCTAAACATATTTCCATAAAACATACGGAGTGCAAAGTCACACCAGGTTCAAGCCCTCCTAGGCTGGCCCACTTGCCTGCTGTGGAGTGGTCCCGCCAGCCCCCTGATTGCTCTCTCACTCTGTCTTCATGCAGGTAGTGAGCCAGATTGACAAGCTGACGTCGGATTTTGAGTTTGAGCTGGAGCCGGACGACTGGACCACAGCCACAGTGAGCAGCACATCCAGCAGCGAGAAAGGGGGTGGCACGTTTGACCTCGGCCAGCTGGATTTCATGACCTCGGACATCCTTTCTGACAGCTGGGAGTTCTGCTCCTTCCTGGAGGTCTCCACCCCGTCTGACTCTGGGGACGGTTCGGAGCAGCAGCCAGGCCGCCAGCCAGACTACCGGCTGATGAACGGCGGAGTGCTGACCCCTAATGGACCCCGGGTGGAGACACCCGACTCTTCCAGCGAGGAGGCCTTCAGCTCCGGCCCCAACCTCAAAGCCCAGCACCAGAGGACGCCGGGCATGAGGGAGCGAGTCCGCTTCAGTGACAAGGTGCTCTACCATGCCCTTTGTTGTGACGATGACGATAGGAACAGCCAGGAAGGCACCACCGGGTCGCCGCTGCCCGAGGACCTTCCGGAGGAGCCCATCGAGGCGGGGCACAAGCCACCGGCTCAGCCCGCTGCCAATCCACCGCTGCCGCAGCGGCACTCTCCTCACCTGAGTGCCACTCAGCAACAGAAACTGATGAGGAACAGCAGCACACAGACCGTGTCAGACAAAAGCACCCAGACAGTGCTTCCCTATGTATCGGCCAAGCAGAAAATCAAAGGCAAAAACTGAGCAGGGGTGGGGGTGGAGAGGAACCGGAGCAATGGGGACTGATCAGAGCGGGGGGGAGGGGCAGAAATATATATATATATTTAAATAAATCAAAATACTAATAATAAAAACCAAAAAAAGGTGGAAACTAATAACAATAATGTCCAGCTACCTAACTGTCATTTTTGAGGCTCAGGGAATTTGAAATTATTTACTGAACGAAAAAGATCAAATAACCATGCGGAACAAGGGAAATAATATATATACCTATAGACCCCACTTCTGAAGCAGAGGATGGGAGAGAGATGTGGTCAGGGACATCCTCAAATGCCAGCCGAGCATCTCAGTTCACTAACTAGGTCTGTGGGTGGATGGCGTGTGGGTCTCCCCCAAATAGGGATTGTGGGGAAACGGGGCTCGGGGGGCAGGGTGAGAGCCCAAGTGCACTAAGACTGAAAGAGCTCTCTGGGAAAGGAAGTCAGGTCAACCCCTTGTGCTGCTGGATTTGTATCCTACGCCTCCCCACAATATTCCAGAGATGGGGCTGAGCCCCAGAATTTGGATCCATCTCTGGGTTTTGACCATGCCCTCACCCCTCTTCTGAAAGAAATCAGCCAATCAGAAACTTGCTTGTTCATTAAAGAACAATGAATTTTTGTATGCTCTATTTTTATGAACAAATTGGTTTCAGATTGGCTGGGCCTCTGAGCAAATCAGTTCTCTAGGCCAATCAATGTTTTTTTGTCTTTGGCCATGGGTCAGCAAGTGACTCCTGGTCCATCAGTCAAATGACACTCATGCTGGTTAGATTTTCCTAGCCATTTGGTCAAATGGGACTAGAGTCAGAATGGGTGTGGCTACGGCAAGAAAATAGCATTGGAGGACTGATTGCCAGACGTGTCTGGAAGGGTTTTGATTCTTCGTGCCTGATTCTCATCTCACACCAATTGTACACCAGTATAAAATATGCCAGTTGACTCCCTTGGCACTATTCCTGATTTACACCTAGGGGAATGAGAAGAGAATCAGGTTTTGCATTTCAGTAAAGTTCCAAACAAAACCCTGGCATCTAAGGCCAGGAGCCCAGCTCTGATCAGGAAATTGCTGAAGCCCAGGCTTCATTTTAAGCACATGCTTAAGTCCCATTGATTCCAACTGAGCCTTAAGCAGGTGTTTGAAGTTAAGCACATGCTGAAGTGCTTTCTTGAACTCGGGCCTAGAAGGGCTAGATTCTGATCCAATTACACCAGTGTAAATCTGGAGTTGTTCTGGAGACATTCACGGCATCACTCCAGCTTTACACAGGGGGTAACTGACATCAGGATTTAGCCCATGGGGTTTAATTTTCACACAGAGGTGCCTACACCGCCCCCCGGGGCACATGCACACTGGTGATTGTGCGGAGTTTGCAGCTGCGCACGGTCACCTGTTTGCAGCCACACCTGTCTGGGCTTTCTGTGCAGAGCTGACAAGCACAACTTAGTCCCTTGGTTTGTGAAAATGTGTCCATTAGCAGCAAGAATATGACCCCTTGTGGCATGAGAGCACATTCTCAAGCTGGTTCTGAACTATCAAAACACGGGGAATGAGCTGGATGACCTGGGTGGTCCATTCCCAACCAAGAAATTGACAAGAAAAAAAATGTGTTCTTAACCTTTAGCCAGCCGCTCTTTTAATCCTGTCTGAAGCCTGGGCTCCTGACCAAACATAGCCCCAAAACAGGTACCTTGTTAAACACTAATCTTGTTAATGATGAACTGGCAAAGCTATTACACTAGCTACCCAGCACAATAAAGCTTGGCATATGCACTTTAACAACAACAAGAAAAGCCAATGCGCTTTGGTTTGTTGTATTGCATGTGGCCTGGGGTGTATAAACCATGTTGCCAGTATGTCTACCTCTGTGCGAGGGGGATGGTGCTAAATTTCAGGGATTAGAAAGAAGCGCAACAACCTGTGATGAAGGGGCTGGAGGCATTGATTTAAGAGGGAAGGCCGGCTGCTTGATCGTAGAATCATAGAATATTAGGGTTGGCAGAGGCCTCAGGAGATCATCTAGTCCAACCTCCTGCTCAAAGCAGGACCAACACCAACTAAATCCTCCCAGCCAGGGCTTTGTCAAGCCAGGCCTGAAAAACCTCTAAGGATGGAGATTCCACCACCTCCCTAGGTAACCCAGTCCAGTGCTACACCACCCTCTTAGTGAAATAGTTTTTCCTAATATCAACCTAGACCTCCCCCACTGCAACTTGAGACCATTGCTTCTTGTTCTATCATCTGCCACCACTGAGAACAGCCGAGCTCCATCCTCTTTGCAACCCCCTTCAGCTAGTTGAAGGCTGCTATCAAATCCCCCCTCACTCTTCACTTCTGCTGACTAAATAAGCCCAGTTCCCTCACCCTCTCCTCGTAAATCATGTGCCCCAGCCCCCTAATCATTTTCATTGCCCTCCGCTGGACTCTCTCTAATTTGTCCACATCCCTTCTGTAGTGGGGGGACCAAAACTGGACACAATATTCCAGGTGTGGCCTTACCAGTTCCAAATAGAGGGGAATAATTACTTCCTTCGATCTGCTGGCAGTGCTCCTACTAATACAGCCCAATATGCTGTTAGCCTTCTTGGCAACGAAGGCACACTGTTGACTCATATCCAGCTTTTCATCCACTGTAATCACCAGGTCCTTTTCTGCAGAACTGCTGCTTAGCCAGTCAGTCCCCAGCCTGTAACAGTGCATGGGATTCTTCCTTCTTAAGTGCAGGATTCTACATTTGTCCTTGTTGAACCTCATCAGATTTATTTTGGCCCAATCCTCCAATTTGTCTAGGTCACTCTGGACCCTATCCTTACCCTCCAGCATATCTACCTCTCCCCCTAGCTTAGTGTCATCTGTGAACTTGTTGAGGGTGCAATTCATCCCATCATCCAGATCATTAATAAAGATGCTGAACAAAACCAGCCCCAGAACCGACCCCTGGGGCACTCCGCTTGATATCAGTTTCCAACTAGACATCGAGCCGTTGATCACTACTCGTTGAGCCCGACAATCTAGCCAGATTTCTATCCACCTTATAGTCCATTCATCCAATCTATAGTTTTTTAACTTGCTGGCAAGAATACTGTGGGAGACCATATCAAAAGCTTTGCTAAAGTCAAGGTATATCACATCCACCGCTTTCCCCATATTCACAGAGCCAGTTATCTCATCATAGAAGGCAATCAAGTTTGTCAGGCATGACTTGCCCTTGGTGAATCCATGTTGACTGTTCCTGATCACCTTCTTCTTCTCCAAGTGCATCAAAATGGATTCCTTGAGGACCTGCTCCATGATTTTTCCAGGGACTGAGGTGAGGCTGACCGGGTTCTCCTTCTTTCCTTTTTTAAAGATGGGCACTTAATTTGCCTTTTTCCCATCATCCAGCACATCCCCTGATCGCCATGAGTTTTCAAAGATAATGGCCAATGGCTCTGGAATCACATCAGCCAATTCCCTCAGCACCCTCATATGCATTAGATCTGGACCCATGGACTTGTTCATGTCCAGCTTTTCTAAATAGTCCTTAACCTGTTTTTTCACCACTGAGGGCATCCTGTGGTGGTTAGGCTAAGTTGTGCTGCCTGGAGCTGAGTGGCTGTACAGACATCCCCTGATGCCCATCTGCTCCATGTGGCCTGGCCATGGGACCCAGGGAGTTCTTGCCTCCAAAGGCCAGGAGCTGTAGTTGAAGGCTGAGGTGTGCTGAGCACCAGCTGCTCACACTGACGTCAATAGAAGCTGGAGGCCCTCTGCGTCTCTCAGGGTAGGGGGCCGTCTCCTCCAGCGAACACTCCCACAGGATGGGGGCTCTGGTGGGAGAAGAACTTCCAGGACATCAGAAAAGACAGGCCACTCTAACTCCACAGATCCCAAGAGTTCTGTGGGAGGTTTGGGCCATCTGTGTGGGGGCTCTGGAACTGCTCTGGAGACCCTGCTTTCCTCCCCTGCTACCAAACAGCATGTCTTCTCTAGGTGGTGACTCTGCTCTCACCCTCCACCTGAGGTAGCGGAGATCCATGGGTGACCTTCCCTTATTGTTCACTTGGGCCCCAGCTGGAATCCAGTTTGGCCCTCTGCTCCTATCTGAGAAGAGAAGAAGCAGTAAGTGTCCACATTTCCATCTGGTTGCTGCTGTAATGTTTAAGATACCCAATGTGATGGGTTCCCCCCAGGATGCCACCTTGGAACGAAGGTACCACTGAGCCCCCGGACCACCAGCTTGGGCTCCCTCTCATAATGTACTGCTGTGACCAGCCTGCCAAGCCCTCTTTCAGGCTCCAGCCTGGACTTTCACCAGCACACATACAGATAGGGACACACCCAGTTGTAGTTACACACAGATCATAGAATCATAGAATCTCAGGGTTGGAAGGGACCTCAGGAGGTCATCTAGTCCAACCCCCTGCTCAAAGCAGGACCAAACCCAACTAAATCATCCCAGCCAGGGCTTTGTCAAGCCTGACCTTAAAAACCTCTAAGGAAGGAGATTCCACTACCTCCCTAGGTAACCCATTCCAGTTCTTCACCACCCTACTAGTGAAAAAGTTTTTCCTAATATCCAACCTAAACCTCCCCCTCTGCAACTTGAGACCATTATTCCTTGTTCTGTCATCTTCTACCACTGAGAACAGTCTAGATCCATCCTCTTTGGAACCCCCTTTCAGGTAGTTGAAAGCAGCTATCAAATCCCCCCTCATTCTTCTCTTCTGCAGACTAAACAATCCCAGTTCCCTCAGCCTCTCCTCATAAGTCATGTGCTCCAGCCCCCTAATCATTTTTGTTGCCCTCCGCTGGACTCTCTCCAATTTATCCACATCCTTCTTGTAGTGTGGGGCCCAAAACTGGACACAGTACTCCAAATGATGCTGTGATTAGTTCTGCATGGGGAGGCACAGTTAGGGCACCTCCCAATTCCTAAGGCACACACTTCCTCTCTGGAGTGTAAACCCAAAATTATACCATCTTGCACTTACACCGTGTAAGCTCATGAAATCGCCCCCTCGTTAATGTGGAGAAGGATATGCAATAGCTTTCTGCCCCTAGTTATGATTTACACACACACTGATTTTAGACAAAGCAAAAACAAATTTACTAACTACAAAAGATAGATTTTAAGTGATTATAAGGAATAGCAAACAGATCAAAGCAGATTACTTTGCAAATAAACAAAACACGGAAACTAAGCTTAATATACTACATAGATTGGATATGAATAGCAAATTTTCACCCTAAATGATGGTGGAAGCAGGCTTCAGGGTCTTAAGGGGCAAGCTATGCTGTTTTATAGCTTAAAATCCCCAGGTGTTTCATTCACATGCTAAAAATCTCTTAAGCCTGGGTCCAGCACTTCCCCTGGTTCAGTCTTTGTTCCTCAGGTGTTCCCAGGTGTTCTTTGGGTGCGGAGTCAGGGAAGAACCTCAATGATGTCATTCCACTGCCTTATATAGCTTTTGCATATGGCAGGAACCCTTTGTTTCAAAGCTTGGTTCGCATGCCAGTCAGTGGAAAAACACTGGTATCCCAAGATGGAGTCCAGCACGAGGTGACCTGGTCACATGTCCCTGTAGTGTCACAGCAGCCATCCCTGACTGGCTGTTTGGAGCATCCTCAGGAACACCCCGCCCTCACCCCCAGTAGGAGATAAGCTTCTTATAAGACCTATTGTTTTCTCCTAATGGCCCTTTAAGCTGAATGGGCCCTTCCCAGCCAGCCATCTAGACTATGGGCTTGGCTACACTTATGAGTTAGAGTGCATTAAAGCAGCCCCGGACACCCTAACTTACGACGTGTCCACACTGGCAAGGCACGTAGAGCACCTGGACTCTGCGGCTGGAGAGCTCCTGGTAATCCACCTCGGTGAGAGGCATAATGCTTGCTGCGCCCCAGCGGGAGCACCATGGCGCCAGCGTGGACGCCCTGGTCTGTTAATGCTTTCTGATCAGCCTCCTGAAGTGTCCCACAATGCCTGTTCTAGCCACTCTGGTCATCACTTTGAACTCTACTGCCCTGACCTCAGGTGACCAGCCGTCAGACCCGCCCTTTAAATTCTCTGGGAATTTTGAAAATCCCCTTCCTGTTTGGTCAGCAAGGCGTGGAGTGTTCTCAGCTAATCTTTCCAGGTGACCATGCCTCCACGCACCAGGCAAGCTCCAGTATGGAGCAATGGCGAGGTGCTGGACCTCATCAGTGTTTGGGGGGAGGTAGCTGTCCAGTCCCAGCTGCGCTCCAGCCGTAGGAATTATGATACCTTTGGGCAGATATCAAGGGACATGATGGAAAGGGGCCACTGACCAGAATGCACTGCAGTGCAAGGTTAAAGTGAAGGAGCTGCGGGATGCCTACCGCAAAGCCTGTGAGGCAAACCGCCACTCCAGTGCTGCCCCCACGACCTGCCATTTCTACAAAGAGCTGAACGCAATACTTGGGGGTGACCCCACCTCCACTCCGCGGACCACCATGGACACTTCAGAGCCTAGTTCAACAAGGCAGGAGGAAGAGGAAAGAGGGAGCGAGGGTGCTGAGGAGGAGGGAGACACCCCAGTATCCCTAGATGCATGCAGTCAGGAGCTGTTCTCAAGCCAAGAGGACGGTAGCCAGTCACAGCGGCTGGTGCTTGGGGAAGGACAAACACCAGAGGAGGTGCCTGGTAAGCAGCTTTTATTTTGGGAAGGAAATTGTTCGGTGCGGGCTCTTGGGGCAAGGAGGTTTAGGGCTGCGTGCATGCCTAGATGTGGAATAGGGCGTTGATGTGCTCTCTCACATCGTGGTAATCGGCTTCAGTGATCTCTTCAAAAGTCTCATGCAGAAGCTGGGCAATGCGCTTGTGCAGGTTCCTTGGCAGAGCTACTGTGCTCCTTTTCGCAGTAAGGTTAACACATCCGCACCACTGTGCCATGAGGGGTGGGGAGACCATTGCTGCACACAGACAAGCTGCATATGGGCCAGGGCGGAAGCCGCATTGTAGTAGAAGACCCTCCCTTGCTTCCCAGGTCACCCTCAGCAGCGAGATATCTTCCAGGATGAACTCCTGTGGAAAATGTGGGGACAGTGTTCAGTATAGGGGCCCCCTGCAGCTGTTAGCTCTCCCAAGGCACAGAACCCCAGAGGACAGTACAGCCGTGAAACAATCAGTCCCCCTTGCCCCTGTGCTTACTCACCATTTTGGGGCTCCTGTGCGTTATGTACGCTTGCTTTGGGATGGGAAATTCTGCTATTGTGTAGACTGTACTTGTCTTTAAGTACAGGTGAATCATTGCTTTGTCTGGTGTGAACAATGCTGCTTCTGTTAAGTGTTGCATTTTGCCTTTACAGATGATTTCAGCCGTCCATGTTATCACTGGCCGAAAGACTCCAAAGGATTGGAAGAGGCCACGTACAAGCAAAGAGGACATGCTGCATGAAGTAATGCAGCAATCCCTTAATGAAAATCAAAAAGCACAGGAGTGGCGGGAGAGTGAAAGGAGGATCCGCCAGCAGAATGCGTATCACCGGCACCAAAGCACGGAGCAGCCGCTAAGCATTATGGAGTGCCAAGCAGACTCGATACAGGTGCTCGTAGCCATGCAGGTGGAGCACTACTGCACCCGCCCCTCCCCCTGAAGCCCTTGTCCCAAAACTCTTTCCCTTGTGCCCCCATGTCACCTCCAACTCACTTTCTCCCACATCTGGGTTCTTATTGCCACCAGCTGCCTCCAGCACCTATAGCTTCACCACCCAGCCCTGCAAACTACGACTCTTACCCACTGCACTCAACCCCAATCACCATGCATTTTAGCCAGCCTGAAGTGCAGCACTCATTGCACAGCACTCCAGACAGGAAGGCAGAGTATGATAACAGGACATATGCAAATCTGTGATTGAACCGTTCCTCACTCCACCCCCTTGCCCTTCCTGTTTCCCAAGCAGTTGTGTTTCTTTTCAATAAATGAATTTTCTTTTAAATAAATGGATTTTTTGGCTTTGAAAACATTCTTTATTATTGCATTAAGTAAAAGATACCTTAGCCCAGGAAAGCAACAGGCACTGCAAGTCAGTGTAGCAAACACAGATTCCTACTAACATTGGAACCACTGCTTTTCATTCCCGTTCAGGGCACCAAACATTACTGGTGGTGTTCAGCCTCAAATTGCTTCCTCAAGGCATCCCTAATCCTTGCAGCCCCGTGCTGGGCCCCTTTAATAGCCCTGCTCTCTGGCTGTTCAAATTCAGCCTCCGGGTGTTGAACCGCCGAGTTCCATGTCTGAATGAATTTTTCACCCCTCCCTTCACAAATGTTATGAAGGGTACAGCACACAGATATAACAGCGGGGATGTTGTCATCGGCCAGGTCCAGCTTCCCATACAGACAGCATCAGCGGCCCTTTAAATGGCCAAAAGCACACTCCACAGTCATTCTGCACTGGCTCAGCCTGTTGTTGAAACTCTCCTTGCTGCTGTCAAGGCTCCCTGTGTAGGGTTTCATGAGCCACAGTATTAAAGGGTAAGCGGGGTCTCCAAGGATCACAATGGGCATTTCAACTTCCCCTACGGTGATCTTCTGGTCTGGGAAGGAAGTCCCGGCTTGCAGCTTCCTGAACAGGCCAGTGTTCTGAAAGATGTGTGCATCATGCACCTTTCCAGGCCAGCCTGTGTTAATGTCAATGAAATGCCCACGGTGATCCACAAGCGCCTGGAGAACCATAGATAAATACCCTTTCCAATTAACGTACTCGGAGGCTAGGTGGGCTGGTGCCAGAATTGGAATATGCGTCCCATCTATCACCCTTTCTCCGTTAGGGAAACCCATTTGTGCAAAGCCTGCCACAATGTCATGCACGTTATCCAGAGTCATGGTTCTTCTGAGCAGGATGCGATTAATGGTCCTGCAAACTTGCATCAACACGATTCCAATGGTCGACTTTCCCACTCCAAAATGGTTAGCGACCAATCGGTAGCTGTCTGGAGTTGCCAGCTTCCAGATTGCAATAGCCATCTGCTTCTCCACTGGCAGGGCAGCTCTCAATCTTGTGTCCTTGCGCCCCGGGGTGGGGGGTGAGCTCAGCACACAATCCCATGAAAGTGGCTTTTCTCATCCGAAAGCTCTCCAGCCACTGCTTGTCATCTCAGACTTGCATAACGATGTGATACCACCACTCAGTGCTTGTTTCCCACAAGCAATCTCGTGTCATATGCGTTATGCGAGTCGACATCATCGTCGGACTCCTCACTGTCAGTTTGTAGCTTAAGGAGTAACTCGACTGCCAAACATGACGTGCTGGCGAGACTCATCAGCATATTCCTCAGCACTTTTGGCTCCATTCCCACAGACCAAAAGGGAAGACAGAGCGCGCAGTACAAAAAACATCGAAAGATGGCACCAAACATGGACGGAAGCACAGGGATTGCTGGGATGCGAACCAATGCATCACGGGGTGTTGGGACAAGACCCAGAATGCCCCGCACCCCTTACCCCCTTCCCACAAGCCACAGCACCAGAATGGGAAGAGGTACTCTGTGGGCTAGTCTACACTTACCGTCCGGGTCGACGCGGTGAGTTCGACTTCTCGGAGTTCGAATTATCGCGTCTGATCTAGACGCGATAGTTCGAACTCCGGAAGCGCCGCGGTCGACTCCGGTACTCCACCACTGCAAACGGCGGTGGCGGAGTCGACCTTGGAGCCGCGGAGTTCGACCCCGCCGCGTCTGGACAGGTGAGTAGTTCGAATTAGGGTACTTCGAATTCAGCTACGCTATTCACGTAGCTGAATTTGCGTACCCTAATTCGAACCCCCTTTTTAGTGTAGACCAGGCCTGTGGGATAATGCACCACTCCCAATGCCGCTGCAAGTGCCGCAAATGTGGCCACGCCAGTGCACTTGCAGCTGACAGCATGAACACACTGTAGCTCTTTCCCTACTGTGCTCTCCGAGGGCTGGTTTAACTCACAGTGCTCTACGTCTGCAAGTGTAGCCATTCCCTGAGTGCATTCTGCCTAATAGATACATAGACAATATTCCTAACTTCAGATACAGCAATGATACATGCATACAGGTAGGATGATTATATTCAGTAAATCATAACCTTTCTAATGACACCTCACATGACCTATCTTGCATAAAATACATCATAATTATTATGATGATCTGATTATGACATATCTCTATGAAGAATATGGGATGCAGTGTCTTATCCATGACCCCGGTGAGGTGCAGATCGGACAGGAAAGTGGGGGCAGAATTAGTTTTAATGAAGGCACCTTAACTTCACCCTTCCTAAGTTTCTAACACCTTTTGATAACACTTTCCAAGATAGCATGGGAGTCTGCCACAGAGACAGCCCAGCCCAGGGCTCTTTGGAGAACTTGAGCCTGCCAGAAATGCTAGTGGAGAAGTTCCAGCAGCACAGGTTGGTAAGTGAGCCATTGTTTCACCCATAGTGCTCTGAGCAAAGGTTTCTGTTGTCATCTGCCAATTATTCTTCTGATTGCTCCAGATGCATGCACGGTAAGGTACCTTGGAGAGGTCAATGGGAAGGCATTGAGGGGGCTTGATTCACCACTACGCTGCCTCTCAGGTAGTCATTTAGACAACAGCTGCCAAGTGCCACCACTGTGATTTGGTAGCACATACCAGTGCCAGGTGCATGTAATAAATCCCTGTATGACGGAGTTACTTGTGATGGTGGGGGCCAGGGCTCAGCAGCCCTGGGGCTCACTTCTGGTTTATATCTTGCACTCCTGCAAGCTCAGGCTTCAGGGTTTCAGCCGGCGGGGGTCAGCAGGGGATTCACCACCCCCCCACCCCCCATGTATTCTAATATTTTTTGTTAGGCAGGGGGGCAGTTTTTATCTTCTTCCTCTGAAGAAACACGGTTGGCCACAATTGGAGGTGGGACACTGGACAAGAGGAGCAGGGCTCTGAGCTGACACCGAGCAGTCTCTCTCAGGTGCTTGCTGGCAGGTCCATGCTCACATGGTTAGGGTCTAACTGATCTCCATATATGGGCTTGGGAAGGAATTTCCCCCAGCTCCAATTGGCAGTGACCTTGGGCCAGGGGTGGTTTTGCCTCCCTGTGCAGCATGTGCATAAGGGTCACTTGCCGGGCTTATCTGGGTGTATCTCACTTCATCACTTTCCTGCCAGTGCAGGGACCTCGGGCCCTGGTGCATCTCATCCCTCCTGTTCTCCGCCTATGGCTCGTACCAATCCAGTCTCCTGTGGGCTGCCAGACTTTGGTCTCAGATCACTTGTTGAGTTAGTGTGCGGGTGCTGGTGGCCTGTGATCTCCAGCAGGGCCAGCTCTAGGTTTTTTGCCGCCCCAAGCAAAAAATAATTTGGCTGCCCCCACCCCAGCACTGGGCTCCCCCCCGCACCCGCCTGCTGCCCCAGCCCTGGGATCTCCCCCCCACCTGCACCCCCCTGCAGCCCCAGCCCTGGACTCTCCCCTCCGACCTGCACCCCCCTGCCGTCCCAGCCCTGGGCTCTCCCCCCCTGCACCCCCTGCCACCCCAGCCCTGGGCTCCCCCCCACCCCATGCTGCCCCAGCTCTGGGCTCCCCCATTCCCCCCCACCAGTGCCCCCCCACCCACACACCACCTGCTGCCCCAGCCCTGGGCTCTCCCCCCACCACCACCTGCACCCTCCTTCCACCCCAGCCCTGGGTCACTGGTAACTTGCTCCCAAGGAGGGTCATTCAGCAGGAATTTTGGATGTGCACAAAACACAGACAGGATTGGTTCCCATATGGTTACAGAACTGCAGTAAAATGGAACAATTTTCAGCTTGTGTGATTGGAGGATAGCTGGATGCATATTATAAAACTGTCCTCCATAAATGAGGAAAAGTTGAGGTGCCTTTATTATTCTTTTGTTCCACTCTTTGTTTCTATGGGGAATTTGCCAATGCAATATCACTGTCTTCCTTTTAAACAAATAAAACTAAAAAAAGTCAATGGCTGTTGAAAATAGCAATTCCAGTCCTAAAAACCACCAGGAAGCATTTCTTGCTCAATCTTATCCTACTTTTTCTACAGCAAATTACAGTGGATCAGTATATTTGATTTGGGAGAAATGAAGTAACAGCTGCTCAAATTGACCTTGAGCACTCCTGAATTTTGAGGTGTTCAAATCTGGAAGGCAGGTGCTAGATTCCCTTTCTGAATATTAGCTAAATCTGGAAAGGAAAAGTCAATTTCTGCTTCCATGGCTCAGAAGTGGAAATCCTCCTAAGTGCCTGGTACTGTATCTAAAGCTGCCCAGGTCCAGAGCCTCCCGTCCCTTACTTTTCATTTTAAATTCTAGTGGGAGCCACATACCTCTTTGGGGGCTGCAAGGTGAGGTCACACCAGTATCCCTAATCCAGTCTGGGGATGTCTTCTGAAGGGGATATCTGGGCCAAAGCCTTCTACTCCTTGGGCACACTTGTTCCCCATTCTCTACCATTGTGCCACCCTTCTCTACCAGTGAGCTCTCCATACCAACAAGGTACAGCATGAGGTTTCAGCTACCATGCTCCCTCCCCCTCCCTTTCCTGTTGATTGTGGCCAAGGGAATTCTGGGAAATGTAGTTCTTTCCCTGCTCCATGGCTGGCTTTATAGGTAGGGAACTAACCAAGGAACTACAGCTCCCAGGTCCCCCTGTTGGTTCTCAGCTCCCAGGCTGGATCCCTGCCAGCTGCCACCCCTGCAAATGGGCTGCCCTAAGCAGCTGCTTGCTTTGCTGGTGCCTAGAGCCACCCCTGTTCTCCAGGAGGCCAGACTCAATGGTCTGGCCCCTTCTGGCCTGGAGTGCTGTGACTGTGTGGGGTCCAGAGCACATGGGGATCCTGCCCTCCACTTCTGAGAATGATGGTGCAAAAACTAGGAATCAGGCCCCAAATGGGTCTGAACTGTGCATTTGGATCTAAACTGAAGTCCGTTCCAGACTGGGAGGAGTCTGGTCCCAGGTTAGGAGGAGTCTGAGCCCGGTGTGTGATTCAGGGCCCAACTCTGTTTTAGGCAGAGAGGATTAAAAAGAGGAAATATTCAAAAATGTCACACTCTGACCCCCTAAGCAGGTAAAAATGGGCGTGGGGCTTTTTGTAGAAATATTGTGAAACCTTCCCTGGCTTTTGTCAAATGTCAAAATCTGAAATTTTGGCGCACTCTAAAGTGGAGGCTGCAGAGGGGCTTCTTGGGGCAGCTTGGGGAGGGCATTTAAAAAACAGTCTTTTCCTTCTAGCCTCTCTTGTCAAACTCTTGTAAGCACTCATCTGCTCCCAGCCCTCTCCCTATCCTTCCACAACACTGGGTGTCAAACCCTGGCAATAACCAGCAAAGGGGGGCTGGATTCCACGGGAAATTTCATCCACATCAGACAGGCTCATACAAAAGACACTTCTGGCCAAGAAACTGGGGTTAATGCCTGCTCCCCACAACCATGCATGGGGATCTCAAGTGCCAGCTTGCCACCTGACTGCAAGGCAGGCCTGGCCCTCAGACGTCTCCCTGCCAGTCAGAGCCACACTGGGGGCTCTGCTATGTTGCTGGAGAGCCACCTTGGGACCCCACCCAAATGCTGGGGAGTACCAGTCAATGGGTGCCCATGTGATCACCAGCTGGTGCAAGGCGGGGTTGGGTCTGGATTCCACTTCCTCGGTGCTGCTGGCAGAGCATTTTGCGGGGAGGGGGGTATTGCACTGCTTGGACAGAGGCTCATGACCCTCCAGCTGCATGCACCCCGAGTCAAACGGCCCATCATGCCTAGACAGTGCAGTGCGGTGGTGAGAGCACACACCAGGCAAAGAGTGACAGTGGTCAAGCAGCAGGTGAGCTAAGACCAGCACTGTCTCCTTATTTCCTTGTGCTCCAATCTGTCTGTCTGCATCCACTTGGTGTCTCTTGCCTTGTGTTCAAATTGTGAGATGTCCGGGGCAGGGGCTGGCCTTTCCTTGGGTGTATGTACACACCAGGCTGCTGGTCCCTGACTGGGGCTCTCAGGCCCTAGCCCAGTACACCAGCTCCTCGGGCCACTGACATAACTTTGGACAAGGCACGGTTTTCTCCTTTTGCCCACTTGTAAGGTGGAGAAAACGCTTCCCTGCCCCTAGAAGCATGGGTTTGTTACAGTGCTTGTAGAGACAACAGGGTCTGATCACGCATCTCAGCGCTTAGCCTCTTTAGCTGGCAGCTGCCATAGGCTTGGAGCCTCGGGGGTCAGCCACCACAGGGTACAAAGGCGGAGGGTTCTCTCATGTGGGTTGTGTGTGTGCAGTGCCCCCAAAGTGCTACTTGCCAAGGACTAGGGAGGCATGAGGGCAGGTGCAACTTGAACAGCAATGTGGTTTGTTTCAAAAGGGGAGGGTTAGGGAGGTAGTGTTGCCTAATGAATAGAACACTGGACAGGACTCAGGACCTGGGTTCTATTCTTAGCTTAACCTGCTCAGTGACCTTGAGCAAGTCACGGCACTGCTCTGTGCCTCTGTTTCCCCACGTGTAAAATAGGGATAATGACCTTAATGTCTCTTGTAAAGATCTTGGGGAGCCACCCTGCTCTTCGTCTCATTAATAGTACAGTATAGAATTCTGATGCTCAGCGAGGGCTCTGAGCCAGCAGAGACCTGGAAAAGCGAAGAGGGAGAAGGCCAGAATGTTTTGAATTAATATTTGTTGGAAAATGGCCTTTCTCTGAAATCAAAATGGTGTGTAACAGAACTCGGGTTTTGTTTGGAAACTTTCTGGTTGGGTTGGCGGGGAAGGGGGGTTGTTTTTGAAAATCAGAAAATGAAAAGCATTGCCTTCCGGTTTGAGGGATTCTTTAATTTACTCTTTTTTCTCTTTCCTCTTTCAGTGGCAAGCTGAGGAGAAGGCCAGGGAAGGGAGAAGTGGGTAAGAGATGGAGGAAGGGAAAAGGAGAAACAAGTAGAGAAATGAGACTTCAAAAGCACACGTTCAAACAAAAACAGTTTTGATAAACATTGTCCAAAGCTTTAAAAATTCCACACATGTGTCCCCACCCCACCCCAGGGCATTCTCCAACCAGCTCTTCCTAATTGCGCCAGTTCCTCTGGTAACTAACATTAGAACCACTGACCTAAGGACGCGGTGCATTCAGCATCGCCTATGGGAGGCAGTATGGCTTAATGTGTAGAGCAGGGGGCTAGGATGCAAGAGATCAGGAAACTATTTCTGCCTCTGTCACTGGCCTGCTGGGTGGCCTTGGACAAGGTATGTCCCTGCTCTATGCCTCAGTTTCCCCAAATGGAAGTAGTGACACTGTCCTCCCATTTAAAGCACTTTGAGTTCTACTGCTGAGAAGAGTTAGGCGGTGGAGGCATTGTTGTCAATCCCTGCAGCCAGACTGAATGTCTTTGTAAACGATATACACCGTAACAAGAAGATACAGGCTGGATGGAAGAATCACTGGGTGGAGTTCTCTGGCCTGTGTTCTCCCAGGTCCCTGCAAGCCTTAAAATCTAGGGCTCCTTCCCTGTGCAGTGTTACAGTCTGTCTTACCAGTCTCCAGCTGGAGGACCCTGGGAATCCTGAGAGGGGGGTGTCTGGGTTTGGGGTTTAAAACCCCTTTATTCTGGGGCTACAGGAAGCCCTGAGTGACTGCATACCCTGTCAGCATCCTGCTAGCAAGCCCAACTGCTTGGCCTGGGGCTCAGGCACTGGAGGCCTCGGAAAGCTTGGCGCTCCCTCTATTCTGACAAGGCACGTAGGAGGGTTATTCCCGGCAGTAGAGTCGCTATTAGGTGAATCATTCTTTAACTCTCATGTACACGAAGGTGGCAATGTTGGGAGTGTTAATCAAGGGTTTGTGTAAGAGCCCTGATCCCACTTTAGACTAACATCTCCCCCCATTACCGGGCGCAATTCCCTCGAGGGGTTCAGGTGACTGTACTCTGCACAGCCCACAAGGAGAGAACACCCTAGATAATGGGGTCCGCCTCTTCGTGGTAATCTGGTTAGTAACATGTGATGAGAGATCAGGCCGTTCTGGGGATGGGTGAGTGCAGTGGGGGGCAGTGAGGAGTGGAATGTGCTGTGGGGACTTGGGGTGCGGGCTGGGGATATTGTAGGGCTTGGGGAATAGAAAGAGGGATATAGAGGGGATGAGGACCCTGGGGATTGGTGGAGTGGGGGGAACAGGGGAGCCAGGATACAGCACCTCTGCAGAACTCAACCCCTGCTGGCTCAGCAGTGAGCAGATGCCACTGTCATCCCCTGGCTGATGTCCTCTGACCTTTGTGAAGGGCAGCCTGGTGGCCTCAGTCCTGTTCCCCTCTGGGCCAGACCCCACAAAACAACCACACCAGTGAGCAAGAACCTCGCTGCCGGTCCTCCACGGGCAGCCTCATCAGAGGAGCCCAGGGCTGAATGGGCCATGCAGCCTGGACTCTTCTCTCCCCACTAGAGCTGGCCCCGCAGGACACAATGGAGGAACAAGGAAAGGGAGGGGCAGGGAAGCCTGACCTGTCGTGGCCCAGGTTGCACCTGCCCAGAGAACAGGAATAATAAAAATGCACTGTTCTTAGACAACCCCTCTCAAGCACTTTCAGAACATTATTTAAGTGAACAAATACAACAGCTGTCTGCGGTCAGGAAGGGCTCCATATACAAAGCTTGCTTCTCCTGCCACTGAAATGCAGCCACCTCTGGGCTGGAGCACAACTGCCCACTTTGAGATCTATGGGTGGAATGTGCTGCTTTGATTACTGAGCCCAGTTTAGATCATTGTGTTCATTTTCCCCCTTCTCTTCCTGTCCTGAACTGTTGTGTAGTGATATCATAGAATCATAGAATCTCAGGGTTGGAAGGGACCTCAGGAGGTCATCTAGTCCAACCCCCTGCTCAAAGCAGGACCAAACCCAACTAAATCATCCCAGCCAGGGCTTTGTCAAGCCTAACCTTAAAAACCTCTAAGGAAGGAGATTCCACCACCTCCCTAGGTAACCCATTCCAGTGCTTCACCACCCTACTAGTGAAAAAGTTTTTCCTAATATCCAACCTAAACCTCCCCCACTGCAACTTGAGACCATTACTCCTTGTTCTGTCATCATCTACCACTGAGAACAGTCTATATCCATCCTCTTTGGAACCCCCTTTCAGGTAGTTGAAAGCAGCTATCAAATCCCCCCTCATTCTTCTCTTCTGCAGACTAAACAATCCCAGTGCCCTCAGCCTCTCCTCATAAGTCATGTGCTCCAGCCCCCTAATCATTTTTGTTGCCCTCCG
The DNA here is from genome assembly GCF_020497125.1 of Mauremys mutica. NCBI lineage: Eukaryota > Metazoa > Chordata > Testudines > Geoemydidae > Mauremys > Mauremys mutica. The sequence goes on along the minus strand of NC_059082.1, from coordinate 45,090,881 downwards.
CTGGACTCTCTCCAATTTATCCACATCCTTCTTGTAGTGTGGGGCCCAAAACTGGACACAGTACTCCAAATGAGGCCTCACCAGTGCTGAGTAGAGGGGAATGATCACATCCCTCGATCTGCTGGAAATGCCCCTACTTATACAACCCAAAATGCCATTAGCCTTCTTGGCAACAAGGGCACACTGTTGACTCGTATTCAGTTTTTCGTCCACCATAACCCCTAGGTCCTTTTCTGCAGAACTGCTTCCTAGCCATTCGGTCCCTAGTCTGTAGCAGTGCATGGGATTCTTCCGTCCTAAGTGCAGGACTCTGCACTTGTCCTTGTTGAACCTCATCATATTTCTTTTGGCCCAATCCTCTAATTTGTCTAGGTCCCTCTGTATCCTAGCCCTACCCTCCAGCGTATCAACCACTCCTCCCAGTTTAGTGTCATCTGCAAACTTGCTAAGGGTGCAGTCCACACCATCCTCTAGATCGTTAATGAAGATATTGAATAAAACTGGCCCCAGCACCGACCCTTGGGGCACTCCACTTGATACCGGCTGCCAACTAGACATGGAACCATTGATCACTACCCGTTGAGCCCGACCATCTAGCCAGTTTTCTATCCACCTTACCGTCCATTCATCCAGCCCATACTTCTTTAACTTGCTGGCAAGAATACTGTGGGAGACTGTATCAAAAGCTTTGCTAAAGTCCAGAAATAGCACATCCACTGCTTTCCCCTCATCCACAGAGCCGGTTATCTCATCATAGAAGGCAATTAGATTAGTCAGGCATGACTTGCCCTTGGTGAATCCATGCTGACTGTTCCTGATCACTTTCCCCTCCTTTAAGTGGAAAGCTTTTATATCTCAAAGCTCTTTACGAACGGAGGCCAGGATCATTAACCAGAGCTGACAGATGGGGAAACTGAGGCACATAATGACTTAGCCACTGGCCTGCTGAGTTACCTTAGTCAAGACAGGAATACAGTCCAGGTCTCCGAAGTCCTAGTCCTTCAATGCCCACAGGTAGGCAGGCTCTTAAATATAAAACCCCCAGATGCATGGCAGCAAACCACAGCCTAGCCCGATGGAACTTTCTTCTATATTAGCCTCCTGAGCCCGCACAACCCCGCAGTCAGCACTTAAGGCAGTGGGGAATCAGCCCCCTGTTCCTTGGCTGGCCACTTACACCTGTGTGAAATGGGATGAAAAGCTATTCTACCAGGCCGTGGAGAATCTGGCCACTGGGGGTTTTGGAGATGTCCCTCCCCAACACAGCCAGCTCAGGCGCTCTGCTGAGATCCCGGTAATGATGAGTCACATGGGCAAGCTCTTATGGCTTTCTAATGGCACCAGAACCCACCCTGTGTGGAACAACTCCCTTGTAAGTTACTCCAGTTCATCTGTTATTCTTTGTCTAAACACCTGGGTGTCTTTGAGCCTGAGGCTGTTACAATCTGGTCCATTTAAATGAATGACTAATAGATGGAGCTGGACTCTTTAATACTTCATTATGAAAGGTACCAAGAATAGTATTAGCAATAAATTCTTAACAGCCGATGCTGTAACAGGCTGTTCTAAGACAGATGATTATTGTGTCATACAGAGATCAGGATGCCCACATCTGCACCTCCCCTAGTTTACGTTACACAGAGTGCTGTACAACGCCATAAATACTGCCAGCTCCCTTGGGTGTATTGGCCTCAGCGCAAATCCACTCCTTCAGCAGTGGTAATTGGTCCCTCACTTTTGAAGGACATTTTCCATCAGCAAACACTGTTACATCAGAATCAGAACATTTCATGGGAACATGCTGATTTTGATAGGAAAGTGTCAAACTGAGTCAATGAGACTTTGTTGATGCACTTTGACGTTATCAAACTGTCTTGTTTTGATAAGGTAAAAATGTTTCATTTTGACTTTCTCTTTTCATTTTGTTTTGACATTAATTTTAATGTTAATTGTAATGTATGTTATGCATAATATTTAATATTTTATGATGTCTTAGAATGTCTTGACATTATTGAAATGACTAGAGCTGGTCGTGAATTTTTTTGACAAAATATTTTCTTGTTGGAAACTCCCGAGAACCAAAACTTTGCACAGGAAAGGGTCAGTTTTGATGAATTTTTTTAACTCAAAATATAAAATTCTGGAGAAGAGTCTTGAAATTAAGATGTTCCATGTTGATGTTTTTAGAAATGAAAAATCCTGATTTTCAGATTCAAAAGACTTTGGGGTTCTACCTTTTGTGTGTGTGAGAGAGAAAACCAAAGCCAAAATCAAAACATTTAAAAACTATTGAAATGAAACATTTTGATTGACCTAAACTTTTTTATAGATATTCAGTTTACAAAAAAATTGAGACTTTGACTTTTTGGCACGATTCAGCACAGGAAAGTCCTTCAAAATCTGAAACTTTCTGGGGAAGGTAAACAATTTGTCAGATTGTTGAAATGAAATGTTCTGATGGTTTCCAGATTGAAACTATTTGGAGTTTTCATCATGGAACAAACTGACTTTTTGTTCAGCTTCGGAATGAAAACAAATGTTGGAATTGCCCATGGAATAGAAATTCGCCAGCAGAGAGGCTGGAGATGGAATGGGCTGTTAAGAATGGACAATTCCCTTGCTGTTCAAGGTGCTTCCCAGCAGGTTAGGTGTATGGCATGGTGATGGGGCAGCTTTGGGGGAACTTGTGTAATACCAACAGACCCCGGTTGTCGGTGGGTGGAATCAAACCTGGGATCTCTGCAGCTAAATGCATGAGCCTCTACTTAGAATTGTAGAATATCAGGGTTGGAAGGGACCTGAGGAGCTCAAAGCAGGACCAATTCCCAATTAAATCATCCCAGCCAGGGCTTCCTCAAGCCTGACCTTAAAAACCTCTAAGGAAGGAGATTCCACCACCTCCCTAGGTAATCCATTCCAGTGCTTCACCACTCTCCTAGTGAAAATTTTTTCCTAATATCCAACCTAAACCTCCCCCACTGCAACTTGAGACCATTACTTCTTGTTCTGACATCAGGTACCACTGAGAACAGTCTAGATCCATCCTCTTTGGAACCCCATTTCAGGTAGTTGAAAGCAGCTATCAAATCCCCCCTCATTCTTCTCTTCTGCAGACTAAACAATCCCAGTGCCCTCAGCCTCTCCTCATAAGTCATGTGCTCCAGCCCCCTAATCATTTTTGTTGCCCTCTGCTGGACTCTTTCCAATTTTTCCACATCCTCCTTGTAGTGTGGGGCCCAAAACTGGACACAGTACTCCAGATGAGGCCTCACCAGTGTCGAATAGAGGGGAATGATCACATCCCTCGATCTGCTGGCAATGCCCCTACTTATACAGCCCAAAATGCTGTTAGCCTTCTTGGCAACAAGGGCACACTGTTGACTCATATCCAGCTTCTCATCCACTGTAACCACTGGGTCCTCTTCTGCAGAACTGCTGCCTAGCCATTCGGTCCCTAGTTTGTAAGACTGAATGGGATTCTTCCATCCTAAGTGCAGGACTCTACACTTGTCCTTGTTGAACCTCATCAGGTTTCTTTTGGCCCAATCCTCTCATTTGTCTAGGTCCCTCTGTATCCTATCCCTACCCTCCAGCGTATCTACCACTCCTCCCCCTTTAGTGTCATCTGCATACTTGCTGAGAGTGCAGTACACACCATCCTCCAGATCATTAATGAAGATATTGAACTAAACCGGCCCCAAAACCGACCCTCAAAGCAGGATCAATCCCCGACTAAATCACCCCAGCCAGGGATTTGTCAAGCCTGACCTTAAAAAACATCTAAGGAAGGAGACATCGAAGGCACTTTGCCCGGGGCTTTATGGGCTCACCCTGGGGAGATCCACTGGGGCCCACTCCAGGCCCGCCCAGAGGATTCAGGAGGTCTGGGGTCTTTGGCGGCGGGGGGCCCCCGCTTCGGTGGTAATTCGGTGGGGGGGGTCCTTCTGCTCTGGGACTCGCCACCGAAGTGCCCTGAAGACCTGTGGCAGGAGCCCCCCGCTGCCAAATTACCGCCAAAGACCTGGCACTTCAGTGGTGGGTCCCGCTTCAACAGTAATTCGGTGGTGGGGAGTCCTTCCACCGTGGGGTGAAAGGACCCCCCACCACCAAAGACCCGGAGCAGAAGAAGCTCCGGGGGCCCGGGCCCCGCAAGAATTTTCCGGGGCCCCCAGAGCAAGTGAAGGACCCTGCTCCAGGGGCCCCAAAAAACTCTCGTGGGGGCCCCTGCGGAGTCCGGGGCCTGGGGCAAATTGCCCCACTTGCCCCCCCCCAGGCAGCCCTGGCACACTCTACAGAGGGTAGGGGCTGTGGCAACCCAAGGAGGGTTCTTAAGTTCACACTGGTGCTTTAGTTCATGTGTTTAGTTTTGCAGCTCCCCAGTTTAATCCCTGGGGGCTAGGCTGAGATCATGGCCATCACATCACACCAACACCTGAATTTTCTTCTAGGTGGAGTAGCACTGAAGAGGGAGGAGAACTGATAAATCAGCAGCTTCTACAAGGACTGAATCTGCTGTTACATGCTAGTTCAATCCAGCCTTGGCCGGAACGCCCCATGTTGTCTGATTGGGTCTCTGGTGCCATGCAGTAAAATAGCAGCCACGTATGTCTCCTGCGATAAGTGCCAAACTAGCCCTTTGATTCTGGCTCCTGCAATGGTGCGTGTCCTGCAGGGAGCAGGAGCACCATCTGCTTGGTGTGTGTATGGGGGGGAGCTCCCCAATGTTGTCTGATTGGGTCTCTGGTGCCATGCAGTAAAATAGCAGCCACGTATGTCTCCTGCGATAAGTGCCAAACTAGCCCTTTGATTCTGGCTCCTGCAATGGTGCGTGTCCTGCAGGGAGCAGGAGCACCATCTGCTTGGTGTGTGTATGGGGGGGAGCTCCCCAATGTTACAGGCATAAACCAACCAGGGCATTTCTAATGTGCCCACCACTGACAGAGCCAGGAGCCAGTCTAGGAGAAAGTCACAGTGAAGCCAGGGCAGGCAGCAGGCTCTCCTGGATTTAGGCTGCATGAGGACCCGAGTGGAGTAGGAGGGGGCTGCAGGTCTGGAATGTGCAGCAGTGGACAAGCTGTGCATTGGGAGCCCTGAACTGGAGGGGAGGGGGCCGCAGATCAGAACTGAGGAGCATTGGCAGAGCTGAGGGGGCGTCCCAGCCCTGGACTCCTGATGAGGTGCTTTGGCCAGGGGATGTTTACCCAGTTCATGCCTGCCCCTTGCCCATCTTTCCTAGCACTGTCAGTCTCACTCTGTATTGAGCATCACATTTCACCACTGCCACCTTGTGGGAGGGGGAATACATGGAATCAGATGTTGGGGAAAAGCCTCTCAGTGGCTTGATTTACTGCTGATTCCTGCTCAGCAGCCAGGGACAAGCGGCCAAGGGTAATAGCACCTCTGGCAACCTTCCCCCATGTTTCTATTAAGAACAAATTTACAACTGTGTGAGTGTTATTTCATGTTCAGCAATAAATCCAGGCAATGGAGGCAGTAAGCGCTGTATTAACCTTTCCCAACAGTGCAAAAGAGCTGCCATAAACCAGGGGTAAACAGCTGAAGGGAAGGGGCAATTACTCCTCTTACATGTACTCAGCAAAAGATAATAAACTTGCCACTGATCTGTGGCTGGAAGGAAAACACTGTCCTTGTTCTCCCCCGACTCCTCTGGGCAAGTCCTGGGCTGGGGAAGGAGGCACTTTGCTTATATGGATTGGTTCTGTTGTTATTTGTGGTAAGGTGGAAGCGGGAGGGAGGCTTGTGTGTGCAGTTCTGTGTGAATGAGCTGTTGGAGAAATTGAAGAGCTGATCACCAAGACTGGGGCAGGAGCAGGACAGGCAGGAATCATGCAAGCTAATGCACAGCGTAAGAACGGCCATGGTGCAGCAGACCAACAGTCCATATAGCCCAGTATCCTGTCTCCTGCAGTGGCCAGTTCCAGAGCTTCAGCGGGAGTGTACAAAACAGGGCAATTTTGTAAGGCTCCATCCCATTTTCCCCTCCCAGCTCCTGGCAGCCAGAAGTTTGGGGTCATTCCAAGCATCCATTGAGCACCCCAGGGAAAATTAGAAGCTAGCTTGGGAGTCCACAAAATTTTTTAAATCAAAATGGGGGTCCTCAGGTTGCTAAAGTTTGAGACCCACTGGACTAAACGGTTCTGCTCAGCTCTTGTAAATAGTAACAGTATAACTGGAATTGGTAACAGTAACGAGGAACAGGCACTGTCATCTTGCACTTAAAAAAGGAAAAAACAAATTCTTGTTCTGTATAACTGTAATGAATTCAAATTCATGCATACCCTACTGCTGCAGGATATGCACTCTGACTGCAGCACATGCCTCTGTCACTTAAGCTAAAGGAACAGCTACATTAGAGGGCAGCAAGAGCAGACGGTTATCGTCTGTAGACCAGCGAGTAGAGAGGAACACAACACACTTGAAACAGTGGGTTACATAGGCATGAGTAGTCCTATTTTACACAGAGCAGAGCCAAACCATAGGTTGGCCACTTCCTTCTGAGAGGCAGTGTGGCTATGTTGAGAGTCTGCCATACTGGAGATTTGAGTTCCTCATCAGTTTGTGTGACCTCTCAGAAGGGGCATGAAGCTTTGATCAGTAATAAGGGCTGTGAAAGACGGAGATTTGTTAACCCCAGTAAGTAGACGAGGCAAGACTTGAATCTGTGGCCTCCTAGTCTAATTCACTTTCTCCTAAACTAGAGTATTCTGATGGGAAAGTAGAAGGCTCCACTTTATCTGTGTGTGTCCCACTGAGAGGTTGCTCCACATACCTGCTTCAGCATGCTGCTGGGAGACTGGAGCTAGGGAGTATGCTCAATGCAGGTGGAATGTTTGCACTTCTTTAGCTGCATACCTTTAGGAACTCTCTTGAGAATAACGCAAATGGTAGTTTTTCACAGTGCATGCCTTGGTTAAATCTAAACTGATTTTTCATGTAAGCAGCAAAAGGCACCTCTCTGTCCTCGGGGCTATCCCTCAGCCAAATTTCAAGTGCCTGCTGGAAACCAGGGCAACATTAGAGCTCTTAAAAAAACAGTTGGAAAGTTGTTTTTTTTATAATGGAAAGTGTTAGGCAACTTTAATACTGGAGATCATTACTGTTATATCCTTGGGGCAGCCAGTGTAGGAAGCAATCACTTGAGGCCAGAGAGCAGGCAGCTAACCAAAACCTCCATTTTATTTACATATATACAGAGAGCTCCTCAGCCGGTTGAAACCGGTTGAGCTAACCCATAATAATCTAACTCAGTTGCCATAGCAACAAAACCATGACAACCAAATACACAACATATTCCTCCCCCCCTAATAAGAACATCCCCTAAATAAAACACACACTAGACTAGAGAAGGAGGGTAGACTGCCTCCATTCCCGGCTAAACCCTGGGGATTATTTTGCCCCATAACCGTGGGTTCGCCCTAGCTAAAGATCCAGCCGATGAGGAGGCCTTCTGTCTCTAGGTGGATTACGGCGAACTACTGGTGTTCTTGCACCCGAAAGCACTAGGGGCTCAGGGTCCGCAGCACGAAAGGTGAGGAGGGGGTATCAGCTCGTGCTGGGCAAAGGGGTGTCTCAGCCGCCGGCAGTAATGGAGGAGAACAGTCAGAAACAGGTGACTCGTGATTCGATCCCTCACCAGAAGAGGTGAAGTCAGACCCCTCAACTGCAGATGGGTCCTGAGGACTGGCATGACCTGGCAACAGCTGATCTACATGTCGCCGCCAGGTAAGATTCTCTGCAGTCCGGACTGTGTAGGAAACAGGTCCTGTTTGAGTGATGACTGTGGCCGGAACCCATTTAGCTCTGGAAGTATAATTCCGAGCCAAAACTGGCTGTCCTGGGCTAAAGGTTCGGTCTTTTGCTCTGGGTGCCCGTCTGATGACTTGATATTGCTGCTGATGTTGCACAATTTGTCGGGGTTCAGAAGGTTTCAGCAGATCAAAGCAAGTGCGCAGCTATCATCCCATCATTAGAAAGGCCGGAGATGCGTGGGTCGTAGCATGAGGTGTGTTTCTGTAGGAAAGTAAAAAGGTATCCAGACGCTTTTGAATGGAGTGTTGTCCCCTTGCTGATTTCAAAGCGTTTTTCATTGTCTGCACAAATCTTTCAGCTAATCCGTTGGTGGACGGATGATATGGTGCTGACATGATGTGGTGTATCCCATTTGCTTTCATAAAATTTTGAAACTCCTGAGAAACGAACTGCGGTCCGTTGTCGCTCACAAGTTGTTCTGGCAGACCAAAACGACTAAAGAGTCCTCGTAGTTTTTGGATAGTACTCTCTGCAGAAGTGGACTGCATTATAGAGACTTCTGGCCATTTAGAATGGGCATCTATTGCCACCAAGAACATGCTTCCTTCAAGGGGGCCAGCAAAGTCAACGTGAATACGTTGCCACGGGTTTTCAGGCCAGTCCCATGGGTGTAGGGGTGCCCACTGGGGTGCATTCCTCACACCCTGACATGACATACAAGCTTTTGCCTTCTCTTCAATAGCGCTGTCCAGTCCAGGCCACCAAAAATAGCTTCGTGCAATTTCCTTCATGCGCACTATTCCACAGTGACCGGAATGTAGCTGTTCTAACATCTGTGATCTCAGTGGTGGTGGAATAATGACACGTCTCCCCCACAACAAACAACCAGATTGGACCGATAACTCCGTCCGCTTGGACATGTAGGGAACAAGGTCGGATGAGACCGGAGAGGTTTGTCGAGATGTTCCATGCATCACCAGGTCCATCACGTGGGACAATACTGGGTCAACGCGAGTTGCCTTCTTTATCTGAGTAGCAGTGATGGGTGTATTCTCTACCTGTTCAAAGTAGAAGATTTCCTTGTGGGCACTATCTTGGTGTTTGACCGGCAAAGGCAACCTTGAGAGGCCATCTGCATTGCCGTGTAGAGTGGATTTCCGATATTTGATTTCATATGTGTGTGCTGAAAGTAACAATGCCCAATGTTGCATACGACTAGCAGCTAATGGGGGAATGCCTGTGTAAGGTCCAAAAATTGATGTCAGAGGTCGATGGTCTGTGAGAAGAGTAAATTTTCGCCCAAACAGGTACTGATGAAACTTCCGAATTCCAAAAACAATTCCTAATGCCTCACGTTCGATTTGGGCGTAGTTAGTTTCTGCTTTGCTTAGAGTGCGTGAAGCAAAAGCAATAGGTCTCTCTTCTCCTGAAGGCATAATATGTGACACGACTGCTCCCACTCCATAAGGGGAGGCATCGCAGGCCAATTGCAGTGGTAAGGATGGATCAAAGTGCGTTAGAACTTCAGAATTTAGCAATGCATCCTTAGCTTTGTTAAACGCAACATCACAGGCTTCAGTCCACTTCCAGGCCTTGTTCTGCCCAAGGAGCTCATGAAGTGGTTTTAGCAGTGTGGCTAACTGTGAGATGAACTTTCCATAATAGTTCAGGAGTCCTAGAAACGAGCGCAGCTGGCTTACATTTCGAGGTGGGGGAGCCTCCACAATAGCTTTAACTTTTGCAGGGGCCTTATGAAGACCTGCAGAATCAATGATGTGTCCCAAATATTCAACAGAGGGCTTGAAGAATTCACACTTGTCTTTGCGAACTCGTAGGCCATACTCTTCCAGTCTTTGTAGGGTAGCCTCTAAATTCTTTAAGTGATCCTCTTCATTTCTTCCAGTGACCAGGATATCATCCAGATAGCACTGAACTCCTGACAAGCCACACAAGATCTGGTCCATAGCCCTCTGGAACAGGGCGGGAGCAAATGTTATTCCGAAGGGTAGACGACAGTATTGATAAAGCCCCTTATGAGTCACAATAGTCAACGGCTCTTGGGACTTTTCATCGACGTGCATCTGTAAATATGCTTGACTCAGATCAATCTTACTGAACTTTTGTCCCCCAGCCAGGCCTGCGAAGAGGTCATCGATGCGGGGAAGCGGGTATTGCTCTGCACACAACACTGGGTTGACAGTGACTTTAAAATCACCGCAAATCCGGAGAGAGCCATCTTTCTTCACGATTGGAATGATAGGAGTGGCCCATGAGCTATGGGTAACTGGTATTAGGACTCCATTGGTGACCAGGCGCTCCAGGTCTGCTTCAACTTTTGGCCTGATGGCATATGGCACAGTTCGGGCTTTCAGATATTTTGGTGGACTGTCAGGTTTAATGTTCAATGTCACAGTGATTCCCTTCATACTTCCCAAATCATCTCCAAAAACAGCAGCATGTTTCCTTAGTATAGGGGTTAGACTGGTTTCTTCTTTAGTCATCCGGTGCACTTCTGCCCAGTTCAGTTGAATCTTCCCAAGCCAAGACCTACCCATTAAGGCTGGGTAGTTACCTCTCACCACAAACAGTGGCAATTTAGCCACCTGTCCATTGAGCTCCACCTTAACATCAATAGTGCCCAGCATAGGCACAGCTTCTCCCGTATACGTCTTCAGAACAGTTTTTGTTGCCTTAAGCGGAAGATGCTGTAGCTTTTCTTTATACACAGTCTCGGAGATCAGTGAGACGGCTGCACCGGTGTCCAGTTCCATGCGTATACGTTTGCCATCCAATAACGGGGTTACCCAGTATTCATGTGAGCCCATTGCCAAAGACAAAACATGCAGTGGCACTTCCTCTTGCGATGAGGTGTCACCTTGATCATCCTGGGTCTGCTCTAGGGTATGCAGGGTTCCTCTTTTTGTCGGCCAGACCACAGGCCTCTTTTTCTTTTGTTTACAGGCACACTTTTGTTTTGCCACAGTGTCGACACACCAGGTCCTTACACCAGCATTCTGATGCCTGGTGACCCGGCTTACCACAGCGGTAACATTCTTGACTCTGCACAGTTTTGTGGGTCGGTTCTTGTGACACTTTTTGCACCCTAGGGGGTGCACCGATGTATTGTGCCTCCCTTGTAGCCAGTTCCATGGAGACAGCAATATCAACAGCCTTCTGTAAGGTAAGCTGAGCCTCTGTCAGTAGGCGCTTCCGTATAGCTTCACTGTACAGGCCACACACTAACCTGTCACGCAGGGCATCATGTAACATTTCTTTAAATTCACAGTGTTCTGCTAGCTTTTTTAAATGGCTACAAATTGTACAACTGTTTCATCTTCCTTTTGGTCTCTTTTGTGGAACCTATATCTTTCAGCAATTACCAGTGGTTTTGGGGAGAAATGAGACCCCAGGATTTCCACAATGTCACTGTAAGATTTAGTCTCAGGCTTAACAGGGTGTAGTAAGCTGCGTAGCAGAGAGTAGGTTTTAGCCCCTACAACAGTTAAGAATATTGGCACCTTCTTCGCTTCTGTAATGTCATTTGCAATACCAAAAAGCTCAAAACACTCAGTATACACATGCCACTGCTCTGTATTCTCATCAAAAGGCTCCAGGGGCCTGGTCAGAGTAGCCATGATTTTTAGTTTCACTTTCACAGTCAGTGCAAACAAGCAGCTTTTTTGTTTGTTTGTTCTTTACCTTAACTTCTACTTCCTTCTGTTACTGGAGCAGCACCGGAGTCTCACCCTCGTCGCCAGTGTTATATCCTTGGGGCAGCCGGTGTAGGAAGCAATCACTTGAGGCCAGAGAGCAGGCAGCTAACCAAAACCTCCATTTTATTTACATATATACAGAGAGCTCCTCAGCCGGTTGAAACCAGTTGAGCTAACCCATAATAATCTAACTCAGTTGCCATAGCAACAAAACCATGACAACCAAATACACAACAATTACTACCATCTTTAGAATCAAATTAATATATCATTAACCCTTTTGTACAATCACAGGTTTTGTAGGACCAGTAGCGCTGGCTGGGGTGCACTTCAAATGGCCCTGAATGTGTAGTTCTTTCCATCAGCTTGCAGCAGGAATATTTCTCTTGATTATTTTTACTAGCCCCTAGTTTTGGACAAAATGCATCACAGAGGTGCTGCTGAATAATTGCTGTAACTCCTCCATTTACAAGGTGCTGTTGAATGCTTATGTTTTCCCAGAGTTGCTGGATGGTTGTTGGGCTGTCTAATGCATTTAATTTCCAGATGAATCAGGTTGCCTGATGCAAGTCCAACCTGTGCTGTAGCATTTCAAGCAGTTATTGTTAGAGGTGTCTCAAGGATTTTGAGTCGGATTCAGAACATTCTCCAGGGATCATCATGTACAGCGTGTGGAAACGGGGTGCTCTGAACATCGTCTTAGTATTGCAGAGCTTCTGGCCTGTGGCCTACAGGATTAGCATCTGGGGCTGGATCATGTCAGTTCTTGTTAGCTGGGCAGGTTGGGCTTGCTCAGTACGTGAATGTATGACCCCAAAGGCAAACCCAGCTTGCTGCAGGACATAGTGCTGTAGATTGTATCAGTGGAATTTTTCCTTCTGAGTCGCTGCTCAACCAATACCCCAGCTTGGTGCTAAGGGGATGTTCCCATGAGACTACTTCTTAATAAAGTGACCACGTGTCCTAGTTTTCATACATGGTCCCAGTGTCACAGGGACTTCCTTTGGGTCTTGGTCCTGGTACTGCATTTCACCTCATTAATCCAAAGCATTTGGGGGGGTGAGGGAGGTGGTTACGCTTCTTCAAGATGTATTGCTATTCCAAGTCCCATTTGCTCTGCGGTTACCAGAACCAAGCCGTCCAGTGGAATGAGTGCTCAGTGTGACAGCTGGTGTTTGGCCTGAACATGTGTAGATGCTAGCCATAGCGCTTTGGCTCAAGGTTAATGTTGTTCAGTATATTGTAATAAACTCATCTTGACATTATGGTTTAGATCCTCAAAGGTGCCTAATTCCCATTGGGTACCTAAATACCTTGGAACAGCTAGGCCTAAGTGACTGGAAAACAACCTCCACATTGAGGACTATGCCTGGGTAGCTGCACCAGCACACAGTTTATTAAAAGGACACTTTTGTATGAGTATTTCATGACCACAAAAGCGCCTCACTTTATGACCTTGAAAACACGGGGCCTCGGGAGGTTTGGAACTATTCTGATCCAGTTACACAGGTGCAACCCCCTATTGCAGGCATACTACCCTCGGACGATATAGGGTTTTCCCTGGTACGCCTGACCTTGTAATTTCCTGGAATTATTAAACTCCATCTCACAGCAGCGCAATGCATCTGCACTGGGGGTTTGCATTGGAATAGGGACATTGGTGCAAAAAAGCCTAGTACAGACAGGGCCTAAGACACAGCAAATCAGCCCACCAGCTGCAGAATCAGTGTTTATAGAATATTAGGGTTGGAAGGGACCTCAGGAAATCTTCTAGTCTAACCCCCTGCTCAAAGCAGGACCAATCCCCCACTAAATCTCCAAATAGCACCCTCAAGGATTGAACTCACAACCATGGGTTTAAGTAGGGTAATGCACAAACCACTGAGCTATCCCTCCCCACTTCTTGTCATGTTGGGTGATTTTCATAAAGCTTATGGAGTCCTGTGATTGGGGGACTCTCATCTTTCATTTTAAAAAGGTACGTTTCTAGTACTCTTGGTTTGCAGAGAAAAGCTTGAAAATGTGAACCCTAAAGGCTCTGATTTGAGAAGACAACCCTCCACCCCAAAGTTTTTAAAAAATAGCTTGTAGTTTTGAAGGCAGTCTCATGATTTGTGGGGGCCCGATTCATTATTTTGTTTGTTTGGATTAGGCCATGCTGAGCAGTGAATGGGTTGAAAGGGTCTTGTTTTTGAAACACAAAGAGCAACTCCTATGTCTTAATGAAAAGCAAACAGGGCTGGGCTGTGCATAGTAATTAACACACTGCTGCAGCGGCTGCCTCTGGCCCCTCTCCATGAACTTTTAACTGGCTCTGACTCAGAGGATGCTGGCAGCTAGGGAGAGATGCAAAGTGCTGGCTGCTGAATTGCCTTTCTTGCTCTCTGCATGAGCAAAAGAAACCCCCATAGCCGCTGTCAGCTACACAAACATCACTGCTTTAAAAGCATCTGCGTGGACTCAGCCACCTTGGAGCTGTCTGTCCTGGGGAGGGGAGAAGCCCTGCCCATCCATATATTGTGACATGGCCAGTGACCTTGCATGATGGTCCCATGCCAGCAGACAGCGGTGCCACCATAGCAGCTAGGTCCCTGCCTTTCATTTCACAGCTGCTCCAGCTCAGTGGATTTGAATGCTGCCCAAGGATCCTCTCTGGAGGATACCACACATATAGCATAATGAGGCCTGGGAAAGAAACTTTCCAGAGTCCTTTAGCGCCACATATAAAAATGGTTCTTTATTAAGTCACAGCGCTGCATCCAGCTCTGCACAGTAATTCAGCACAGGAGAGATCAGGTAGCCTAAGGACCATGTGCCAGTTACACCAAGGACACAAAATCTCCCCCTAAACCATGGTGAGACGTTTGAGGACTAATGACCTTGCACATTCCTGGACTGCCCTCCTCTTGGTTAGATAAAGTGTGTGCAGGGCAAGGAGACAGCGACAGAGCTTCTCATCCCTTGAGCTCACTAAAGTATCATCTCGACCTCTGGGCAATCACATCCAGGGGGGTCAACTGGCCATGGTCACACAGTCGTGGAACTGAGACCTCACCCCGGTCTCCTGACCACTAGTGCGCTGGCTTTGCAGAGTGCTTCTGGGGATGCCACTGGGATGGGAATGGTTCCAGAGTGCTGCTTCACCTCCTCCAAAGCCTTGATTGCCTTTCCCTTGCATGGGTTTGGGTATGGTGGCAAACTGAGGGGGGCTGGACATGACTAAAAGGTGAGTTTAAAACACCCTTCTTCTGGAGGCCCAGCCCACAACAGGAGGCAAAGAGTGATGGTTGCTGAGGGAAGCAACTAGCCCCAAGGGACACATGCTCCAGTAGACCCTGGGAGTGAGCCTCTGGCTGCCAGACATCCCTCTTGCTCCAACCCATGTCCACTTCTCACCTTGGTTGCCACAACCATCTCCCCTCTGGCCTCCCTATTTTTCACCTTATGAAGACACAGCTGTGGTCTTCAGCCCTCCCATCACTCTAATTATACCCTGCCTTCCTGTCTCTTCAGGGATGACCCAGTGCCCACTGAAATCAATAGAAGGATTGTCACTGGTGTCCAAAGGGTGTTGGATTTGCCTTTACTGCATCATACTCCCAAGCCCTCTGCTAACTTACACCTCACTTTTGTCATTGCCCCAGGGCCTTGTCTTTGTTCACCTGTCTGTCATAGGAGCTCTGGTACGTGTCTTGCCATGTTCATTTACAATGCCAGATAAGCGGTTTTTAACCTTTTAATGCGGTTTAATAAATAGCAATTAATTAATAAACAGTGCCAATATTTCTCAGCAGAGGAGAGACAAGATATTGTGACTAGCATGACTTGAGTCTCTTTAAATACACAAAAATGTCACCCTAGAGTGAATAATAAATCAATAAATTCCTTCGATCAAACAACCGAGGCAATGCCAATAGTTTAATAAGAGAAGCCAGAATAATTGAACCGCAGTCTCCAAAGAAATCAAGTAACCAAGACGACTCCAATTACCTCAGTAAATCATTTGGCTGAGGCACAAAGCTGAAAGTCATGACCACTTGTGGTCTTTAAGGTAGCACTTCATACAATGGCAATGCTGTCCTAGACACATTCCAGGCTGGCTTCATTTCAGTTAACCCTGTCTGGAATTGCAAGCCCCCTGCAGTTGCAAATGTGGAAATTACCATTAGATCCCTAAAAGCTGTTCCTCATGCAAATTCATCCCCAGAAAGCAGGTGCACTTCATACATAGAGGAAGAGGTTAGGATGCTGGCCTGCAACTTGGTAGCCCTGACGAGTGTCTCAGGGTGTGTCTACACTGCACATTAAGCCCGGGCTCTGACTCAGGTTTGAGCCCAAGCCCCCCTTCCATCCACACACAAATCAGTCTGACTCAGGTCAGCAAGCACTTAGGAGCTGGGTCTTAGGGCCCTGTTCTCGGGGGTGGGTCAAAGCCCCAGCCCCACTGTGACTCAGGTCCAAGCCTTGTCACTTTGCAGTGTGGATGCAGTTCAAGCTGCAGACATGAGTCAGAAGTTCTGTGTGGTGCAATATGTAGCCATTAGCACGGCTGTGAGACCCAGCTCCAGGTTTACGATGTGGCCAGGACACTCAGGCCTGGCTTGGAAACACCAGGCTCACAAGGCTAGGTCCCACAGACATGGGCGGCTCTAGAAATCAGGCTGCCCCAAGCAGCGCGGTGCGCTGTGCCGCCCTTCCCCGGTCCTGCGGCGGGTCCCCTCTTCCCGCGGCTCCGGTTAAGCTCCCGCAGGCATGACTGCGGCAAGTCCACCGGAGCCCGGGACGAGCGGACCTGCCGCAGGCATGCCTGCGGGAGCTCAACCGGAGCCGCGGGAAGAGGGGACCCGCCGCAGTCATGCCTGCGGCAGGTACACTCGTCCCGGGCACCGGTGGACGTGCCGCAGTCATGCCTGCGGGAGGTCCAGCCGAGCCGCGGGATGAGCGCCCCCTCCGCAGTCATGCCTGCGGCAGGTCCACTCGTCCCGGGGCTCCGGTGGACCTCCCGCAGGCATGACTGCGGCAGGTCCGCCGGCCCAGCCTCCCGCCCTCCCCGGCGGCAGGGGACGCCCCCTACATTTTGCCGCCCTAGGCACCAGCTTGTTTTGCTGGTGCCTAGAGCCGCCCCTGCCCACAGACCCATGTTTACAATACAGTGTGACTGGAAGCCTAAGGAAAAGCAAAATGGCTTCCAGTGCAGTAAGAAACATTATCCAGACTCAAACCAAATGGTGCCTTTAATGGAAAAAGTTCAGCTAACTTCCCTCTCTCCTTCTCTTCCCGCCAGGGCCAGCCCACAACATCTGGCACCTGAGGCAGGGAGCTCAAATGACGCCTCCATAACTCCTCGCTTGGGCCAAAACTTTGAAAGATCTCAGTTCTGCCTTCTTCCTGTTCTACTCCTCTCATGGTACTGCTCTGCTACCTACCCCAATAAAGGAGAACTAACACCTTAAAATGCCTTGGTCAAAAAGTTTAAGTAACACTTAACTTTCAAAAGCCTGAACAGAAAATGTAACTTTTCTTGTCTGCATAGTAAACACTGGCATTTTTATCTGTTTGAATAATCAAAGTGGTGCTTTCCGTGCCTTCTTGGTTGCAAAGATTTGAACTGCTTCCTGCTGAAGGTCCACAGTCTGAGCCAGTTCGTGCTCTATTGGGATGGTTGCAAGGCCGACCAGCCTCTACTGTATCATTGTGGAGTGTAGATGTGTTTTTGTTAACTTCCCCTTCGAGAAGCTGTGTTCTCCACTGGCAACTGTTACAGGAAGTGTTAGAAGTATGCACAGAGTGACAGAAGCATTTGAAAAGAGAGTGGTCATCTTATTTGTGCACATATATTCCAGAACAGCCTTTGGAGTTGATCCTGCTGAAATGCATCTTGAAAGGGCTTTCAGTTCATCACCTAAATCACTCGCATCAATATTGCACATGTCATCATGTGTCAACCCTGTCTCTAGTGCCCTCCATTGCTGGTGTAAGTCTTCTTCAGGTATAGTGAGGAGTTTTGAAATATCATACAACATCCCAAATATACTCTGTGTTCCTTGAGCTGCATGAAACTTTCAACTGACTGTTATGGCAAATTGCCGGCACTATTATGATGGGTCTCGCACCTTCTCTTCTTTGGGGGGGTTCAGGGCACCATTTCTTGCCCCTGAATTGGAATATTAATTGCCCCACTAGTGTCCTTGAGGAGGGGAGTGGAGAGGGAGGGACCTGGGCCCGCCCTCTACTCCAGGTCCCAGCCCAGGGGCCCTGAGGATAGTGGTGAACCACTTGAACTGGCGGTTCCTTCCCCTGGGCTACTTCCCTCTCCTGCCCTTCAGCTTGTGGGGGGGCCTTCCTGTCCTCCCTCTGCACAAACCAGGTGCCCCTTACCTAGAGTCTTGGACTTCTTAGCCCACCGCAGCACTCCTCCAAACTTTCCTCTGCTTCCCTTCAAACTGTTCTCTGCTCCAATACCAATCCTTTCTGCTCCAACTCCCACACTGTCTGATTGAAGCAGGGGGTTTTATCATGTGACTGACTGCAGGTGCTCTAATTGGCTTCAGGTGCTCTAATTGGCTTCAGGTGCTCTAATTAATCTATAGCAAACTTCCTTCCCCTTACAGGGAATAAGGCTCCCTTCTACCCTCTCCTGCTGCCCTCTGGCCATGCTGTATCACATAGTATTGCACAATCTAGCACCTGGTTAAAGAATTCACCTTTGAATTGTTGTTTGGGGTCTCTTATGGGATTATCCCATACCTTGTAATCAAAATGTCTTCTTCTTTGTTGACTCTTGTATTCTTGAATGGGTGGGAAAATAGCTTCAGTGTGAAGTTCCTCTGCCAACTTTTGTGCACTCTTCAGAACGTTTTGAAATCCCTCATCTGACCAGTTAGACTGTAGGTATGACTTTGCTTTGTCCATTTGTTCCATTGCTCCAGGTATATCAAGGTCAACACCTTAGAGTCTCTTGCTTACAATATTTATTTCAAATGATATGTCATGCCACAACACTAAGCCACACAGAAATTTGAAGTTATGTATGTTTCTGGTGATTCCATTTCCCTCTGCCACTCTTCTCCTAGGAACAGTTCCTGTCATAGCATTATCTTCCCAATTTGGTGTTCGATAGGCTTATCACCTCAGCTCAACTTTCCCTTCGTGTGGCACTCAGTGGTTTCAGTGTCCGAGAGGATGTTCCCAGATGTTGCTTCAAAATTTGCCATCGATGAGTTGATGAAGAAAAAAATACATAGATGCTTTGAATTACATTTAAAAATTCAGCAGCCTCACTAGAAGCTGATGCTGCATCACTGACCACCAAGTTCAATGAAGGAGAACTGCATGGGACAAAAAAAGCTCAAGGGTTTAACTCTCAGATCCGTGTCTGCCCTCCTGTGTACTTTCCTCTCGTGTTGGCACCATTATCGTAGCCCTGACCTCTCATGTCAGCTATCACAATTTCCATATCTTCCAGCTTTTTAAGAAGCACATTTGTCATACCAGCTCCTATAGTATCATCAATGTCAATAAATTCTAGAAAATGCTCTGACAGTCACCATTGCAGGGACATTTTCACTAGGTGTGACGTTATTGATATAATCTGGGACCATATAGAACATGGTTGCAACCAAGGTCCTGTAGTGGCACCAAATCTTATGTAAAGGGGGTCATATAAGGTATCTAAGACCAGGTTATGGGTTGCTGGTTATGATTATGCTGTCTATATGCATGTATCATTTTGTAGTTGAAGTTATGAGTACTGGCTCTATACTGTCTGTATTTCAAATTTGTGCTGTGCTTCTGGGTGACACCCCAGACAAGTTGGTGTTAGCTCTGCCTAGCCTGCTTGATGGTCCATTAAGGACCATCAACTACACAATTGACCCATTGAGAGAAGGCAGATACTCCTTGTAACTCAGCAAAGTATGCAGGGACTTGCCCATGTGACTCCAAACTCCATTTTGCTGTAATTTTCCACAGTGTGGAAGCAGGGAAAGAATTAATAAGGATTTGAAGGGGATTTTAATGCATGTCAGTCAGTTAGCAAGAGTTAGGCTAGCTGTGACCCTAATGACGTGAGATTTATAGAAGCAGGATAGTGTGAGGCAGAGGACAAGAACTGTGTAAAAAGTTATTACGACCTTGCAACTGATAACCAAATATGCAGACTGTCGTCTTTTAGGAGTGAGACAAATAAGATAGCAGAAAGGCTTATGTATAAACAAAATGTATTTGTTGCTTTTTACCGTCTGTATTATTGCTAGAAATTGTTTGTAACAAAGGTATAAAGGCTTGATGTAATTGTTTACCAGTTGAGAGACCTGTCCGGGACTGGGGCGACCCTGTGTCCTATGGCACTCTCTCCCTCCATTGTAATTACTGGAGAAATAATAAAGTATTTGATTTTGCTGCACCCAAACGAAAAAGCGAGAACTGAGTTTTTCTCCGACAACAGTGAGAACAAAGAAGTGTTCTTACACCTGGAAAAAGCCTATAAAAGGCTGATGCCTCATCTCCATCTTGTCTTCAATCTGCTTCTTACCTCTGGAAGGACTTTGCTACAAACTGAAGCTCTGAACAAAGGACTGATGACCCATCCCAGCGGGGGATATACTCCAGAGACTTGATTTGAACCTGCAGTTTACTCCATCACTGCTACAAGAACTAAGAACTTTGCCATTACTGCATGTAATTGATTCCATTTAACCAATTCTAGCTCTCATCTATATCTTTTTCCTTTTATGAATAAACCTTTAGATTTTAGATTCTAAAGGATTGGCAACAGCGTGATTTGTGGGTAAGATCGGCTTTGTATATTGACCTGGGTCTGGGGCTTGATTCTTTGGGATCAAGAGAACCGTTTTCTTTTATTGGGGTGTTGGTTTTCATAACCATTCATCCCCAGGACGAGTGGCACTGGTGGTGATACTGGAAAACTGGAGTGTCTAAGGAAATTGCTTGTGTGACTTGTGGTTAGCCACTGGGGTAAAACCAAAGTCCTCTTTGTCTGGCTGGTTTGGTTTGTCTTAGAGGTAGAAAAACCCCAGCCTTGGGCTGTAACTGCCCTGTTTAAGCGATTTGTCCTGAATTGGCACTCTCAATTGGGTCCCGCCAGAACCGCATCGTCACACTAGGTTCTGTTGTTGTTACAAAACACACCATTAAAGTCATTTGTTCCATATGGCTGATGTCAGGTGTGCAGTCCAGAATAACAGATTAATATCTTGCTGACTTCAAATCTGCCACAATCTTCTGTTTGACTTTTGTTGCCAGTAACTGTATGATCTCATTTTGAATTGTTTTTCCAAGGTAGTGGTGTGTGTACATTTCTTGGGTGGTGACTCTTCTTAGATGCTCCTGCAGTATAGCATCAAACAGCCATCAGCTCCACAATTTTAAGGAAGTTTCCATTGTTTGGCACATACAGCTGATCTGAAGTGCCACGCAGTGCTAGATTTTGGGTAGCAAGCATTCTCACAATGGCAATGAGTCTTTTCAGAACATTTTGCCAGTAAAGAGACTCTGATGCAATCTTCTCTTGATGCTGATCATCTTTGGTGGCCCTAGTCTCATCTCAAGTCCTTTCCACCTATGGAATGCTCTCTGGTGATTTGCTGCCTTCTCATGTCATGCCAGATTTCTAGCCAGATTTTTCCACTCCTTTGTTCCTGTAGAACCCAATGTGGCTGGTGTTATGTCCTTGGGGCAGCCGGTGTAGAAAGCAATCACTTGAGGCCAGAGAGCAGGCAGCTAACCAAAACCTCCATTTTATTTACAGATACACAGAGAGCTCACTCAGCCGGTTGAAACCGGCTGAGCTATCCCTTAATAGTCTAACTCAGTTGCCATAGTAACAAAACCCATGACAACCAAATACACAACATATTCCTCCCCCCCAATAAGAACATCCCCTACATAAAACACACACTAAACTAGAGAAGGAGGGTAGACTGCCTCCATTCCCGGCTAAACCCTGGGGATTATTTTGCCCCATACCCGTGGGTTCGCCCTAACTAAAGATCCAGTCGATGAGGAGGCCTTCTGTCTCTAGGTGGATTACGGCGAACTTCTGGTGTTGTTGCACCCGAAAGTACTAGGGGCTCAAGGTCCGCAGCACGAATAGGTGAGGAGGTGGTATCAGCTCGTGCTGGGCAAAGGGGTATCTCAGCTGCCGGCAGTAATGGAGGAGAACAGTCAGGAACAGGTGACTCATGATTCGGTGTCTCACCAGGAGGGGTGAAGTCAGACCCCTCAACTGCAGATGGGTCCTGAAGACTGGCATGACCTGGCAACAGCTGATCTACATGTCGCCGCCAGGTAAGATTCTCTGCATTCCGGACTGTATAGGAAACAGGTCCTGTTTGAGTGATGACTGTGGCCGGGACCCATTTAGCTCTGGAAGTATAATTCCGAGCCAAAACTGGCTGTCCTGGGCTAAAGGTTCGGTCTTTTGCTCTGGGTGCCCGTCTGATGACGTGATATTGCTGCTGACGTTGCACAGTTTGTCTGGGTTCAGAAGGTTTCAGCAGATCAAAGCAAGTGTGCAGCTGTCGTCCCATCATTAGAAAGGCTGGGGAAGCCTGGGTCGTAGCATGAGGTGTGTTTCTATAGGAAAGTAAGAAGGTATCCAGACTCTTTTGAATGGAGTGTTGTCCCTTTGCTGATTTCAAAGCGTTTTTCATTGTCTGCACAAATCTTTCAGCTAATCCGTTGGTGGACGGATGATATGGTGCTGACGTGATGTGGTGTATCCCATTTGCCTTCATAAAATTTTGAAACTCCTGAGAGACGAACTGCGGTCCGTTGTCGCTCACAAGTTGTTCTGGCAGACCAAAACGACTAAAGAGTCCTCGTAGTTTTTGGATAGTACTCTCTGCAGTAGTGGACTGCATTATAGAGACTTCTGGCCATTTAGAATGGGCATCTACTGCCACCAAGAACATGCTTCCTTCAAGGGGGCCAGCAAAGTCAACGTGAATACGTTGCCACGGGTTTTCAGGCCAGTCCCATGGGTGTAGGGGTGCCCACTGGGGTGCATTTCTTACACCCTGACATGACATACAAGCTTTTGCCTTCTCTTCAATAGCACTGTCCAATCTAGGCCACCAAAATAGCTTCGTGCAATTTCCTTCATGCGCACTATTCCACAGTGACCGGAATGTAGCTGTTCTAACATCTGTGATCTCAGGAGTGGTGGAATAATGACACGCCTCCCCCACAACAAACAACCAGATTGGACCGATAACTCCGTCCGCCTGGACATGTAGGGAACAAGGTCGGGTGAGACTGGAGAGGTTTGTCGAGATTTTCCATGCATCACCAGGTCCATAACTTGGGATAATACTGGGTCAACGCGGGTTGCCTTCTTTATCTGAGTAGCAGTGATGGGTGTATTCTCTACCTGTTCAAAGTAGAAGATTTCCTTTTGGGCACTATCTTGATGTTTGACCAGTAAAGGCAACCTTGAGAGGCCATCTGCATTGCCGTGCAGAGTGGATTTCCGATATTTGATTTCATATGTGTGTGCAGAAAGTATCAATGCCCAACGTTGCATACGACTAGCAGCTAATGGGGGAATGCCTGTGTAGGGTCCAAAAATTGATGTCAGAGGTCGATGGTCTGTAAGAAGAGTAAACTTTCGCCCAAACAGGTACTGATGAAACTTCCTAATTCCAAAAACAATTCCTAATGCCTCACGTTCGATTTGGGCGTAGTTAGTTTCTGCTTTGCTTAGAGTGTGTGAAGCAAAAGCAATAGGTCTTTCTTCTCCCGAAGGCATAATGTGTGACACGACCGCTCCCACTCCATAAGGGGAAGCATCGCAGGCCAATTGCAGGGGTAAGGATGGATCAAAGTGCGTTAGAACTTCAGAATTTAACAATGCATCCTTAGCTTTGTTAAATGCAACATCACAGGCTTCAGTCCACTTCCAGGCCTTGTTCTGCCCAAGGAGCTCATGAAGTGGTTTTAGCAGTGTGGCTAACTGTGAGATGAACTTCCCGTAATAGTTCAGTAGTCCTAGAAATGAGCGCAGCTGGCTTACATTTCGAGGTGGGGGAGCCTCCACAATAGCTTTAACTTTTGCAGGGGCCTTATGAAGACCTGCAGAATCGATGATGTGTCCCAAATATTCAACAGAGGGCTTGAAGAATTCACACTTGTCTTTGCGAACTCGTAGGCCATACTCTTCCAGTCTTTGTAGGGTAGCCTCTAAATTCTTTAAGTGATCCTCTTCATTTCTTCCAGTGACCAGGATATCATCCAGATAGCACTGAACTCCTGACAAGCCACACAAGATCTGGTCCATAGCCCTCTGGAACAGGGCGGGAGCCGATGTGATTCCGAAGGGTAGGCGACAGTATCGATAAAGCCCCTTATGAGTCACAATAGTCAACAGCTCTTGGGACTTTTCATCGACGTGCATCTGTAAATATGCTTGACTCAGATCAATCTTACTGAACTTTTGTCCCCCAGCCAGGCCTACGAAGAGGTCATCGATGCGGGGAAGCAGGTATTGCTCTGCACACAACACTGGGTTGACAGTGACTTTAAAATCACCGCAAATCCGGAGAGAGCCATCTTTCTTCACTATTGGAATGATAGGAGTGGCCCATGAGCTATGGGTAACTGGTATTAGGACTCCATTGGTGACCAGGCGCTCCAGGTCTGCTTCAACTTTTGGCCTGATGGCATATGGCACAGTTCGGGCTTTCAGATATTTTGGTGGACTGCCAGGTTTAATGTTCAATGTCACAGTGATTCCCTTCATACTTCCCAAATCATCTCCAAAAACAGCAGCATGTTTCCTTAGTATAGGGGTTAGACTGGTTTCTTCTTTAGTCATCCGGTGCACTTCTGCCCAGTTCAGCTGAATCTTCCCAAGCCAAGACCTACCCATTAAGGCTGGGTAGTCACCTCTCACCACAAACAGTGGCAATTTAACCGCCTGTCCATTGAGCTCCACCTTAACATCAATAGTGCCCAACATGGGCACAGCTTCACCTGTATACGTCTTCAGAACAGTTTTTGTTGCCTTAAGCGGAAGATGCTGTAGCTTTTCCTTATACACAGTCTCAGGAACCAGCGAGACAGCTGCACCGGTGTCTAGTTCCATGCGTATAGGTTTGCCCTCCAATAAGGGGGTTACCCAGTATTCATGTGAGCCCGCGGCCAAAGACAAAACATGCAGTGGCACTTCCTCTCGTGAGGAGGTGTCACCTTGATCATCCTGGGTCTGCTCTAGGGTATGCAAGGTTCCTCTTTTTGTCGGCCAGACCACAGGCCTCTTTTTCTTTTGTTTACAGGCATACTCAATGTGTCCCTTTTTGCCACAGTGTCGACACACCAGGTCCTTACACCAGCATTCTGATGCCTGGTGACCCAGCTTACCACAGCGGTAACATTCTTGACTCTGCACCATTTTGTGGGTCAGTTCTTGTGACACTTTTTGCACCCTAGGGGATACACCGATGTATTGTGCCTCCCTTGTAGCCAGTTCCATGGAGACAGCAATATCAACAGCCCTCTGTAATGTAAGCTGAGCCTCTGTCAGTAGGCGCTTCCGTATAGCTTCACTGCAGAGGCCACACACTAACCTGTCACGCAGGGCATCATTTAACATCTCTTTAAATTCACAGTGTTCTGCTAGCTTTTTTAAAATGGCTACAAATTGTACAACTGTTTCATCTTCCTTTTGGTCTCTTTTGTGGAACCTATATCTTTCAGCAATTACCAGTGGTTTTGGGGAGAAATGAGACCCCAGGATTTCCACAATGTCACTGTAAGATTTAGTCTCAGGCTTAACAGGGTGTAGTAAGCTGCGTAGCAGAGAGTAGGTTTTAGCCCCTACAACAGTTAAGAATATTGGCACCTTCTTCGCTTCTGTAATGTCATTTGCAATACCAAAAAGCTCAAAACGCTCAGTAT
Organism: Mauremys mutica; assembly: GCF_020497125.1. Taxonomy (NCBI): domain Eukaryota; kingdom Metazoa; phylum Chordata; order Testudines; family Geoemydidae; genus Mauremys; species Mauremys mutica. The sequence continues at coordinate 45,065,481 of NC_059082.1, read as the reverse complement.
ACACATGCCACTGCTCTGTATTCTCATCAAAAGGCTCCAGGGGCCTGGTCAGAGTAGCCATGATTTTTAGTTTCACTTTCACAGTCAGTGCAAACAAGCAGCTTTTTTGTTTGTTTGTTCTTTATCTTAACTTCTACTTCCTTCTGTTACTGGAGCAGCACCAGGATCCCATCCTCGTCGCCAGTGTTATGTCCTTGGGGCAGCCGGTGTAGGAAGCAATCACTTGAGGCCAGAGAGCAGGCAGCTAACCAAAACCTCCATTTTATTTACAGATACACAGAGAGCTCACTCAGCCGGTTGAAACCGGCTGAGCTATCCCTTAATAGTCTAACTCAGTTGCCATAGTAACAAAACCCATGACAACCAAATACACAACAGCTGGAACATTAGACTGGAAGAGTTTGCAACAAAAACAGTATGCAGCATTCTGGGTTTTTCAGTACATAAGCCATGGCCTCTCCACTTTGTCACCACTGGGGATTTCACGCCAGTAATGTGTTGGATGGAAACTTTTATTTTCATTTTCTTTGAGGAACATGAAGTTTTTCACTTGCTGTGGCCCATGCAGTACAAGGAAGTCCCCCAGGCTACTGCTCAAGTGGGTCCACAGTCCTGGATCATCTAGACTTAAGGAACTAAACTCAGCAACAGCTGTTTCATGCGCCTCCACCACACTCTTCTCTGATCTACACTTTTCTTCAGGAATGTGCATGGTTACATCCATTTGAGATGGAAATATGGATGCTGCAGTAGCTGCCAGGTCACCTGCACTCTGACTAACTGGAAGATCAGGCATCTCCTCACCACTCACATCCTCACTGGCGCTGGAAGGCTCACCATGAACATTTGTGTCTCTATTTCAGGAGAGCGCCTTCCTGCTTAGATAGAAAAGCTTCCTTTCTTTTTCTGAATGCTGCCCCAGAGGGGCGTTTTCTTCTTTCACTCATGACTGCTGTTCTATGACAGCTATAGTGGCTCTCAACACTCAACTGAGGGACTGTGACAGACCCAGACCAGTGGGATATAGGAGTCTGGTAGAAGGCAAATATACTGGCCATTGGATGAACAGTTTTCTGTTCCCTGAGTGACCAGAGCAGGGGCTGCCCTAGATCAATCAGGAACCTGCTAGAACCAATTAAGACAGGCAAGCTAATCAAGACACCTGAAGCCAATTAAGAACTTACTAGAATCAGTTATGGCAGGCAGGCTAATCAGGACACCTGGTTTAAAAAGGACCTCCCATCAGTTAGTAAGGGGGGCGCGCAAGGAGCAGGGAAGGAGAAGGCGTACTGCTGGAGAACTGAAGAGTACAAGTGTGATCACGCTTCAGGAGGAAGATCCTGCAGTGAGGATAAAGAAGGTGCTGGGGGAAGGCCATGGGGAAGTAGCCCAGGGAGTTGTAGCTGTCACGCAGCTGATACAGGGAACATTGTAGACAGCTGCAGTCCACAGGGCCCTGGGCTGGAACCCGGTGTAGAGGATGGGCCCGGGTTCCCCCCATCCCCCCAACTCCTGATCGGACACAGGAGGAGTTGAGCTGGTCTGTGAGAAACACCAGAAGGGAAGGTCTAATTTGGAAAGGGATCTGCCCTGTCCCCAACCCACTAGGAGGGACAAAGAGACTGCGGGGATTGTTCTCCATTTCCCCCATGCTGGCCAGTGATGAGGTTAGCTGAGTGAATGGCAGGTTTGAGCCTCTATCAGAAGCAGCCAGCCTGAGGGCTGCTGTGAACCTCTGAGGTGAGCAATTCTGCCAAAAAGCGCAGGACCCACCAAGGCAGAGGAGGAACTTTGTCACACTGTGTCAGCAGTGGGATTGGGTGCACCGCGTGGCAGAAGAAGGAGGGTGTTTTAAAAAACAAAACAAAACAAAAAGAGGGAGAGGGTTGGGGTTTTTTTTTCCTTCACCACGATGGATGACGTAGTGCGGGCACTGAGACAAGCCATGGCGGCCCACCAGGAGGCTACCTGTGTCCAGGCAGCTGCCCAACAGGAGGCAGTGCAGCTGTAGCGAGAGACCAATCACCAGTTGATGGACCAGGCCGCTCAAGACCGTGCTATGTTGCGGGAACTGGTAAACCAGGTGAAGGCTCTTACAGAGCTGAACCGCAGCCATGATGGGACGCGGGTCATATGGGCCAGCCATTGGCTGCAGAAAATGACGCGGGAGGATGACTCAGAGGCATACCTCCTGGCCTTTGAGAGGACAGCCCTATGGGAGGCTTGTCCTCAAGATCAGTGGTCTGGCATCCTTGCCCCATTCCTGTGTGGGGAGCCCAGAAGGCCTATTATGATATGTCTGAATTGGCTGTGGCAGACTACCCTCAGCTGAAAGCAGAGATCCTGGCCAGATGTGGGGTAATGACCACCATGCAGGCCCAGTGGTATCATGAGTGGAGGTACCAGGAAAACAGAACCCCGTGGTCCCAATTATATGACCTCATCCATCTCACACGAAAGTGGTTATGAACCGAGTCTCTCAGTCCAGAAAGATACTAGATGCTCTGGTCATCGACCTGTACATGTGAGGACTCCCACCAGACCTTCGCACCTAGGTAAGCCAGAATGACCCCTCCACCTATGACAAGGTTGTTGCTCTGGTAGAGAGGAAAAGGATGGCGAGGGAACTGACCCGAATAGTTAAAAAAGAGGTGCCCGGGTTAAACTACTGGCACCGACCCCCAGATCTCAGGCATCTGAGCTCTCAGGAAAGCCCAGGTGGAAAAAGAGAGGGAATGAAGGCCCACCAGAGGCCACCAAAAGTCAAAGCACTGAGGGTGAAGAGGATTGTGACGTTAGACTGCCCAAACCAAGAGACCGGGGAACGCCTAGGGCCCCATGCAGATGTTATGCCTGTGGGGAGTAGGGACACATAGCTGCACAGTGCCCCAGTGCTGAGGAGTCTATACAATGTAACCTAGGCAACCGGGAAAACCCATGCTCCCTAATTCACATTGTGGGGGTTGCACTAACCCCACACAAATATACCAGGCCATTGAGGTTAAATGGAGTAGAGACCATAGCACTGATAGATTTGGGGAGCACCATCACGCTCATCTCCGGAAAGCTCGTGAAACATAGACAGTTTCTACAGGCAAAACACACGGGGGGGACATGCATCCATGGGACGGTTAGTTACTACCCCACCATCCCGGTAAAAATTGAAATCCAGGGGAACGCTACAGAGTTAGCAGCAGGTGTAGTGCCTAAACTCCCTTACCCGGTGCTCATAGGAGGGACTTCCCAGGATTTGATGACTTACTCCCAGCAGGGGGATTGGAGAAAGGGGAGGACCCTGAAGCTAGTGAGGCATCCAAGGTAGACTGTCAGCCCCCAACTTTCTCCGAAATTTCCCCAGACATTTTCTCCACTCCCAGGGGGGCAGAAAGACAAAAAAGGAAAGAAGGGCAGCTAAGGCCTTGGGAACCCGAATACTGACGCAAAGCCAGAGGGTTGTTCTTGTAGGTAGTCGGACCCAGGCAGCTGAAAAGGAAGCCGCACAGAGAAAGAAGTAGTTCGGGGCTATTTAGGAAAGCTGGACGAGCACAAGTCCATGGGGCCGGATGCGCTGCATCCGAGGGTGCTAAAGGAGTTGGCCGATGAGATTGCAGAGCCATTGGCCATTATCTTTGAAAAATCATGGCGATCGGGGGAGGTCCCGGATGACTGGAAAAAAGCTAATGTAGTGCCCATCTTTAAAAAAGGGAAGAAGGAAGATCCAGGGAACTACAGGCCAGTCAGTCTCACCTCAGTCCCTGGAAAAATCATGGAACAGGTCCTCAAGGAATCAATCCTGAACCACTTAAAGGAGGGGAAAGTGATCAGGAACAGTCAGCATGGATTCACCAAGGGCAAGTCATGCCTGACTAACCTAATTGCCTTCTATGACGAGATAACCGGCTCTGTGGATGAGGGGAAAGCAGTGGATGTACTATTTCTGGATTTTAGCAAAGCTTTTGATACAGTCTCCCACAGTATTCTTGCCAGCAAGTTAAAGAAGTCTGGGCTGGATGAATGGATGGTAAGGTGGATAGAAAACTGGCTAGATGGTCGGGCTCAACGGGTAGTGATCAATGGTTCCATGTCTAGATGGCAGCCGGTATCAAGTGGAGTGCCCCAAGGGTCGGTGCTGGGGCCGGTTTTGTTCAATATCTTCATTAACGATCTGGAGGATGGTGTGGACTGCACCCTTAGCAAGTTTGCAGATGACACTAAACTGGGAGGAGTTGTTGATACACTGGAGGGTAGGGATAGGATACAGAGGGACCTAGACAAATTAGAGGATTGGGCCAAAAGAAATATGATGAGGTTCAACAAGGACAAGTGCAGAGTCCTGCACTTAGGACGGAAGAATCCCATGCACTGCTACAGACTAGGGACCGAATGGCTGGGTAGCAGTTCTGCAGAAAAGGACCTAGGGGTTACGGTGGACGAAAAGCTGAATATGAGTCAACAGTGTGCCCTTGTTGCCAAGAAGGCTAATGGCATTTTGGGTTGTATAAGTAGGGGCATTTCCAGCAGATCAAGGGATGTGATCATCCCCCTCTACTCAGCACTGGTGAGGCCTCATTTGGAGTACTGTGTCCAGTTTTGGGCCCCACACTACAAGAAGGATGTGGATAAATTGGAGAGAGTCCAGCGGAGGGCAACAAAAATGATTAGGGGGCTGGAGCACATGACTTATGAGGAGAGGCTGAGGGAACTGGGATTGTTTAGTCTGCAGAAGAGAAGAATGAGGGGGGATTTGATAGCTGCTTTCAACTACCTGAAAGGGGGTTCTAAAGAGGATGGATCTAGACTGTTCTCAGTGGTAGAAGATGATAGAACAAGGAGTAATGGTCTCAAGTTGCAGAGGGGGAGGTTTAGGTTGGATATTAGGAAAAACTTTTTCACTAGTAGGGTGGTGAAGAACTGGAATGGGTTACCTAGGGAGGTAGTGGAATCTCCTTCCTTAGAGGTTTTTAAGGTCAGGCTTGACAAAGCCCTGGCTGGGATGATTTAGTTGGGTTTGGTCCTGCTTTGAGCAGGGGGTTGGACTAGATGACCTCCTGAGGTCCCTTCCAACCCTGAGATTCTATGATTCTATGATTCTATGAGGAGGGAGAAGCACCTGAGCCAGAAATCAACCCTAATGCCTCCGAACTGGCAGAAGCAATAGAGATCAGTCCCCTAGAACTCAGGCAAACCAGCCCCAGGAGGGAAAATTTCAGACAGGACCAAGCCGAAGATCCAAGGTACAACAACATTAGGAAGGAGGTAACAGAAATAGATGGGGTCCCCATGGAAGGGAAAACCCAGGGACCCAGCCCCTACATCATTATAAAGAAGGATCTCATGTACCGGGTTGCACCAGTACCGGGACAGAAGGTAGAGCAGCTCCTAGTGCCTCACAAACACCAGAAGGCCATATTAAGCCTCACACAGCCATCTTTTTGGGGGGCATTTAGGGGTAGAGAAGACCCTGGCAAGGGTCCCACGAAGGTTCTTCTGGCCTGGGGTGCACGAAGAAGTGCAGAGATACTGCGCCTCTTGCCCAGAGTGTCAGCTGCACAGTCCCCATCCCCACCTGAGGGCACCTTTGATACCCCTACCCATCACAGAGGTCCCATTTGAGCAAATAGCCATGGACCTAGTGGAACCCCTAGAGAAGACTACCCGGGGCCACCAATATATACTTGTTCTGGACTATGCTACACAGTATCCAGAAGCCGTCCCCTTGCGGAACACAGCTTCTAAAACGATAGCCAAAGAGCTAGTGGGGATCTTTGCCCGAGTGGGGCTACCAAAGGAGATATTGACCCCATTTATGTCAAAATTAAATGAGGGACCTATGTGACCTACTCCACATACATACCCTGAGGACTTTGGTCTATCATCCACAGACTGATGGGCTGGTAGAAAGGTTCAACCGCACCCTGAAGGCTATGATAAGGAAGGTGGTAAGTCGAGACGGAAGGTGGTAAGTAGGAACACCCTACTACCATACCTTATGTTTTCCAGCCGGGAGGTACCTCAGGCCTCAACTGGGTTTTCTCCCTTTGAGCTATTATATGGGCGCCACCTCTGCAGCATCTTGGACATAGCCAAGGAAACTTGGGAGGAGGAGCCCAATGCGGGGAAGAATGTAATTGAACATGTGTTACAAATGAGGGACTGGATAGGGTGGGTCACTCCCATTGTGCAGGAACACCTAGAGATGGTGCAAGAGGCCCAACAAGCTCATTACAATCGCCAAGCCAAAGTTCGGCAGTTCCAGCCTGGAGACCGAGTAATGGTGTTGGTACCCACAACAGAGAGTAAACTTTTGACCCAGTGGCAAGGACCCTACAAAATAGTTGAATCCATAGGGGAGGTAAATTACAAGGTGCGACAACCGGGACATCAAAAACAAGAGCAAATATATAATGTCAACCTTCTGAAACCCTGGCATGCACAAGAGGCATGCACAGCTGTCCAAAAAGACCTACCCTAGGAAAACAAACCCTCCGAACAGACCAGAAGAATGAGGTGTCAGAGATGATCTTCTGGAACCAAGATGTGTTCTCGACAAAACCGGGTCGAACAACTGAGACATATCACCACATCGTCAAGAACCCTGGGGCCAGAGTAACAATGAGGCCCTACCGGGTGCCAGCGGCCAAAAGAGAGGAAATAAAAATGGAAGTAAAAAAAATGCTGGAGTTGGGAATCATTGAAGAATCCCACAGTCAGTGGTCCAGCCCAGTTGTGTTAGTGCCCAAACCTGATGGCATCACAAGGGTTTGCAATGACTTCCGGCGACTAAACGAGGTATCCCAGTTTGACGCGTATCCCATACCTCACATAGATGAACTAGTGGACCATCTGGGCAATGGCCGGTACCTGATTACCCTAGACTTGACAAAGGGGTACTGGCAGATTCCCCTTGCTGAAGGCCCATAAACCTGGGCCATTGGGCTTAATTCTTCAGCTAGTGTGACTTGGCAGAACTCCATGGACTTCAGCAGAGCGACACTGATTTACACCAGCTGAGGATCTGGCCCCTTGTGCCTCTATTTAATAACTACAAGGGCAATTTTGTATGAGTAATTTTGTTGCCAGCAGATCGAGGGATGTGATCATTCCCCTGTATTCGGCATTGGTGAGGCCTCATCTGGAGTACTGTGTCCAGTTTTGGGCCCCACACTACAAGAAGGATGTGGAAAAATTGGAAAGAGTCCAGCGGAGGGCAACAAAAATGATTAGGGGGCTGGAAAACATGACTTATGAGGAGAGGCTGAGGGCACTGGGATTGTTTAGTCTGCAGAAGAGAAAAATGATGGGGGATTTGATAGCTGCTTTCAACTACCTGAAAGGGGGTTCCAAAGAGGATGGATCTAGACTGTTCTCAGTGGTACCAGATGATAGAACAAAGAGTAATGGTCTCAAGTTGCAGTAGGGGAGGTTTAGGTTGGATATTAGGAAAAACTTTTTCACTAGGAGGGTGGTGAAGCACTGGAATGGGTTAGCTAGGGAGGTGGTGGAATCTCTTTTCTTAGAGGTTTTTAAGGTCAGGTTTGACAAAGCCCTGGCTGGGATGATTTAATTGGGGATTGGTCCTGCTTTGAGCAGGGGGTTGGACTAGATGACCTCCTGAGGTCTCTTCCAACCCTGATATTCTATGATTCTATGACCTGCTCTCCACACCCAGGCCAAGGGCATAAGGTTGGTGACTCCATCCCGCCAGTCATCACTAAGGTACCAATCCTGCAGATGCAAGGATCCACTGCCATGGAATTCATTGCAGGATCGGGGCCTTGGGAACCCAATTCTGTCAGCCTATTGTACGCCAAGGTTTATTTTTAAAGATATGGCAGAAAACCAACAGTTCCCACTCCCAAGGAGAATTGCAACAATGCACACCAGGTGACAAAGTGCCATTCTCCACACAGCCTGTGCGATTGTATCTTGCATTCCCATAGGGAACATAAATTCAAAGGAAAGCGGGGAAATTAGCAGGAGAAGGAAAATAGATTAAGGGAGGAAAAAAAAACCTTAAATCAATTTAAATATTAATTTTCAATTGCAAATGAAAACTAAAGGCAGCGAGGGAGGGGAACGCCTGACATTTTTCTGCAGGCTGCAATCCAGCAGGTTGGAACCCAAATTTTTCTGTATTAATGAGAAAAATAATTGTATTACATGGTTTTCACACACCCTCAACCATTTTGGAAGATAAGAAGTTCAGGATTTAATCATAATACAAAAAATTAATTTCTTACTGTATTGAGTTAATATTGTTCCCCATCACTCAACACACAAGGAGCCTGATGGGCTGCATGAACTGGTCCCTTGAGCATGCTCGACACACTTTAGATAAGCCTTTTGCAGAGCTAGGAACAACTTGAGAAAGAAATGACCACATGCATTGCTCTGCCTCCCTCTGCTGCTCCTGTGCGAATGACAATTGTTACACTGCATTGGGGGGTGTTGAAGCCAGTCACTGGGTACATCAAGGAGAGCCAGGAGATCTGGGCAAGCCACTTTAACCCCTCTGCGCCTCAGTTTACTCATCTGTAAACTGGAGATAATGATACTTACCCACCTATGGAAATCCTCAGGATACAAAACACATTGATTATTAGTATTAATTATTGGAATTAGGGTAGCAGATAGAGGCTGCAACCAGCGTCAAGGGGCCATTGTCCTGGACACTTCAGCTGCCCCAAAGAGCTGACAGTCTCTAGACAGCCAAAGGAATGAAGGAGGAAGGACATTATTCCCTTTTACAGGTGGGAAATGGAGAGTATGTCTACACTGCAAAAAAAAAAGAAAACCACGGCAACAAGTTTCAGAGCCTGGCTTTACCAACTCAGGCTTGCAGGGCTCATGCTTCAGCACCAAAAATAGCCATATCGACATTCTCCCTCAGGCTCTGAAGCCCGGCAAGAGGAGCGGTCTCAGAACCGAGCAGGAATGTTGACATGGCTACGTTTATTGCAGTAGCATGAGACCAAGGCTCTGAGATGCACTGCCTGGGGTCAGGTTTTGCAATGTAGATGCACCCTGAGGCACAGAGATGTGAGGGGGGCAGAGTTCCAGCACTCAGCAGCTCCCCTTGAGAACAATAGGAACTGAGGTCTTTTGAAAAATCTGGCTCCAGCTGTGTGTGCTGCAGCCTTAGAAACCTGGCCCCAGGTGAGTTGCTCAAGGCCATGCACAGGGAATCCATGGCAGAACAAGGATTTGAATCCAGGCCTCCTAAACTCCAGCCCAGCGCCTTTCTGGTACACATCCCAGTAGTGGAAGAACTCCCCCAACCCTCCCTCCAGATCTTATAACCTCATTGGAAAGTCTCTCTATTACAATTCCTCCTTCCTTTGGGCACGATTCTGCATTGGCTAAGTTAGCAATGGGCCCGGCACAATGCTAGCCACAGGCCTGGGAAAAGACCCCACTGGAAGACACCCCTTGGGTGGTTTCTGGTGGGCTCAGGAAGGAATTCCCTACATCCCCATCCTGCGGGGAGCTGCGTGTGCTCGCTGGGCTCTCTGCAGGAAGGGAGGGTGAGTCATTCTGAGGAAATCCACAAAGGAAGATTGGGTGTGTTTTCCATCCCCATGGCCCTGCCTTGTTTGTTTTAGTGCAAGGGGGCAAACACATCCCCCAGCAGTTAGCATGTGAGTGTGTCTGCTTGCCTTGGGGATCCGTGCGTGCCCTGTGTGGCTCGTCTCATTGGCCTGCAGCCAGCTGCTCTGCTAGGGTTCGTAAACGGATCAGCCACTTCTTGTTCAATGGAAAGCATAAATGGTCCAGGCCCCACTCGTCCAGATGTTGGCCTGGCTTTCCAGCCCAGGCTCCCCCACAAATCAGCAGCAGGAAGAGGGGCTCTGCACCAGCCCAGGCATTCGTGTTACCTGCTGTCCACAGAGGAGGTGGCACAGCTACTTGCTGTCTGTAGCTGTGGGAAAGTTACCTGCTCCATTACAAGCACCTCAGGCTCTCTCAGTAATCCCCTGCCTGGCCACTGCTTTTCCAGTGTTCCCTAAAGGGAACACTCTTCTGGATCTTCACATCCACACACACAAACAACACACACCCATACACTGCTCCCACAGCCCTTTCCAGTACTGTCCACAGAAAAGCAAAGCCCCTAATCCCAAGTTTAGTAGTCCCATAACCAGAGCACGCTGAGGATGAGGAGAACTCCTGGTCTGCATTTACCATGCATACCCATTAGCCAAAGGGACACGGCCTGGCCTTAAAACCTTTCCAGTAGCCAAGTGCTCTGTTTCCTTTAAGCATTCTGCTCCCATTTGTCAAATCCAAACATGCCACCATCCCACTTCAATGTCTCTCTTCTGAGTCTTTTGGGATCCCTGTTTTGTTTCCCCTAAGTGTTTCTGGTGGTTAAAACAAACAAAAACAAAACCAGCTTTTTGGAGGGTGCAGGGGGGGATCCAGACCAAGAAAACGGAGCGAGAGACAGGACAACTCATACAGCTGCTTGTTGAAAAAGAGAAGCGGCTTTTGTCCGTGTTTTTCTGCTTGAACAGAAAAGGTAAGAGGAGACTAAAGGACATGGGGGATCGAGAGGCTGCTATCCCTCGCAGAGAACAGAGACCATTTGTTCTGCATGGCTTGGGAATGTGATTCTCGGTGCTAAATACAGAGGAAAGAGCTTAAATGGCTTGTTATAGCTGCTGGGGAGATAGGGAACTCCGCGCAAGGAGGCGGGGGAATGTGGAAGGCTGCTGACTGGATTTCTGTGGGATGAGAGGTGAGGGGTTAAATGTAAGCAAGTAAAGGTGGTGCTGTGTGCAGACACCTGGACTAGGACTCACACAAACCCAGGTTCAGTTCCAGGCTGTCTAACTGGGTGACCTTGGGCAAATCACTTCACTTTCCTGTGCCTCAATTTCCCCATCTGTAGAAGGGGGATAATGATACCAACCTCTGTAAAACACTTTGGGATTTGCTGATAAAAAGTGTTCCTAGGAGCTCAGTTCTATTGTTATTCCTAGCTCTGCCACTAACCTGCACTGTGACCCTGGGACAGTCACCTGCCTTCTCACCCTTTGGCTGTTCGGAGTAATGATCCTGGGGGCAAGGCCTAGGGATTGTCACTCTCCAAGGGTATGTAGAGCACCAGTGGGGTTCTGCTCTCTCTTGGAGCCTCTGCGCATTACAGTAATAACAGCAACATATAAATAAGGTCCAGTTCCTATATAGGCCCCACATCTCAGCCAACAAGACCAAGCTTATCCAAACTGTTTTGGGCTGGAAGTCTCATGACACCAGACGATTTCCACAGGTGGGACCAGATAGAACAGATGCCCTCAGAGCATTCTGGTGCTTCCAGGTCCCAGAGGGAACCTGAACAGATGCATGAGAACAAACCCATTTTCCAAACTTTTTTTTTAATTTAACCAGACTTTGCAAAGCCTCAGAAAATGACTCGGTTCAAGTCAGGAGCAGAGGTTCAGGGTCAACTTTGAACCCAGTACTGGGTAAGACAGTGAAGCGAGTCCCCTGCTCACGGGAACAAAGGAATTGCCAGACCAGATCAGATCCCCATGTACAGCTTGTCCAGTGACCTGATTCCGACAGCGGCCAGCACCAGCTTCTTCAGAAGAAGGAAAAAGAACCCTGCAAGAGACAGTGGTGGGATAACCTCAACTCAGCACCAACTGGATGAAGTTCTCTAGCCTGTGATATATGGATGGTTAGACTCAATGATCTAACGGTCCCTGCTGGGCTTAAAAGCCCTGGATCTACAAATCTGTCCCCAGTTACAGTTTGACATAATCCCCGTGTGATGGGGTTGGGATACACCCAGGGCCGGTGCAACCATTTAGGCGACCTAGGTGGTCACCTAGGGCACTAGGATTTGGGGGGGGTGCCATTTTCTTCAGCAGCGACCGCGGCAGCTGGCATTTAGGCGGAGGGAGCTGGGGCAGGGGGGGCGCGGGGAGGGCCGCCTGCAGCAAGTAGGGAGGGGTGCCGCATGCAGGGGAACTCCCAGCCCTGCCTCCTTCCCAAGCACACCGTGGCTGCTTCACTTCTCCCGCCTCCCAGGCTTGCGGCACCAATCAGCTTAGGCGCCGCAAGCCTGGGAGGCGGGAGAAGTGAAGCAGTGATGGCATGCTCAGGGTGGAGGCGGAGCAGGGGTGAGCTAGGGTGGAGAGTTGCCGCAAGGGGGGCACCTCAGGACAGAGGGGGGAAGCTGCCATGGGGGGGCACCTCAGAATGGGGGGTGGAGGGCGCAAGGTGGAAGTTTTGCCTAGGGCGTGAAACATCCTTGCACCGGCCCTAGATACACCACTGTGGTGCCTCCCACTGGTGACTCCGGAAATTAGCTCAGTCCAGGGGAGCGCCCCCTCCTGGTGATGTCCCGTCTGTCGACTCGCCCTCGGTTGGCATGTGGACCCGCGTTGCTCCCAACTTGCGGCGTCCTCTTCGAGCCACTGCACTCCGGCAGTGCCCCTTAGTCCATCTTCGCCCCCTTCCGGAGGAGGAGTTAATCAGCTGTCTCTCTGTGCCCCAGCAAATGTAGGCAACTGCAACCGCAAAGTCACACCCCTCTTGGCAGGGGGTTGGTGCAGCCCTAGACGGCCACTCCCGTTGGCCAGGTGTAAGGCAAGGGGGAAGGGAAGGACCCACGCCCGCCCACTACTCTGGGTCTCAACCCAAGGACTCTCTATTGGCAGCCATCCTGCCTTCCTTCTCTTCCTCTGTCCATACACATCCCTGGGCCGCTTCCCCTTCAGCCTCTCACACCAGCTAGGCCCTTCCCCTCAGGGCCTGCAGTCTGGCAGGCAATCTGGCTGGTGCTCCCTTCTGCTCCCCCTGGCCTGCCCAGCACTGTGCTGCGCTGCGCTGTCCCAGGTGCTAGTCTCCCAGCTCTGGAGACAGACCTTCCATAGAATCATAGAATCATAGAATCTCAGGGTTGGAAGGGACCTCAGGAGGTCATCTAGTCCAACCCCCTGCTCAAAGCAGGACCAACCCCAACTAAATCATCCCAGCCAGGGCTTTGTCAAGCCTGACCTTAAAAACCTCTAAGGAAGGAGATTCCACTACCTCCCTAGGTAACCCATTCCAGTTCTTCACCACCCTACTAGTGAAGAACTGGAAAGGGTTACCTACTTCACCACCTCCCCTATCAAAGGCCTGAGACAGACTCCCTGCTCCCTCCCTGAGCAGCCTTTTTATAGTGCTGAGCCTGGCCCTGATTGGCTGCCTCCAATCTGGGCCCTGATTGGCTCCCAATAAGCCCTTTTCTTATTGGCTGTCCATCTGCGTAGGCCTACTGGCCTGCTGCAGCCTAAATTCTCAGGGAGTGGGGCAGCTGCCCCACTACAGCCAGCAACAGGAAGGTGTATAGCCCTTCCAAATTATGAGGGTTACATTTGCTTATTTTAATCCTTACTATTATAACTATGGAATTTCTCATTATCCGTAGAAATGTCCAATCTTGTTGGAATCCTGCTATGCTGTTGGCTATACAGTAGAACCTCCGAGTTATGAACACCAGAGTTACGAACTGACCAGTCAACCACACTCCTCATTTGGAACCGGAAGTACACAATCCGGCAGCAACAGAGACAAAAAAAAAAAGCAAATACAGTACAGTACTGTGTTAAAGTAAAATACTAAAAAAAGGGTAAGCAGCATTTTTCTTCTGCAAAGTAAAATTTCAAAGCTATATTAAGTCAATATTCAGTTGTAAACTTTTGAAAGAACAACCATAACGTTTTGTTCAGAGTTACGAACACCTTCCATTCCCAAGGTGTAACTCTGATGTTCTACTGTAATAATATATTGTGGCAATGAGTTCCATGGGCTAATTCTGGGACAAATATTCCCTTGTATCAGTTTTAAGTGCTTTCCGTGACAAGCCAGTGCTTTATCCACTATGCATCACTGCCTCGCAGGAGCAATCAAAGGTCTCTCTTCCTCAGGGTTTGATTGATGAGAGTAGGGAGTGCATGAAGAAAACAAATTGGTTAACAGAACCAGAAGATAGAATGAAAACTCCACAGTTTGGGGTAGAGCAAGAGATTCCCTAGACCACTCGGTGTGGAGTTCAGTTCTCTCCAAGAGCTGGCCCCCTCTGATAGCCAAAGGGTTGTTACAGGGCCTAATCCAAAACTCACTTAAGTCAATGGGAAACTTACTCACAGTCGTAGTTTCTGTTAGTCTGTCTGAGAGATTCATAGGACCTGCTGCTCCACAACCTTTTTCCTTGGCCATCTGAAGGAGATCTAGTCAGAAAGTTAAGCCCCTGCTTGCCAAGAAACAAGCAGGGCCTCTGGTCAGTCCCCATTTCCCCATTCCGAGATGTTTTCACCTCCAGCAAAGTCATCCCACCTACAACGTTAGGGGTGGCAGATTGCTCCGTCCCCGGGGTACCTGTGCCCTGGGAGAGTGGCTCCTTTGGTGCTCTGCAACAGGAAGCAGAATTCCTACTGCCACCTTCAGTGTGGGTGGGCTCCTTGGGTGAGTTCAGCATTGACTCATAAAGGGCAGGGGGTGGGGAGTGATTTTTTTATTTCAAAGCAACTTCCAAAGAGAGGAGGACGGACTTGGGCAAGGCGGAGATAATCCAAAGGGTGATTCATCTGACCTACTTTCCTGGCTCCACTAGTGCCTTGCCATGTGCGGAGAGGACTGAGGAGGGCTAGTATTTTTAGCTAATGCTGGTGTCAAGCTTTAGCTGTTCATTCAATAACATTGTGCCAAAGAAAGAACCAAGTAAACAAGAAGTGAAAGGGAAAGGGTGTGAAACAGGCCCTTTGCACCAGCAAATTGTGCAGGCAGCAGCCTCGCATGTCCTGATCTCACATCCTCCCTTGCTTAACCCTTCCCTATGCATCTTAAAGAGCACCTGGGAGAGTCTGAACAACGTTCTGTAGAGAAAACTAGTCTGTCTGTTGGATGAGGCCAAGTTTCTCTACCTCTCTCCTGCTCGCTGGGCCCTGGGGGCTCCATTTCCGTCCCCCACGTGAATAATTGCTGGTGAAGAAGCTCAGTTGACAGCCCTGAAGAGCCAGAGCTTTGCTTTAGCCACAGAGCTGCTTCAGCAAGCTTTCCCAGGCTGCTCCAGCACAGCTCCAGAGCGAGATGGACGTTCAGTCGCCATTGACCATGCCCCGCTTGACCTCTCTGCTGGCACAGCCATCAGAATAGGTACTTAGGGGTCAGCTATGTGTTGGGGGGGGGGAGTCAGAATCCAGATTGGAAGCATGTTGGGGCTTTTTATTATATGTTTGTACAGCGTCAAGCACTACAGGACCCTAATCCTGACTGGAGCTGTTACTTGCCACCATAATACACTTAATTAACAACAAGAATAATTGAGAACCCTCAACTCAACTTACTTAGGGGCCATGAATTGGCATCCATTGTGCCAGTGGGTTACACCGTATGTCTGCAAGAAGCAGACAGACCCACCAATTCATTTCCCAAAGGGGCCACCAAACAGCCCCCTTGGTCATCATGGACCTGTGTTGGATTTGAGCTGGAAACCTTAAGGTAAAGAGGTTGATTGCCAGCCCCCTCCCCTCAAGTCATATTCATATTCATATAGCCCACCCCAGCTCCTGTGGTTTGTTTGATTGCTGCCTGACAGCCTCTAAGCATTCCACCCAGTGTCATTGTTCATTTCCCCATCAGAAATCAGCCTCATCCATGTTTTGTGACCACCTGCTCTGTTGCCGTGGCGATGTCTGCAATGTCACAGCCAGAGGATTATTGCTTCCAGGTGTGTGGAATAAGCCCATGGAGCCAGTGACTGAAGGGAAGCCCCTGTCCATCCTCAGCTCCCTTCCATTGGGCTGCAAGGACCCCACCCTCCGCCATGTTTGATCATTCCTCCAGCAGGGGCAGATTCAAGTACCGCTGGCAGCGTGTGACAGGGAGGCTCTGGAGAAGTCTTCTCTGGTGCCCCATAAAGGGGCCCAGAACCGGGTTTACTATTCTTCGAGGGAGGCCCGGTGCTTTCTCTACCGGGCAGCCGGGCATGTCCCGAGGGGCTGCCCCCTGACCCGGCTTGGAGGGACATCTGGGACCCCCGATACCTGGAAGGGTGTCAGCCCTATCATCTCCGGCAGCCCTGATCGCCCCATCCCTGGGGTTGCCCCTCCTCCATCTGTGACCGTTGTCAACTCTGCTTGGGCCCCAGGGGAGGCCCCTGTCATGCCCAGATGAGTGTGCAGGCCCCGCTGCTGTGGTGGGCAGTAGACCCGGGCCTGCAGAGGAGACGGTGGCAGGGCCGGTGGCGGGAATCAAGCGGGGCTTGCCTCAGGGGGAGTCTGTCCCTTTCCCTGCTGCCCTGCCCTCGTCTTCCCCCTTGCCCTCCCGTCATCACCCTCGCTCCCTGGCTCTGACCCGGCTGGCCAGTCCCCCTCCTCAGGGAGCTGGGAGCTCACCAGTTGCTGGTGAGGGGGAAGGGACCCCCTATAAGACTATTAAGGGGGTTGCTGGTGCTGGGTTTTCCGCTGCCTCCCCTGCTGATATTCACCAGCGGGAGTCGGCCGAGGTCACTGCAGCCATGGTGGAGGGTAGTACCACCTCTCTCCTGGAGTTCCTACCTGAGGGGATTTTGGAAGGCGTCCCCCTTTCCCCTTTGCCATCTGTGCCCGCCGTTGCTGTTGAGGGGGACCTCGCAGGGGCAGGTGGGGACTTTGCCTCTATTTTTGATGAGATCAAGGCCCTGGGTTTGACCCCTACCACCGAGGGGGTGGATGCCCCCTTGTTAGAGGACCTCAGTCAGGGAGATTGTAATCTGTCGCCCCTGCCCCACCTTTTCCCCTACCTCAGGGTGTTGCCTCTCTTATTGCCTCTGTGACCCCCTGGGACCTGACCATCTCCCTGGCCATGATTAGTACTCCGGCTGAGGCAGCCGTGCCCAGTGTGGCGATGGCTGATGCTGAGTGGCTGGACTCTCAGCCCAAGGGTGCCTTTCCTTTTGAGGCAGGGAGGCAGCCCTTGCCCACCCCCTCCCCAAAGCTGTAATCAGGGGTGCTTCATTTAGCGAGGCACCTTAGCATAGCGCTGTGGGGGTGACCCAATCCCTTGCTGCCCTTTTAACCACCGTGCCCTGTCAAGGGGTGCCATGTCCTGGTGGCTTTGCCACTTGGGCCCTTGATTTTGTCCCTGGCCCTGGCCCTGTCCTTGGTCTCTGTCCTGCCCCTGTCCCTGACACCATTCCAGCCCCTGCTACTGTCCTTAACCTTTTTTCCTTCCCTCCTCCTGTTGCTGCTGCCCCCAGGGTTGCCTCATTTTCAGAGGGCTCCCATGAGGTGGGTTTTGTTTTTCCCTCTCCTGGTCCATCCGGAGCTGCAGTTCCCCCTCTGGCATTGTCCCTAGTACCGAGTGATGAGTCTGGTGGCACAGCGAGGATATGATCCCTGCTTGGCCGTCTCAATAGGCCACAGGGCTGGCAGGGGGGTCCAATCAGGAGACATTCCAGGGACCGTGACCCTGGTCCCCATCGTGCAGTGGAACGAGCTGTGTTGTTTCTTGGAGGACACTCCTGGTCCTCGAACAGAGTGCATCTTGCTCTTCAGTGCAGGGGCGATTTCCATCTTGTTCTCCAGACCATGAGGACCATTTTGGGGGAGGGCAAAAGGATCAGGAAGCGGGACGCTGTGGCTTCCATGACACCCTGATGGCTTTTGGGGTTGGTCATGGCTTGCTGCAGGGTCCAATGGGCACCGCTAGCATCCCTGACTGCAACGATCATCCCCAGCTCTCCTTATGTCACCATCCATCATTGCCATTTTGAACACTCGGGGCTGTAGGGTGGGTCTTCACAGGTGTCAGGTGCTCTCCTTCCTTCAGGAGCGGGGATACTTGGTTATTTTCCTGCAGGAATCCCACACAGATCCAGCCACCGAAGCTAGCTGGTGGCTGGAGTGTGGAGACGGGGTCTACTTTAGCCACCATTCGGCTCATCAGGCTGGGGTGGCAACCCTGTTCTCCCCGCACCTACAGCCCGAGGTGCTGGGGATTACCAAGGTCATGCCGGGTCGCCTGCTGCATCTCTGGGCTCGGGTGGAAGGGCTGACATTGCATCGTGTCAACATCTATGCCCCAACATCTGGCCCAGAGTGAGTGTGTTTCTTTCAGCAGGCATCCACCTTCCTCAGTTCTTTAGATCCTCGCGAGTGCCTGGTCCTGGGCGGAGATTTCAACTTCACCCTCAAGGAGCGAGACTGCACGAGGATCGAGCCAAGCCCAGCCACCGCAGATGTCCTCAAGGAGATTGTAGCTCATCACTCCCTGGTGGACGTCTGGCACGACCACCACCCATACTCTACGTTCACTTTTGTCTGGGTGGAGGAACAACGGTCAAGCCACTCCTGGTTGGATCGCATTTATTTTTCTCAATGTCATCTTTCACAGGCCCACTCCTCCAGCATTTGGCCGGCCCTGTTCTTGGACCACCATTTGGTGGCCATGACAGCCTCTCTTGCTTCGGAGAGGCCAGGGCTGGCCTAATGACACTTCAGTAACAGCCTGCTGGAGGATGTGGGCTTTGTGGTGTCCTTCCAGGAGTTCTGGCTGGCCTGGCGGAAACAGTCTTTCCCTCAGCACAGAGGTGGTGAGACATGGGGAAGGTGCACTCCCAGCTCTTCTGCCACAGCCACACCTGGGGAGCCAGACAGTGGAGGGATGTGGCGCTAGAGCAGTTGCAATGGGAGGTTTTAGAGCTGGAAAGGCATCTGGCTGCCAGCCCCAGGAATCCACCCCTCTGTGAAGCATACCGGGAGAAGCGGGAGGAACTCTGGGCCCTTGATGATCTTCGGCCTGGGGTGCCTTTGTTTGACCCCGCATCCATCTCCTGCAGAAGATGGATCATGGCTCCCGCTTCTTCTATGCCCTGGAGAAGAAGAGGAGGGCTAAAAAGCACATCATCTGCCTTTTGGCACCTGATGGTACCCCCCTCAGGGATTCGGTGGAGATGCACAAGAGGGCCTGGGCCTTCTACGCTGGCCTTTTCTCCCTGGATCCAACTGACGCCAATGCCTGCGGAGTGCTTTGGGACGAACTCCCAATGGTCAGTACGGGTGACTGGGACCAGCTGGAGCTGCCTCTCACTCTGTCCAAGTTCTGGGAAGCCCTCTGTTTCATGCCCACCAATAAATCTCCGGGCATGGATGAGCTGACCATGGAGTTCTACCGCATGTTCTGGGACACCCTTGGTCTGGACCTTGCCACTGTCTGGGCCAAGTCCTTGGAGAGTGGGGTCCTCCCCCTGTCATGCAGGTGAGCTGTGCTCACCTTGCTGCCAAAGATGGGGGACATCCACAATCTCTGGAATTGGTGTCCCATCTTAGACTCGTAGACTCATAGACTTTAAGGTCAGAAGGGACCATTATGATCATCTAGTCTGACTTCCTGCACAATGCAGGCCACAGAATCTCACCCACCCACTCCTGTAACAAACCCCTAACCTATGTCTGAGTTAGTGAAGTCCTCAAATTGTGGTTTGAAGACCTCAAGCTGCAGATAATCTTCCAGCAAGTGACCGGTGCCCCATGCTGCAGAGGAAGGCGAAAAACCTCCAGGGCGTCTGCCAATCTGCCCTGGAGGAAAATTCCTTCCCGACCCCAAATATGGCAATCAGTTCAACCCTGAGCATGTGGGCAAGACTCACCAGCCAGCACCTAGGAAAGAATTCTCTGTAGTAACTCAGATCCCACCCCATCTAACATTCCATCACAGACCACTGGGCATACTTACCTGCTGATAATCAAAGATCAGTTGCCAAATTAATTGCCAAAATTAGGCTATCCCATCATACCATCCTCTCCATAAACTTATCAAGCTTAGTCTTGAAGCCAGATATGTCTTTTGCTCCCACTACTCCCCTTGGAAGGCTGTTCCAGAACTTCACTCCTCTAATGGTTAGAAACCTTCATCTAATTTCAAGTTGTCGTGGAAAAATTGACCACACCGTTGATTTTGGGTCAGACACACACTGAGGCACCTTTATTAAAATTCCGATATGCATAAAGGGAAGGTCAACATGGCCCCACACAAAGAAGGTGGGGGTAGCTGCCTTGCCTTTAACAGACTTTCACCAAGCTTATAAAGGCCAAAACCACAAAGCATAATTACACATCACACACATTACACGTTACCAACTCCTTATTTGGCATACTTTCTTACTTTTAGCGAGCCTGTCACCATCTAGGGCTTTTCCTGCTATTGTCCCAAATGTGGTTTTCGTTGGTAGTCTGCCTGCCTGTAAGACCCCTGCTTGCGGTTACTTCTGCAAAAGCTCTAGCTAGACTCTGCGTATTACAGCTGGGCACCTTAGGGCCGCTTGGTTCCTCTTTTTGCTTTACTTCCTGGTGCCCGTTATATAGACAAACAAAAATTGCAGAAGTTAACCTTTGTCCTATATAGCAATTTGGTTTTGCCTGAAAGGCAGGGGTTAGGATGCAGTCTGCTTCTGACCCTATGGGTGGGGGTCTGGCAGCTAACTCAGCTTGGGGCAAGCGGGACACAGCCTGGGGCACACGGGACCCCTTAAAATCCCTATCAATTTCTAAACTTCCTAGTGTCCAGTTTATATCCATTTGTTCTTGTGTTCACATTGGTACTAAGCTTAAATAATTCCTCTCCCTCCCTAATATTTATCCCTCTGATATATTTATAAAGAGCAATCATATCCCCTCTCAACCTTCTTTTGGTTGGGCTAAACAAGCCAAGCTCTTTGAGTCTCCTTTCATAAGACAGATTTTCCATTCCTCAGATCATCCTAGTAGCCCTTCTCTGTACCTGTTCCAGTTTGAATACATCCTTCTTAAACATGGGAGACCAGAACTGCACACAGTATTCCAGATGAGGTCTCACCAGTGCCTTGTATAATGGTACTAACATCTCCTTATCTTTGCTGGAAATACCTTGCCTGATGCATCCTAAAACCGCATTAGCTTTTTTAATAGCCTGTGATACAGCATGGCCAGAGGGCAGCAGGAGAGTGTTACAAGGGATCCTTATTCCCTGTAAGGGGAAGAAAGTTTGCTATAGATTAACTAGAGCACCTGAAGCCAATTAGAGCACCTGAAGCCAATTAGAGCACCTGCAGTCAGTCACATGATAAAAACCCGTGCTTCAATCAGACAGTGTGGGAGTTGGAGCAGAAAGGATTGGTATTGGAGCAGAGAACAGTTTGAAGAGAAGCAGAGGAAAGTTTGGAGGAGTGCTGCAGTGGGCTAAGAAGTCCAAGACCCTAGATAAGGGGCACCTGGCTTGTGCAGAGGGAGGGCAGGAAGTCCCCCCACAAGCTGAAGGGCAGGAGAGGGAAGTAGCCCAGGGGAGGGAACCGCCAGTTTAAGTGGTTCACCACTATCATCAGGGCCCCTGGGCTGGGACCTGGAGTAGAGGGCGGGCCCAGGTCCCTCCCTCTCCACTCCCCTCCTCAAAGACACTAGTGGAGCAATTAATATTCCGATTCAGGGGCAAGAAATGGTGCCCTGAACCCCCCCTAAAGAAAAGAAAGCGCGAGACCCATCATAATAGTGCCGGCAATTTGCCACATAGCCATATCACATTGGCGGCTCATAGTCATCCTGTTATCAACCAAGGTCTTTCTTCTCCTCTGTTACTTCCAACTGGCGTGTCCCCAATTTATAACTAAAATTCTTGTTATTAATCCCTAAATGCATGACCTTGCACTTTTCACTATTAAATTTCATCCTATTACTATTACTCCAGTTTACAAGGTCATCCAGATCTTTCTGTATGATATCCTGGTCCTTCTCTGTGTTAGCAATACCTCCCAGCTTTGTGTCATCCGCAAACTTTATTAGCACATTCCCACTTTTTGTGCCAAGGTCAGTAATCTTGCTCCTCAGCACGGACTATAAGGTCGTGGCAAAGGCCATCTTGCTGCGGCTGCGGTCTGTGCTGGTGGACGTGGTCCATCCTGACCAGACCTACACCGTCCCGGGCCATACCATCTTTGATAATCTTTATCTGGTCCGGGATCTCTTGGCGCTTGGGTGTAGGAATGGTCTGTTGTTCACCCTCCTGTACTTGGTTCAGGAGAAGGCATTCGACCGGATGGACCACGGGTATCTCCTGGGCACTCTGCGGGCATTCGGCTTCGGGCCCCGGTTTGTGGGGTTTCTCCGGGTGCTGTACGCTTCCGCAGAGTGTTTGGTCAGGCTCAACTGGACCCTGACCACACCTGTCAGCTTCAGGTGAGGAGTGCATCAAGGCTGTCCGTTGTCAGGTCAGCTGTATACTCTGGCCATACTTCGTCTCCTTCGTAAGAGGTTGTTGCTACGTGAGCTGGAGGTGCATCTGGCCCTGGCCATGTCTGCTAATGATGTACTCCTTGTGGCAGGGCCGGCTTTAGGCCAATTCGCCCGATTCCCCCAAATCAGGCCCCGCGCCTAAGAGGGCCCCGTGCCGGCGCCTTTTTAATTTTTACTCACCTGGAGGCGCTCAGGGTCTTCGGTGGCACTTCGGTGGCGGGTCCTTCGCTCGCTCTGGGTCTTCGGCGGTGGGACCTTCAGTGCCGCCAAGGACCTGGAGCGAGTGAAGGACCCATCGCCGAAGTGCCGCAGAAGACTTGGAGCACTGTCCAGTGAGTACAAGCCCCACATGTTTTTTTACATGTGGTTGGTTTTTTTTGGTTTTTTTTTTAGTCATCCCTGCCGGCCCTCAAAACTGTTCGAATTGGGCCCTGCACTGCCTAAAGCTGGCCTTGGCTGCAGGGAATACATCACATCTCTCTATGTGAGACAAATGCATGTATATCTATCATTCTCTATAGAGATAGAAAGATAGTCATGTACCTTTATTTGCTTTTTTTCTCACTGTCTCTGATACTATGGGATAGTATTAAAATGGAAAAAAGTCAATGATGGTTATGAAGGAGATTAGAGAGATACAATGTCAGATAGTAAACAGTCAGTATGAAAGTTTTAGAGTTCACTTAAATAGCTGAAAGCTAAGAAATAAAAATGATGACACAAGATGACAAAGCACCAGGTTTAATTTTTAAAGCAAATTTTACTTAACATTTTCTACTGATGCCCAGGCAAATTTCCGTCTATGCAGAGCCCTTCCCTTCTATGGTGACAAAGAATGCAGGATGTCAAGTAACACACAGACTGAAACAATGTTAATGTCAGCTTTTGCCTTTTGGCCCGGCTCCCTCGGCCAGAGCCCCGCAACCCCGTGATCCCGCTCCCCCGGCCGGAGCCCCGCAACCTCGTGGTCACGCTACCTCGGCTGAGCGCGACAACTCCTGCGCCCCCGCTACCCCGGCCAGAGCCCCGCAACCTCGTGGTCCCACTCCCCAGGTCAAGTGCGGCAAGTCCCGCGGCCCCGCTACCCCGGCCCGAGCCCCGCAACCCCCCGGTCCCGCTTCCCCCGCTGGAGCCCCGCAACCCCGCAGCCCTGCAATCCCAGCTGGAGTCCGGAGTCCCTGCTACCCCGGCTAGAGCCCCGCAGCCCCGGAGACCCACTCTCCCCGCCAGATCCCCGCAACCCCGCGATCCCGCTCTCCTGGCCAGAGCCCTGCAACTCCGAGGTCACGCTCCCCCGGCTGAGCGCGGCAACTCCCGCAGCCCCGCTCTCCTGGCCGGAGCCCCGCAACCCCGCGGTCCAGCTCTCCCGGCCGGAGCCCTGCAACCCCGCAGTCCCGCTCCCCCGGTCGAGCGCGGCAAGTCCCATGGCCCCGCTACCGCGGCCAGAGCCCCGCAACCCCGCAGCCCCGCTCTCCTGGCCGGAGCCCCAGGGCCCCGCTACCCCAGCCAGCGCCCCGCAGCCCCGTGGTCGTGCTCCCCCGGCCGAGCACGGCAACGCCCGCGGCCCCGCTACCCCGGCCGAAGCCCCACAACCCCGCGGTCACGCTCTCCCGGCTGGATCCCCGCAGCCCCGCTACCCCGGCCAGAGCCCTGCAACCCCGCAGCCCCGCTCTCCCGGCCAGAGCCCAGCGGCCCCACTACCCCTGCTGGAACCCCGCAACCCCGTAACCCTGTAGCCCCCCTCTCCCGGTCACAGCCCTGCAACTCCGCAGCCCCGCTCTCCCGGCCGGATCTTCGCAACCCCGCGATCCCACTCCCCGGCCAGAGCCCCGCATCCCCGTGGTCGCGCTCCCCCGGCCGAGCGCGGCAACTCCCGTGACTGGGCGGTTGCGGGGATGGACAGGACTGCTCCGGTGCCTCTCCCTCTGGGGGAGAGCGCTGATGCCTAACCAGGTGGTCCTGTTCATGCTCTGGTACCAGCTCAACACCCTGTGCCCTCCCCCAGGGGTTCCTGGCCAATCTCCAGAGGTTGGTTCTGGAGTTTTTTTGGCAGGATTTCTCCATCTTCCCCTGGAGGAGGGAGAACAGGGCCTGATGTGCGTGCACACGCAGGTCCATGTCTTCTGCCTCCAGGCCCTGCAGAGACTCCTTTATAGTGCAGGTGGCTTGGCATGGAGCATATTGGCACATGCCTTCCTCCGCCATCTGCAAGGGCTCCAATATGACCGGCAGCTCTTTTTTCTCCATCCAAGAGGTCTTCCGTGAGACCTCTCTGAGCTGCTGGTCTTCCACCAGGACCTCCTCTGTACCTAGAGACTAGTTTCAGCAACCAGGTCCCTGGTGGCTACTGTGGGGTAGATCTCCTCACAGAGCCCCTGCTACACAATCCCCATCTTTGTGTGCAGGTGGCAGAGTCCCCCTTGGTGTGCTGGTATTTGTCCTGGTGGGAGTTACCAAGATCGGAGACCTCCTGGACTACAACTTGGGGGATTTGGTGGATCCTTTGGGGCTCAGTTGGCGCATGGTGTTCTCCACCCTTAAACCCCCCTGGTGCATTCTCCAGGAGGTGGAGGCATCCCTGCTCCCTGTGACTTCGGCTTTCCTTGATCGGGTCCCAGTCCTGCGAGAGGGTGCACCCGACCCACCTCTCAATCCAGGCCCTCCAGATCTTTCCATTGGCCCCCCGTCCCGTGAGCCTTCCCAGTAGGGTGACCACATTTCTCTATGCTGAATATGGGACACTTGGTAAAATTAATCATATTTAAGCAAGTTCAATAGCAATCAGTCAGAACTAAGCAGTACAAATGTTCAAATTATCATCAAGTTGACTGAGCCCTTGTTAAAAAGAAATACTGCGTAGTTGGATTCTTTTTATTTATCTTCTTATCTTTAGGATTCACATGGGGAGAGGTGACACACACACACACACACACGCGCGCGCACACTCTCATATACCTCTCTCACATGAGGGGGGCGGGTGACCGACCGACTGTCCCTGCCGAGTGCTTTCCGCCCTCCGTGCCTGGCTGGGCCCCTGGGACAGACCCACCTCTCCTAGTACCTGGCACCATGTCTTCCTGAAGCAATATGGGGGGAGGAGGGGCATGCAGGGTCACATGCCCCTCCAGATTTCTGCCAAGGTTCACACCAGAATGTGGCCAGCAGCAGCCATTCGGTGTTGTGCGGCAGGGAAGAGATGGGAGCTGCTTCCAGCTGCAGGGGAGGAGGCAGGGGTGAAGGGATGACCTGACCCCTATATCTGCAGAGCTCATCTCCTTCTCCCCCCTCCCCTGGAAGCTGGAAGCAGCTCCCTTCCCTTCCTGCCTGCGCGGTGTCAAAAGTCAGCTAATACCTCCAGGCTGTTGCTGGCCATGGACATAACCCAGCAGCCTCCTGTCCCCTGGCTACAGTGCAGGCAGGAAGGGGTTAAGCCCCAAGGATGCATCTTGCACCGGGGCCTAGGGAACTTGATTACAGGGGGTTCAACAAACCTTGCCAGAGAGGTTGCTCAGCAGGGGAGGGTGCCTAGGGGATGGAGCAGCCCCTCACTCCCTGCGGGCAGGACACAGGGCTGGAGGAGGAGGGGGGTGAAGAGGGTTCTGTCGAGCCTGCAGGATCAGGGCATGAACAGGCTGGAAATGACTCCCCACCCGCTACTCCAGAGCTTAGCTGAGGAGCAGAGAGCTTCCCTGCGCCAGCGCTGTGCGGGGCTTTGGCACATGCAGGGCTCAGCTCCTCCTGTCCAGTGCCCTGGGCCAGAGGGTCTTGGGCTTTCCCGGGGCACCAGCCCAGCAAGAGGCAGTTGGGGAAGGAAAGAGCCTGCCTGCCAGGCTGTTGGTGATATGAGCGCTGTGACCAGGGCTGGTTCTCTGCATAGCATTGGGAGTGGGATGCACCTCACTGGGGATATGGAGGAACAGCAGAGCTAGCAGGGTGTGAAGGGGCAAAGCAGAGAGAGGACAGCGACAGGGGAAGCATGTAAAGGGTCGATGGGTGGGCAACAGAGGCGACACATAACTGGCCACTGCCTGGCACCTGCCCGCAGTCACCAGCCACCATAGCTCACAGCACACAGCCAGTGCCTGGAAACAGGATGAGGGGGTGGGACCCTGCTGGCCCAGAGCCGGCATGCAGTAGGGGCTGCGCAGATGGACCAGCTGGGGAAGTGGCCAGCCCTGCATGTTGAAGCTTTGTCCTGCCACCAGCCTTGTACACCCACTCCCATCGTTGGCCACTGGACCCCCCCAACTCACCACTGGTCAGCAAGCAGCTGGCGAGCAGGGATCTGGCCAGCAGCAGGACCTGCCAGTACTGATGATGGGGGAGACAGAAAATATGGGACAATTTGCCCATTTTTAAGAAAAAGTCAGGACAACTGCAGGAGGACTTAAATACAGGACTGTCCCTTTAAAAATGGGATGTTTGGTCACCCTACTTCCAGGCTTCCCCCTCCTTGTACCCTGAGCCGACTGCATGTCTTGCAGATGGTTCATTTTCAAACCACGCCAAGGGACCATCTATATGCGCTTGTGCTGCACACGCTTCATTTCCCCACCCTTGTGTCCCGCCTAGATACCAAGTGGCGGGACCTTTTACAAGCAGTGGAGGGTGGGGAACCCCAGTGGGCCAGCTTATATTCCATTTTAGTCCCGCGGCCTGCTGGGGATATCAGCTGGCGGCTCCTCCATGGAGCTGTGAGCACGGTCGTGTCCCTGGCGTGGTTCTCCTCTGTCCCTGAAACCTGTTCCTTCTTTGGCGTGAGGGAGACTCTGGCGCATGCGTACCTTCAATGCACCAGGCTGCAGTCCCTCTTCTGGCTCCTCCAGAACCTTTTATTGAGGTTCTGGCTGCACTTTTCCCCGCACTTGTTTATTTATGCACGCCCGATCCGAGGCCCCATGAAGTCGTGGGACCACCTCATCAATCTCCTGACCTTGGCCAAGGTGGCCATTCATAACACCAGGGAGAGGAGGTTGGCAGAGCGGGGGCCCTGCGACTGTGGGGTAGTCTTTCATTCTTTTATCTGCTCATGTATCTGGGCAGAGTTCCTCTGGGCAGCGTCAGCCGACTCTGTTTGGTGTTCCCTTCTGGTTCCTTAGTTTTGGCCTTCTGACCCTCACGCCTGTTCCCATTATTGCCTTTGTTGTCCCCAGAACTTGGTTGTGTTCTGGGTTTAGTAGCTCCTCCCTAGGCTAGGGGAGGGGCTTTTAGCAGTGGGCGAGCTAGCACCCGCCTATGTCCTGGGCTCAAAAGGACCACTCTCCCACTGCTCCCTGGCCCTCCTGAATCACACTACACAGAAGAGTTCGTTGTAGCTGGTCCTTGAAGGGATGCTCCAGAGAATCCCTTGGGTGCACCACCCCCAAATCACAAGCATAACACACTCCCAGTATTACAGAGGCTTAACCCATCCCCAAAGGGAATGAGACAGGGGCAGGGCAGGGAGGGACAAAGGTCATCGTGCGTCATAACTTGCATATAGGTGTTTAAATTTATTTATGCAACCAACAGTCCAAGGCTACTACAATCCCTGTCCTTGCTCCCCTACTTCCCAGCAGGGCCGGCTCCAGACCCCAGTGCGCCAAGCGCGCGCTTGGGGCGGCATTTTGCCAGCAGGGTGGCAGGTGGGTCCGGCAGACCTTCCGCAGTCATGCCTGCGGGTGGTGCACCGGAGCCGCGGGACCAGCGAACCTCCCGCAGGCATGACTGCGGAGGGTTCACTGGTCCCACGGCTCGGGTGGACCTCCCGCAGGCGTGCCTGCGGATGCTCCACGGGAGCCGCGGGATCAGGGAACCCTCTGCAGTCATGCCTGCGGGAGGTTTGCTGGTCCCGCAGCTCCGGTGCACCTCCCGCAGGCATGACTGCTTGGGGCGGCCAAATTCCTAGAGCCGCCCCTGCTTCCCAGACCACAGCAATCACTTCAAACCACACCAGACATTGCCTATTACTTATATTTTGCCCATGTAAATGTCACTAGACTCCACTTGTGCCAAAGGCATTGTTTCCATAGTAACTAATGGACATGAAACTGGGGCGGGGGGAGGGGACTGGAGAGGATTTTTTTAAAAGGCCAGAAACCCAAATAGATAAATAAAATCTACGATGGCCTGATGGGGTCTGAAGTTTTAGTGCTGCAGGTTTGGGGTGGCCTGCATTCCTCAGGAATACCTGGGCCCGTTTGTGAGCTAAGGTGACCAACTCAAGCTTGTGGCAATAAAAACTTTATAGTATCATGCATCACCTTATATTTACGCTCTGTCTCTCTCTGCTTCTCTAGAGCAGCATTTCTCAAATGCGACCACCGTGGCCACATGTGGTCACCACCAGGAGCTTTTCTTACAGCCACAGCCTCCTGGACTGTGACTTGGGTGGGGGAGAACAGTGGACCCTCCCACAGGGCCACCAGCAGGGGTTGGACCCTGACCCCTTGTGGAGCCACAAAGACCAGAGGAGCAGGCAGCCAGTGAGTTCCCACCTTCCCAGGGGCAGTGAGGCTCCGGCTTCGGGCTTCAGCTCTGGGGTGGCAGGCAGCAGGCTTCCTTCAAGGAGCTTTATCCCACCCACGTGGCAGCAGGTGCTGGCCCTTGGTTCACCATCACCTCCTCCTCACCCTTGCCCCCCGCTGTCTCTCTACTCACCTCCCCATCCAGGGCTTAATATGGCCCCGGCTTGCCAAGGTTGAATAAGTGTGCTGTGAAAATTGATATTTGTACCGTATGTTTGTTAATATCACTTTTCACAGCCTCCCAGCTAGCTGGTTAGTCTGCTGTGAAAAGTGATATTAACAAATATCACTTTTCACATCCACAGACTTGCTAGCTAGGAAGTCTTTTTTAAAAAGCGCCAAAAAAGCAAAAGAGACAACAACAAAAAGACAAGAATGTACAAAGCATCTTATTTATGTTTTTATTCTGTTTAGATCAAATAAAAAATAGAGACAACTGTGCGTTATGTTTATTACTGAGTCTGCAAAAAGAAACTCTACATAAATAAATTACTATGATTTGGACATGTATATTTGAATATTTATTTGTTTTTCCTAAAGTTAATTATTTTAGGAAAAACAAGAGTTGATGGCCACACTCTGAGGCCTCCAAAAAAATTGTTGTGAGAACCCCTGTTCTAGACAGAATATCAGGGTTGGAAGGAACCTCAGGAGGTCATCTAGGATAACCCCCTGCACAAAGCAGGACAAATCCCCAACTAAATCATCCCAGCCAGGGCTTTGTCAAGCCTGACCTTAAAAACCTCTAAGGAAGGAGATTCCACCACCTCCCTAGGTAACCCATTCCAGTGCTTCATGACCCTCCTAGTGAAAAAGTTTTTCCTAATATCCAACCTAAACCTCCCCCACTGCAACTTGAGACCATTGCTCCTTGTTCTGGCATCTGTTACCACTGAGAACAGTCTAGATCCATTCTCTTTGGAACCCCCTTTCAGGTAGTTGAAAGCAGCTATCAAATCCCGCCCCCCAACTTCTTCTCTTCTGTAGACTAAACAATCCCAGTTCCCTCAGCCTCTCCTCAGGAGCGGCGCCAGAGTTTCTGGCGCCCTAGGCAGAATTTGGGGGGTGGCATTTTGTGCGCGCCCCATGGGGCGCGCAGGAGCTTCCGGTTCCACTCCCATCACACTGCCAAACAAGGACCCTCTGCCGAAATGCCGCAGGCGACAGCGGCAGTCATTGAGCTGCTCAATTGCCTGCCGCTGTTTTCCACGGCACGTCGGCAGAAGGTCCTTCTTTGGTGGCACAATGGAAGCGGAACTGGAAGCTCCCGTGCGCCCCGTGAGGAGCGCACAAAATGCCGTTCCCCGAATCCTGGCACCCTAGGCGACCACTTAGGGTCGCCTAATGGAAGCGCCGGCCCTGCTTCTCCTCATAAATCATGTGCTCCGGCCCCTTAATCATTTTTGTTGCCCTCCGCTGGACTCGTCCCAATGTTTCCACATCCTTCTTGTAGTGTGGGGCCCAAAACTGGACACAGTACTCCATATGAGGCCTCACCAATGTCGAATAGAGGGGAATGATCATATCCCTCAATCTGCTGGCAGTGCCCCTACTTATACAGCCCAAAAAGCCGTTAGCCTTCTTGGCAACAAGGGCACACTGTTGACTCATATCCAGCTTCTCATCCACTGTAACCACTGGGTCCTCTTCTGCAGAACTGCTGCCTAGCCATTCAGTCCTAGTCTGTAGCAGTGCATGGGATTCTTCCGTCCTAAATGCAGGACTCTGCACTTGTCCTTGTTGAACCTCATCATATTTCTTTTGGCCCAATCCTCTAATTTGTCTAGAACCCTCTGTATCATATCCCTACCCTCCAGCGTATCCACCTCCCCGTTTAGTGTCATCTGCAAACTTGCTGAAGATGCAGTCCACACCATCCTCTAGATCATTAATGAAGATATTGAACAAAACTGGCCCCAGGACCGACCCTTGGGGCACTCCACTTGAAACTGGCTGCCAACTAGACATGGAGCCATTGATCACTACCCATTGAGCCTGATGATCTAGCTAGTTTTCTATCCACCTTATAGTCCATTCATCAAGCCCATACTTCTTTAACTTGCCGGCAAGAATACTTATCAAAAGCTTTGCTAAAGTCAAGGAATAACACGTCCACTGCTTTCCCCTCATCCACAGAGCCAGTTATCTCCTCATAGAAGGCAATTAGGTTAGTCAGGCATGACTTACCCTTGGTGAATCCATGTGGACTGTTTCTGATCACCTTCCTCTCCTCTAAGTGCTTTAGAATTGATTCCTTGAGGACTTTCTCCATGATTTTTCCAGGGACTGAAGTGAGACTGACTGGCCTGTAGTTCCCCGGATCCTTCTTCTTCCCTTTTTAAAAGATGGGCACTACAGTAGCCTTTTTCCAGTCATCCAGACCTCCCCCAAATCGCCATGAGTTTTCAAAGATAATGGCCAATGGCTTTGCAATCACATCCGCCAACTCCTTTAGCACCCCCGGATGCACCGCATCTGGCCCCAGGGACTTGTGCTCGTCCAGCTTTTCTAAATAGTCCTGAATCACTTCGTTCTCTACAGAGGGCTGGCGACCTCCTCCCCATGCTGTGCTGCCCAGTGCAGTAGTCTGGGAGCTGACCTTGTACGTGAAGACAGAGGCAAAAAAAGCATTGAATACATTAGCTTTTTCCACATCCTCTGTCACTAGGTTGCCTCCCTCATTCAGTAAGGGGCCCACACTTTCCTTGACTGTCTTCTTGTTGCTAACACACCTGAAGAAACTCTTCTTGTTACTCTTAACATCTTTGCTAGCCGCAACTCCAAGTGTGATTTGGCCTTCCTGATTTCACTCCTGCATGCCTGAGCAATATTTTTATACTCCGAGTCCTCCCTGGTCATTTGTCCAAGCTTCCACTTCTTGTAAGCTTCTTTTTTGTGTTTAAAATCAGCAAGGATTTCACTGTTAAGCCAAGCTGGTCACCTGCCATATTTATTGTTCTTTCTACACATTGGGCTGGTTTGTTCCTGCAACCTCAATAAGGATTCTTTAAAATACAGCCAGCTCTCCTGGACTCTTTTCTCCCTCATGTTATTCTCCCAGGGGATCCCAACCATCAGTTCCCTGAGGGAGCCAAAGTCTGCTTTTCTGAAGTCCACGGTCCATATTCTGCTGCTCTCCTTTCTTCCTTGTGTCAGGATCCTGAACTCGACCATCTCATGGTCACTACCTCCCAGGTTCCCATCCACTTTTGCTTCCCTTACTAATTCTTCCCTGTTTGTGAGCAGCAGGTCAAGAAGAGCTCTGCCCCTAATTGGTTTCTCCAGCACTTGCACCAGGAAATTGTTCCCTATGCTTTCCAAAAACTTCCTGGATTGTCTGTGCACCACTGTATTGCTCTCCCAGCAGATATCGGGGTGACTGAAGTCTCCCACAAGAACCAGGGCCTGTGATCTAGTAACTTCTGTTAGTTGCCAGAAGAAATCCTTGTCCACCTCGTCCCCCTGGTCTGGTGGTCTATAGCAGACTCCCACCATGACATCACCTTGTTGCTCATACTTCTAAACTGAGATCAAATCAAAACTATGGATGCAACAGCCCTCCACTGTGGGATGATTAGAAATCCAGATGTAGCAATGCAGGACTCACCCCTGCGGCACCTCCTGCTGGTGTCCTGGGAATTAGCTCTTTTTCCAGCCTCCGGAGCAACCCCTGTTGGCCAGTGTCGTGCTACCGCTGGCCCCCGTGTCCCTGCCAGACCCCGGGAGACACTTTCAGTGGGTGCTGCCCCCTGACAGTACCCCCACTATTTCTCTGGGTCTCCCCACTCAGGGGAACCCCCACCCCCTATCACCACCTCACCTCAGTCATAGACTACTGCCAGTCACCAACTAGCCCCTGCACCCTAGGGCAGACTGCAGTATAAGCCACTCATCACAGGCAAGGCTGGGTTTGGACCTGCTGCCTTTCTCTGCAACCCAGTACCTCTCTGGGGGCCTTGGACAAGGCCCTGTAGCCTGGGGAGTTGCCAGCCTGGAGCTCCCCAGCCCCTCTGACCTTTTCCCAGCCCTGCCTCACTCTAGGTACCCTGAGCTTCCCAGCAGCCAGGCCCCTCTCCCTCTGGAAGCAGAGAGAGACTGACTGCTCCCCGGTCCACTGCCCTCTTATAAGGGCCAGCTGCAGCCTGATTGGGGCATGGCCCAGCTGTGGCTACTTCCCCAATCATCCCAGGTTTAAGCCCTTCAGGGCAGGAGCGGGTGACCACCTGGCTACACCAGACCTGGGCCATCTACATGACCAGGGAGAGGCGGTTGGCCAATGGAGACTCCTGCGACTGTGGGGCCTGTTTCCGATCCTTAGTCCGTTCACGTCTCCGGGCAGAGTTCCTCTGGGCGGCGTCTGCTGGCTCCCTTGACACCTTCGAGGAGCTGGCGCTGTCCGGGGTTCTCTGCTCGGTGTCCCTGTCAGGCTCCCTTCTTATGACCCTTTGACCACGCTCCTGTCCCTGTTCTTTTATTAGTTGTCCCCCACAATTAGTGGGTTTCTGAGGCCCTGTGGAAGCTCCCCTTAGGCTGTGGGGGGGTTCCGTTAGCATGGGGCGGGCTTCGCCCGCCCCGTTTCCCGGAAACCCAATAGATACACCAGACCTGGGTCCCCATTTTGCTAATGGACCCTATCTTTCCAATAGAATTCATAGAAATTTTTCAAATTGTGGTGGGGAGAGGAAATTCTCCAAAATGTATATTTGATTTTAAAAATATGAATGAAAATATTCATCTTTTTAAAATCAAATTCTAAAAATTGAGAAAAAATGTCAACAGTTCAAAACATCTCCACCAGCTCTACTACAAAGAGAAAAATACACATTTTCATTCCCTTTTATCCTCAGCTCTTCTCTGTAATAAGCTGAAACAAAACCACAGTGCTAAATTTTGCTGGGTTTGAAATCCAAATCCAGATACTAATATTGCAATGTGTCCATCTCTAGTGATGGAAGTTCTGTTCAGTTTGCGTGTTACTATGAAATTCCTCCAAGCTAACCAGATCCCTCAGGAAATCTAGCATGAAATTGGAGAGGTTTTCTCTTGACATTCTGCAGCACGCTGTGCCCAAAGTACCACCCTAGAACCCCCATATTTACCACTGTCATACAATTATATGTTTTGTACAAAGTATGCCTTGTGAGATATTATTTTAAAAGTCTTGATCTGTTGAACACTAATATTCTGTTGGCTTGTATGTGCTATTATTGTATGTGCAGTTATAAAGTTTGCTATCTGTGTGTTACTGAAATATGTTGTGAAGTTGAAAACACCCACAACCAGCATTTCAGGTACAACAATGAAGAAGACAGATAATGTGACTGGCCCATTAAGGGGAATCCACACTACCAAGAATTATCATAGGATCTGTATAAAATGAAGACTTCTTAGAGGAAGCACATAGACAATGGACACTGCTTGATTTACGTCATAGCAAAAGATTTTTCCAGCAAGCTGGAAGAACCTGTAAAAAAGGGGACGTGACATCATTATTTGGCCTCACCTCCCCTCCGCCCCACACATAACTCAACACACCTGAAAACATGTCTGGAGGACAAAAACTGAACTGAAGAGGTGGTCCCAGGCTGAAGGAGAGTTCCAGTCTTTGTATGGAAGATCTGTAACCTACTTATATTATTTATCAGGGTGAGACACTGCTTGATTCAAATCCTATCTAGTTTATAAAACTCACACTGCAATTCTACATTTATTTCTTAGGTCTGTATGCTTACTACTGGTAATCACTTAAAATCTATCTTTCTGTAGTTAATCCATCTGTTTTATATTTTACCTTAAACAGTGTGTTTTGGTTGAAGTGCTTGGAAAATTTGCTCAGTGTACAAAAGCTGGTGCATGTCCTCTTCAAAGTGAGGGAAGGGCAGACAGGGTTATAAACTTACACTGATCAGACTTCTGACCAGGGCAAGACAGTACAGCACTGAGGTTCTAAGCTGGGGGAATTGGCTGAAGCCTCTCTATTGTTGGTTTATAAGTGGCTGGCAAAATTCATGTAACTCAGCTAGGTGTGTCCCTGCCTGTGGATGTCTGTGTAAGTGCAGTACTTGGAGGGGTTTGCAGCATGTCACAGCATCACAGTGTGAGAGGGAGCCCTGCTTGGTAAGCCAGAGGGCTCAGAGGTACCCCACTTCCAGGTTGTCCCCCGGGGAACCCATCACACATTCCCAGTATATCTTGTCTTCGTTTTGGCTGAAAATACACCCAGGGCAGCTTCGGATCCCATGAACATCAATAAGAGTGATCAAAGCACCAAACTGAATATTTTCAAACCTTCTGAAAGATTGCCACTGTGGTTCATCTTTGGAGGGAAGGCCTGGTTCTCTTCTCATTGCGTCCGAACTGGGTCACCCATTCTCACTAATGTACAATGCATAGATATGACACACACAAAAACTATGTTAAAAGAAAACTACGAAGCTTGAAAAGTCAAGCTCTCAATGGTAAGGAAATCCCAAATCAAGGTCACTTGTGCAACCTTAATTCAGCCCAATAGTGTATATGCATTATGATACTATCTTTAGTTACATGATCACACAGGATTTTTTCTACAGTCCCCTGTCCCATCCAGTGCACAGGATAAATACTGCTCACTGAATGAGCAGCTATTCAATATTTCATTTTCTTCATGCTGTTCACTGCGTGAACCCTGGCCTTATTCACGACACACAAGTGAAACGCTGCTCTGTAGACATAATCCTTAATTTTCACAGGAGTGAAGTCTGAGTGCTGTCTCACAACTACCCTGGGAGCTGAGGGGTGCGATTATCCCCATTTCCTGGATCAGGAGCTGAGGGGGGCTATAATCCCTATTTCCCAGATTGGGAGTTGAGAGCTGCTACTAGCCCCATGCCCCAGATTGGAAGCTGAGGGTTTCCATTATCCGTTTCCCAGATCGGGAGCTGAGAGATGCTATTATCTCCATTTCCCAGATTGGCAGTTAAGGGGTGCTATTAGCCCCTATCCCAGGTCAGGAGCTGAGGGGAGCTGTCATAAACAGATAGTTAAGGGTTAAGGTCTGTTTTACCTGTAAAGGGTTAACATGTAGTACCTGGTGACCACCTGACCAAAGGACCAATCAGAGATGAGATAATTTCAAATCTCTGTGGAGGGAAGCCTTTGTCTGAGTGAGAACTGTTCTTGAATCTAACAGAGGACAGTCATGTCTCCAAGTTCTCCTGGAGTAGTTTCTACTAATTAATAGTGAGTATTAATTAGAAAGGCAAATTAGTCTTATGATTTGATTTCTATATTTGCAATTGTGTGTTTGCTAAAGGAAATGCTTTATTCCTGTTTGCTGATATTGCTTTTACTGAGAAAAGGGGGAGAGGGGATTCTCTCCAGAGATTGATAAGGTTATACCCTATGAGTGTCCAGCTTGGGCTCATAGAGATTCTGTATTTTTCTTTTTATTCTTTAATAAATTCTTTTCTTTTCTTTGGACTTGGTTAATTCCTTCCCTTGGGGAAATTCAGGGGAAGGGGAGGGGGAAGTGGGCTGCTTCCCTGTGTGTGTGAGATTCAAGGAGTTGAATCAGGGGGGAGGGGGAAGGTTCCTCCTCTGTGAATTGATCTGTGTTCCCAAGGGGGGAAACAGGGGTGTCCCGGCCCACGGAATTGACCGGGTGGTGGCAGCCGAAGGGAAGACCTACCCTAGGATTTT
The DNA here is from genome assembly GCF_020497125.1 of Mauremys mutica. Classification (NCBI taxonomy): domain Eukaryota; kingdom Metazoa; phylum Chordata; order Testudines; family Geoemydidae; genus Mauremys; species Mauremys mutica. The sequence continues at coordinate 45,029,060 of NC_059082.1, read as the reverse complement.
GGGGTGGGGGAAGACATGCGGGTCCTCACTTTGAAACCGCCCAGTTTCAAGTGAGGGTAGACTCTGACATGGTGGCAGTGGTGTTTCGGACCCAGAGAGAGAGGCAAGGCTTTTCTACCAGAGGCACTCTGAGGCAGTTTCAGGGTTAGAAGTATTTTCAGTTTTTTGTGTGGAGCGGTACTTGCGTCCATTGTGATACGAGGTACCACTCAGGATTCCTGAGATGGGGGGAAGGGCTCGCCAAAGTTCATTCCCATCCAACAGGAAAAACAGGTTTGGGGGGGGAGACAGAAACCCTCCAGCCAGGTTTTTTTTTCTCCCTGTGTCTTTTGAAAGGATCAGAAGACAGGACAACACAAATCCCTGAGGAATAGACCAGATTTTTCTCAGGGGTATTGTTAGCAGCAGCCTTTCAGCTGGGCTGCTGAGTACAGCAACTCAGAGCAGAGGCAGTTTACAGTTTCAGCCAGGTTGGCTGGAGGCAATTTAGTTTTCCAGCAGGCTTTGTTGGAAGCATATTTTCGTTCTTGTTGCTTGGACAGGCAGCTTGAGGAAAAGGCAAGTTTCAAGCAGTTTTCAGGGTTAGGAGGAGTTTTTTTCTCTGCTGGCTATGCTGAGGAAGAACTCTTCCCTAGAGGTGTGTCCTTCCTTTGTGATATCAGGTATCACTCAGGATTCCTAAGGTGGGGGGAAGTGCTCGACAAAGTACATTCCCATCCAACAGGGAAAACAGGTTTGGGGGGGGAGACAGAAACCCTCCAGCCAGATTTTTTTTCCCTGTGTCTTTTCAAATCCTCTGGAGCCAGGGAATACAAATCTCTGAGAGGATTTACTACACTTTTCTGCAGGTACTAAGTAGCACCAGCCGGTCAGCTGGGCTTATTAGTAAGATTGTTTTTTTGGAAACAGATTTTCAGCTGGGTTTAGCTGAGGCATAAGGTTTCTAACAGGCTGTGTTAGAAAAGGATTTTTTTCCTTCTTCTTTTCTTTTTTCTCCTTTTTTTCTTTCTGTCTGCTTAAAAACAGCTAGGAAAGAGGTGCAAGTTTTTCTAGGAGGCTTGTTAAAAAGGACCCCCACTGTGAGGTACTTAGCAAGTGCTAGAAACAGGACAAACCAGTTTTTTTGGGTCTTCTCAGTATATCAGCAAACAGCAACTACACATTTGCAAATGAAAAGGTTTTGTTTCTTTTCTATTCAGTCTCTCGGGAATAGAGAGGGTTAGGAATCGGGGAAACCAATTCCCTGACTGCAAAGGGGTGTGGCCAGCACCAAAAAGCAACACCAGCAAGCCACACATAAAATTCACTGACTGCAGAGGGGTGTGGCCAGCACCAAAAAGCAACACCAGCAAGCCACACATAAAATTCACTGACTGCAGAGGGGTGTGGCCAGCACCAGAAGGCACTGTTCCCCATCCCAAGAAATTTCCCACCTACATGGCAGGTAAGGACACTAAGGCCTTCTTCAAAAAGGTTAAAAGGACCTGCCATGGGTACAGCATCCCTGAAGACCAGTACAAGGACTGGTCAGGAAAAAGGACTTTTGCTGTCTATTACAATTATTCCATCCCCATGCTACTGGGGGAAGACTTGGCCAACCATGTGCAGCTGGCCAAGAGTGGGGGAGTGGTCACCTGCGGCCAGGCCAAACAAGCAGGCACTCCCATCCCTGTTCCTGAGCCATCCACCAGGACCCTGTCTGTGTTACCAGAGACCCAGACAGAGGAGGTGGAACCGGATCCCATGCCAACAACTACAGCAGCCATAGTACATCCAGTCCCAGGACCGGAACTGGAAAAGCAACCAGCGGCAGAACCAGCGCCAGCACTGACGCCAGCACTTGCAACTCCACCGCCAGGGGGCGCCAATGGGCCTAAACTGGCAGAAGCAGCAGACAACTCTACCCAAGAGGCTCAGCCAGAGCCTGAAATATCACCTTGTGCACCAGCGGAGAGCGGTCCACAGTCAATGGAAACAACCTCATCACCTACATCGCTCCCAGAGGAACTGGTGTCTCCCGCCTCAAGGGAACAGTTCCAGACTGAGCAGGAAGCCGATGACAGCCTTAAGAAAGCTTTGGGCGGCGGCACGAAGCAACCCACCGCCTCTCAGCTCTTCTACCCAATTCCAGTTTGTTGTAAAACAAGGACTTTTATATAAGGACATTCTTTCTGGTGAACACCAGGAAGGCCAGCATCCTCAAAGACAGTTGGTAGTTCCAACTAAGTACTGGGACAAGCTCTTAAGCTTGGGCCCTGACATCCCAGTGGGCATTCTGGGGTCAACAAAGCAAAAACAGGTTAAAAACATTCCTTCCACTGGGAGGGGATGGGCAAGGACGTTGCCAAGTATGTCCGCTCAAATGCATACAAAGTGTTCTTCAGTGTCAAATATCTTGTTGTTTACATACTTAGTAGTATATGTAATAGTGCATGTGTTTTGTTTATCTGTTTATTTTACAGTTCTAGGAGGAAATCACCACCAGTAGTTCCCACTGTTGGCGATTTGGGGGGCGTGTCATAAACAGATAGTTAAGGGTTAAGGTCTGTTTTACCTGTAAAGGGTTAACATGTAGTACCTGGTGACCACCTGACCAAAGGACCAATCAGAGATGAGATAATTTCAAATCTCTGTGGAGGGAAGCCTTTGTCTGAGTGAGAACTGTTCTTGAATCTAACAGAGGACAGTCATGTCTCCAAGTTCTCCTGGAGTAGTTTCTACTAATTAATAGTGAGTATTAATTAGAAAGGCAAATTAGTCTTATGATTTGATTTCTATATTTGCAATTGTGTGTTTGCTAAAGGAAATGCTTTATTCCTGTTTGCTGATATTGCTTTTACTGAGAAAAGGGGGAGAGGGGATTCTCTCCAGAGATTGATAAGGTTATACCCTATGAGTGTCCAGCTTGGGCTCATAGAGATTCTGTATTTTTCTTTTTATTCTTTAATAAATTATTTTCTTTTCTTTGGACTTGGTTAATTCCTTCCCTTGGGGAAATTCAGGGGAAGGGGAGGGGGAAGTGGGCTGCTTCCCTGTGTGTGTGAGATTCAAGGAGTTGAATCAGGGGGGAGGGGGAAGGTTCCTCCTCTGTGAATTGATCTGTGTTCCCAAGGGGGGAAACAGGGGTGTCCCGGCCCACAGAATTGACCGGGTGGTGGCAGCCGAAGGGAAGACCTACCCTAGGATTTTGGGGTGGGGGAAGACATGCGGGTCCTCACTTTGAAACCGCCCAGTTTCAAGTGAGGGTAGACTCTGACAGGAGCTATTATCCCCATCTCCCAAATTGAGAGCTTAGAGATGCTATTATCCCCATTTCCCAGATCGGAAGCTGAGAGGTGCTATTATCCCCATTTCCTGGGTTGGGAGCTGAGGGGTGCTATTATCCCCCTCAGGAGCTATGGGGTGCTATTTTCCCTATCTCCCGGATCAGGAGCAGAGGGGGCTCCTTTAAAGGACCCCTTGCCTATTAAACTTTAAACTCTTGGGGGATCTATGGGTTTGGGGGAGCCAAGTGCCCTGGTCTTTCAGGGTGGGCATGGAGGCTCCTCTGCGCTCACCAAAAGAACAATCCATAAAAACTGCATGGAGGACATGACTGAATTTCTTCCACTCCCCATGGGAATAGCCCGTGTAAGGCACAGTGGGTCCAAAGGTAGCCAGCTGGGTTTCCTGATGTGGCTGAGCTGTGTTTGGCACAGGACTGGTGATGTGGGTGGCGTCAGCTTTGTGGCCCCCAGATTCAGGGGCTGGCCAGGGGCTGGCCAGGGACCAATCCAGCCCCCAACAGCCTCTTCAAGAGTGCAGCCCACCCTGAGTCCCTTTCCCCACTGGGTGCAGAGCTGCTCCGCCAGTGCTCGGCCATGCAAGGTTTCTCCTGGCAATAGAGGGATCCCCAGGTAGGCAATAAGCCAACTTTGCAGCTGGGGGGGCGGGACATATGCAGAGCAGGAACCGCTCACAGAAACAAAGAAAGGTAAATGCTTCCCAGCCACACCAATACAGCCCCTGCGGAACTGCAGAGTGTTGGCACCTGCCTCTGCCAGCTCCTGGGACAGCATGACCTCGCCGCCAGGTTCAGAACTGCTGTCACACAGCACTTCAGAGGACTGGGCCCATGATGAAGGGTAGGCCAGGCTGCTGAGTCAGCACCTTCTGCACAGAGGGGCCATAAGATGTAGTGAAGCGATAGATTCCCAAGAGCTTTGGAGAGCCCACCTTATTGGGAACAGACGTGATCAGTCACTGATGCATCATTACGGCCATCATCTTATATGGCCCCCATTACTGAGAATCTGAGCATCTCCCAAGCAGTAATGTATTAACCTCACACCGCCACTGCATGGCATGGCAGCGCAATTAGAGTGGGAAAGACTGAGGGGCAGAGCGTCACCCACAGTCACCCAGGATGTCTGCTGCAGAGCCCTAACCACTAGGTAATGCTTTCTCCATGTGTCCTCTTGTCCATCCACAGGCAGGCTCACCTAGTAGTGTGGAAGAGGTGTTGCCACAGGCCCAGCCCCCAGCCTTTCCATTCACATCCTTCCTCCGCTGGGCATCCTGCCCCCACGAACATCAGGCCACATTCTGAGTGACAGCCATGCCCCAGGTCTATGGGGCCAGGAGGTGATGGAACCGGCCACCTATGCCAGTGAGAAGAGAGCGGTAGTCTGCTGTTCACTTGGCCTGTTCCTTAACGTTCAGGGCTCATTTTACCCACGTCAGGAGCTAAATGGTGTGTTTTCAAAGGGAGCAGCTAGTCTCTTGCCTCTGTTAATGGATAGCCTCTTGTTACATGTGTCCCATTGCTGCTCCACACTTGAATTACTGCGAGTAATGTACCAATGCCCTACACAATGCGTCTCCTTTATAGCTCTGCCAGGAGCTTTCCCCCAGCATTCCCCAGCATCCGTTCCCTGCCACTGTCACTGGCCAGACAGCAGGGGAATTATGGCTTCCTCAGAGCCAGGAATTCACTTTGACCTAGGGGAGGGCACTGTGTCTGCATCTGGGGCATTTTGTTCCCTCCATTTGGAAGGGGCCTATATGCTGGACCACATAGGAAGCCCTTATAGTATGGAGACACTTTCCATCTGCTTTGCACTCACGCCCACCTGGACCACAAGAAGAAACTTTGAACTCTTGTGGCACTCCAGATTAATTGCTGGCCCCACACAAGGGAGGGGATAGCCAAAATGCCTTCTCACCTTGATCTCCTCTTTCCCATGCTCTGCCTGCCCTTTTCTTTCTCCCACCCCCAGCTCTCCTCCCCCAGCTCCCTTCCCTACACTCCCCTGCAGCTGCCTCTCTTTCCTAGCCATTTGGTTGCTCTACATGTTCTGTCTTGTACAGGAAGCAGCAGAGAGACATGGGGAAATGAACAGAGTTGAGAGGAAACAAGCTTATTATGTTCTAAGTCACTGTATAGTGCAGGTTACAGGACATGGCTAGGAAAAGGGATGACTAAAGCAGCACTGTGCTCTGACTGTTCCCACTAACTGGAATGACCCTCAGGGCCAAAGACAGCTGTGTTTAAGTTAAAGCAGCCTTTGAGCTGCTCTAGCCTATATCAGACACTAGAGTGGTCTATATTGGGCCAAGAATTTAGGGGTCACAAAGACAGCTCAGACTCTGGGCCAATCACTCTGTATTAAGACACAGAACTAGGTAGCAAATGTATTCGTTTCATCTGGCTTGGCTGGACAGCTCCACAGTGCTGTCCAGAAGCATCCTCCAACTCCTTGCCAAGCATGTAGCTGGGTCTGGTTTGGTTGTTCTAAAGTCCTGGCCAGGATCCACAAGAGATCTTCCCTTCCACTGCAAAGTCAGGCCCCACTGAAGGGTTGCAGGCAGGAGCTCCATGGCTATTTTGGGAGTCAGTGAGATGGGTGGGGAACCCCTGGACAGTCTGGAGTTTGGCTGGTGGAATGGGTGAAGGTTCAAAACGATGCTAGTTTGGTTGGACTAGTTGATCCAGCTGAGCTGCTGTAGTTTTGTATTGTACAGCTTGAGAGCCATTAACTGTAATGATACACAGAACCAGGGAATAGGAATGGCTACAAGGGATGATGTCTTACAATACACAGCTCTCTGCAGGGTTTATCCTCTCTTCACTTAGTGCATGTAAGCTCCATTAACACTAAGGCAAGCTATACAGATGCTATTTCCAGATGAGATGCACTGAGATGCAGCTGTGAATGAGACATAAAACTGAGGGCTCCCTGATTGCTGAAGATCATGGGCACCATGCATTTTTATCAATTTGTGTTACCATAGCACTAAGGAGCCCCAGTCATGAACCAAGGCCCCCTGGTGCTAGATGCTGTACAAACACTCTGGACAGAATAATCCCCTAGGTCCTGGCCCATATCCAGTTTTGATAATAACATTTCACCTCCACACACACACATACATACACTATCATTCTTCACTAGCTGCTCTGAGTTTTTCTGCAGTGTTGCTGCATGGTGCTAAATGACTGGTGTGTTTCACACCAGAAGTAGGGAAGGTGAGTCCTTTGCAAGGGTGTGCATGCCTGCGCATGTGTGGTGTGCATGTATGTGCATGGGTGTGCCTATGTCTGTGTGCACTTTGTGGGCTATATTTATCCTGACTTGTGCAAAGATGTCAAACCTGCACCTCCTAGTGGCATTGGGGTGCTAGGGGAAATCAGGAGACATATCTGTTCCCTTCCCTTTGGGGCTTATGCTGAGAGAGGACAGATTGAGTTTCCACTGGGAGATATGCAGAGTCCCATCCAAGAGAGGCTGCAGTGAAGATGCACTGGGTGAATACATTCATTCAGCCATCACTCTGGCCATGCCCTCTTTGGGGGCTACGCTGGTCCCCTATGGGCATCCAGGGTGCAGTCGCCTTGTGCTATTGTCCACTGACTTCCCCCAGAGGACTTTCTGCCATCAGGGACCTGGGCACAGAAGCCAGCATAAGCCTGGGTTCAGTCTCAGCCTGTGTATATATAAGATTCACTATGTCCAGAATTTTGCAGAGTAATTATATTTGCATTTACTTCCGCTCACACCATGCAGCAGAAAACAAATATTAGCTTCTCAGTCCTGCTGCCGAGCACTGAGAATTAATTACTCTGTAAAAGGCTCCATTCTCAGCTCATTACCCCAGCACTGGCCTTTCATTCATGGTCTGTTCATGGTCTCCTGGCAGGGAAATGAGGTTCTTTGGTGATGTAATGGAGCATGCCACATTGGCTCAGCGCGTGAACTGCTATACACATCATCTACACAGTCCACAGCACTGCACACCCATAACACAAGCAGACACACAGCCCACACTTAAAAACAACCCTGTGCATCTGTTTGCACCATATCTAACACAGAGAGAGAGAGGTCTAATGTTGGAGTGAGTTACAAGATTATAGGCTTGTCCACGCTGAGGGTTTTTGCACAAACCCCTAGTGTAGGTAAGCTGCGCTGCTGTAGCATGGAGCTCTTATCACTAGGGCTTAACCCAGCCTCTGCATTTCCACCAGCCATTTTAGAACCTTCCCAAAGTTTGTTTCTCCCTCAGTTCTAGAAATCAAGGCTCAGGAGGTCAGGAATAGTTTCCTAGAAACTGTGGCCTAAGTATTATGAAATGTCTCAGTTTGCTCATAGGCTCACAGACTTCAAGGCCAGAAGGGTCCATCCTGATCATCCAGTCTGATTGCCTGCACATTGCAGGCCACAAAACCTCACCCACCCACTCCTGTAGTAGACCACTGTCTGAGTTACTGAAGTCCTCCAATCATGGTTCAAAGACTTCAAGTTACAGAGAATCCACCATTTACACTAGTTTAAACCTGCAAGTGACCCATGCTCCATGATGCAGAGGAAGGCGAAAAACCTCCAGGATCTCTGCCAGTCTGACCAGGGCGGGAATTCCTTCTCAACTGCAAATACAGTCATCTGAGACTAGAGCATGTGGTCAAGACCCACCCAGTACACCACCTGGAAAAGAATTCATTGTAGTAACTCAGAGCCCTCCCCATCTAGTGTCCCATCACCAGCCACTGGAGATATTTGCTACCAGCAGTTGCGAACAGGCCATATGCCATTGGAGCCCTCACCACCACCCCGCATCCCAACTCTCTGCCCCAGCCCGGAGCCCCCTCCCATACCCTGAACACCTCATTGCCAGCTCATGTAAATGATGAGGGTTTATTGCCATACTGTCCACCCATTTTAGTTTATTTTTTTCCTCTTTGGTTGATTTGGAGGGGGAGGGTGTGTTTTAATTCTGAGTGAATTATAGCACACTCACCAAGGTGAGCAACTCACAGCACTTGCTGGAGGCAAAATGTAGTGCAGGTCAGCATGGGCCACTTTCATTCTTCCAGCTCTTCCAAAGTCTCCAGCTGCTTCAGCCGCTGCTAATTCCTGTTTGCTATGTTAATGCAGACAGGCAGTGCCTCTTCCTATCCCGCCTTAGTGCCCTGCTGTGCAGCGCACCTCAGTCCTGACTCACAGGATACCGTGCTATTCTAGTCCTAGCTGCACACCTCTCTATGCTGCCAATGCGCCTCTCCCCCACTATGCTGACCTAGGTGCCCCATGCTGCTCTGCCTACTCACCTCTCTCTTGACCTGCAACACCCCCTGCCATTCTATTCCTGAGCTCCCCATGCATAGCTAAGCTGATGCACCTCAGTCTTGACCTACAGCACCCCCCCCTCATTCCCCAGGCTCCTCACATATGACTCTGCCAATGCACCTCACTCCTGATCTGCTTTTTCCGACTGCAGGCTCCCATCCACAGAGGCTGCCAGATGTATCCGCTAATCTATATGGTAATGTAACCAGCATTTGCACATGGGTCTCCATGTTCTGAGACTGACTGATCCGGCCACTTTTCTCCACTGTTCCTCCCCTAGTCTTCCCCTCCCAAAATACTTTAAGTCCCATGAAAAGGGGATTTAATAGCAGCTTTCAAATCTCTGAGCTGCTGGAGAGCTGAAAAGCTGGCTCATGCCCTCAACAACCAGGGATGATGTCAAAACCTGAAAGTGGAAATGTGATGGATCTTCAGCTATGAGCTGTACAACCCCTGGCTGCAAACTTGTCTTCTATTAGTAGCTATGCAGAGTTGGCTCCTTGCAAGCACTTGGATAGGGGACCTTTAAGGAGAACCCAGCTCAAAGTTAGATGTGGTTTTGGTAGCTCAGACAATGTCTGTTTTGTCTCAACAAATGCCCTCTAAGTGGCGGAGGGAGCTCTGGTGGTCCTGTGATGGAATGGGTTTCTGAGATAGAGAATTGGGGACCTGGCTCTCCCTGAAGATGTTCAGATACCAGAGAGATGCAAGTTGTCTGAAAACTTAGACATCAACGGAAATTTTGCCACTGCCTCCTATGGCAGCAAAATCGGAGTCTAAAAATCCCTTGCAACTTTCCTCCAGGGCTGAGGCAGTAGTACCAGTGTCCTGTCTAAATTCCAACCTGAGTCATTACATTCTACCCCCTGAAATTCCCCAGATAATTTTAACTGGGTGCTGGCTTCTGCTTTACTTCCTCTCCTGGAGTTTTGCCTGGTACAGTTATTACTATTAACATTACAGCAACACCAGAGACTCCACCCAGAAGAGGGCCCAAGTGTGCTCAGAGCTGGAAACGTACATAGCAAAAGACAGGACCTACTTCACTGAGCTTAGCCCAGATCTGCTAAGGATTTAGGCACCTAACTCCCATTGATTTTAGTGGGACTTAGGCCTCTATATACCTTTGAGACTCTAGGCCTCACTATTTAAATAGACAAAGGGTGGGAGAGGAAACAGGCACAGAGAGGCAAGTGACTTACCCAATGTCAGTAGCAGAGCTGGTAATAGAACCCCTGTCTCCTGACAACCTATCTAGTGGTGGGGCCATGACATAATATATCTGCATTAGCAGCAGCTCTGTGCTATCCCAGAGGTGGCTGCCAATTAATGGTGGGAAGTGTGAACCTTGTTTATGTGCAAGGTTGAAAAGCTGCTCTTTCTAAATGCATCTCACCACTACAGAAGAACAGGGATGGGAGGCACCCAGCAATGTGAGCTCAGAAATTCTCTTCACATGACCAGCCAGGGCAGCATCTGCTGTGGTGCTGGAATCACTTCCACACCAAAGGCCTACCTGAACTGCAGAAAGAAACAAACAAACAAACAGGGAGACATTTGACACAGGTGTGATGTGGGTTCATGGAAACTTCTGGTGAAGTGGGTTTTAGCCCATGAAAGCTTCTGCCCAAATAAATTTGTTAGTCTCTAAGGTGCCACAAGGACTCCTCATTGTTTTTGCTGATACAGGCTACCACTCTGAAGCTTGTATTAAGTCTCATCTTTGCCTGGCATGTGACATCCTTTAATTTTACACCTTGTTAGAAGCCTCTTTACCAACAGGATGACAGTCAGTCAATCTGAGGCAGGGCAGGTGGCAGGTTTAATGCACTGGCAGGCCAAGCAGGCCACTCAACAGACCTCCCTGAGCTCTGGCTCAGCTATTTGCCAAACAGGCCAACGATCACTTAGACTTTATGCTGTCTGCATTGGGGATCACCAATAGGGAGATTCCCTGAGGGAACTTCCTCTCCCCTGGGAGGAAAACTAGAAGGCATTGGCATAGGAGGGAATGCTGTCTAGAAGTTAGAGCACATGGGAGCAGGACTCCTGGGCTTTATGCCATTGATCTGATGCCTGGCATTGGCTGTTAGCTCCACCACCTCTAAAATGAGGATAATACAGTACCTGCCCAAATAGGGGCATAGTTAGGCTTAATAAATTAATGTGAAGTGCTTTGCACATAAGAACAGCCATACTGGGTTATAGAATCATAGAATATTAGGGTTGGGAGGGATCTCAGGAGGTCATCTAGTCCAACCCCTTGCTCAAAGGAGGACCAATCCCCAACTAAATCATCCCAGTCAGGGCTTTGTCAAGCCTGACCTTAAAAACCTCTAAGGAAGGAGATTCCACCACCTCCCTAGGTAACCAATTCCAGTGCTTCACCACCCTCCTAGTGAAAAAGTTTTCCTAATATCCAACCTAAACCTCCCCCACTGCAACTTGAGACCATTACTCCTTGTTCTGCCATCTGGTACCACTGAGAACAGTCTAGATCCATCCTCTTTAGAACCCCCTTTCAGGTAGTCGAAAGCAGCTATCAAATCCCCCCTCATTCTTCTCTTCTGCAGACTAAACAATCCCAGTTCCCTCAGCCTCTCCTCATAAATCATGTGATCCAGCCACCTAATCATTTTTGTTGCTCTTCGCTGGACTCTTTCCAATTTTTCCACATCCTTCTTGTAGTGTGGGGCCCAAAAGTGGGCCCCATACTGCAGGATGAGGGATAGCTTAGAGGTTTGAGCATTGGCCTGCCAAACTCAGGTTTGTGAGCTCAACCCTTGAGGGGGCCATTTAGGGATCTGGGGCAAAAATCTGTCTGGGGATTGGCCCTGCTTTGAGTAGAGGGTTGGACTAGATGACCTCCTGAGGTCCCTTCCAACCCTGATATTCTATGATGAGGCCTCACCACTGGCGAATTGAGGGGAATGATCACGTCCACGTCCAGATTTCCCTACCAATTTGGTCCACTCAGGTTCTGCTCTGCAAATTGCCTGCTGGGCCATGAGGCTGACTGTTGTGATGTGGTTTCTATTGCCCATTAATGTGTTGCTTGCATAGATGGGCAAAAAACAATGACACTCGCCTATGTTAAAGCAGGAAGCAATGTAATACAACATGGAAACTGACCGCTGGTGCATTAACATCTACTGATGTTCTGAAAAATGGGAATTCATCCTATGCAAGAGATCTTGACTAGCCCTGTCACGCTGTAGCTATAGAGAGGCCATGAGGGTGTGGGGAAGATCAGTTGACACAGGGTCAATACAGCCTGAGATCTGTCCATCTACACAACTGGGGACAGGTTCATAGACATCATTTACTTTGCCCAACGTAGATAGCTCTGATCTTCCATTAGACACTGGTGGAAAACAAGGAGCAATGACAGAGCAGTGACCCTCAGCCCTGACTTGCCAAAGAAGGAGCGCTGTTTGGGGGGGAGTCTGAGTTGTGCCTGACCTTAGAGTAAAAGTTTGGATCAGAACTTCCCAACATTTGGGTATCAATGCTGGGCTTTTGGTTTGGCAGGCTGAGCTGAGCAGGACATGCAGATTCCTCTGGTTCAGACTGAAATTGTGGTTCAGACCCACTTCTGTAGAACTCAGAGTTCAAAGCCAGTTCACTGCAGCTCGAAGGGGTGAATCAAATTGACAAGTCCTCTTTATGGGCTTTTATCTTCTCTGTGTGTGTTGCGGTAGGACCCAGGAGTCCCAGGAGTCTGTCTGGAGTAACCCTGGGCTGTTAATGTATATTTAACTTTTCTGTAATAAGAAAATCATCCAGGTCCTCGCCATAGGCATTTCACACAGATTTGGGGCTCCCTGCGTACAGCTCCCGTCTGCTTTCACTAAGAGCAGATAACAGCCAATGTCTCCAGACACCAATCAGATCCAACACGCAGGGAGCTGCAGCTTTAATGAATCCTGAACAGCCTCCTCCTTGCCAGAAGTCAGGATTCTGTTCAAAGCAGAAACACAGAGACTGGGAGAACGAGGCGGGGCAGTGGGGACAGGTGAGACAGGAAAGGCAGTGGGTATCAAAGAGTCATTTAGTCCCTCAGCCACCCAGGGCAAGGAACACAGGCAGATTTTGACACAGTTACACACCACACTGGGGAGCCCCGGGTGGCCTCACACTAGACAGCAGTGGCCTCTATCTCTATCTCTCTCACACGCACAATTCGCAGCCATGGCAAAGGAGGCTGGCGTGGCCTCAACAAGCTACTTGCTGCCCACGGTTGGGGTCTCTTCCTCCCCAGCAGCCCCTGGGGTGATGCTGTATGTTGTGCACAGTGCTGCTGATATAGAACTGCTGCCATGTCCCATGCCAGAGATGGGCCATTAGCCCCACAATCCTCCATAACCAAAGATGCCTCAGAAACCTGGGCAATCCCAGGGCGCAGCAATGCAGGGGCTGCCAGTTGTCTGCCTGAACCCTTCCCTCAGCCAGTGGTGTTAGGCTCTGCTGAGCCTCTGCTCAGTAAAATGAAGGGCCTGTGCTAGGGTGACCATGCATCCCATTTTGGCTGGGACAGTCCCTTTTTTAAGCCCTGTCCCAGCCATCCCGACTTTTTTTGGCAAAACTGGGCATTTGTCCTGTTTGCTCTTGCCAGCTGATAATCAGTTGGCAAGAGCAAACTGGACAAATGCACAGTTTTGCCAAAGAAGTGGGGTGTGACCCTGAGCTGGGTGCAGCGTAACGTGAGGCGGGACAAGCAGCAATGCCTGCCCTGCACGGGAGGAAGGGCTCAGGAGAGTGGCTCGGGCTGGGCTAGTCCCATGCGCGTGGGAGCAGGAGGTCTTGGGCTGGCCTCGTAAGGTGTCCCATTTTCCCTTTGGGAAAATATGGTCAGCCTAGCCTGTGCTGAGCCCCTCCTAGTAACAGAGAGGAAGCAGCGCCAAGCCTCCACCCACCTTGAAGGCATGGCTGCATAGGGAGTGCGAGCTGTCAGTAGTACTGGCAGGACAGCTTTGCAAAGCCTATGGGAGGTGACCAGAGTTAAGCCAGGGTTAGCTGGAGTTTGGTGAAGCTAGCTGTCACTGCACAGAGCACACTGTGATACTGTAAATGGGTGGTGCAGAGCATCCGTCTGCATTTGGTTTTAGTATATAGTCATGGCCTGGCTAGGGATCTGTGCATCATTGCTCTTCAGTGGAGGAAGTTCAGACTGCTCCACTGTAACGCTGTGGGTCTCCCTTAGCTCAGGCAGCTGGGACCTGTGCATGTGGCAGGGGAGGATCAGAACACTGTCCCTGTGAAGTTCTGCACAGCCAGAGAGTGCAGCATTGGGGCAGTGGGGAAGGCCCCCTGGATTGTCACAAACCCTCCCCACTACACCTTGCCTGGGGAACTGAGTGTGCACAGGGGTGGGAGGCTCAGATGGGGGTCACATGCTCTCCCAGGCAATAGGCTGAAGAGGGGTGATGGGTGGTAGAAGCAGCACTCACAGGTACATGCTGGCCCAGATGTCATCTGCAACTGCAAACAATGAGGACTCTTGCTTGCAACACCCAGGCAGATTTAAATCCCCAGGGCATAAGGGGGTTTAAAGAGACAGTGACCCAAGGACCCAGAAAAGGAAAGCAATTCCCCTTGGTTTTAGCAGTTAATTTTATATCTCTTTCACAGCCTTCTGTGCCCGTGATGTGAGTGCTTGGTCCTGAGGGGACATTGTATTATTAGAGAACAGAAGCCTGGGGTGGGTGTAGGGGGCTCCAGCACTATCCTGGAAACTGAATGTCCAAATCCCCCTCCCTCCGTAATGTTCCTTTCCACCAATATTCATTACTGGGCTCCGAAATCCCTATCAGAGCTCCATGTCGTCACAAGGTCCAGTAGTGCTATTCAGGGCAAAGTACTAGGGTGACCAGATGTCCCGATAAAATCGGGACTGCCCCGATTTTGAGGAGTTTGTCCCACGTCCCTGACCAGAGTACGGTTGGGACGCCATTTGTCCCAATATTTTGTTTCCTGGACTTCGTCGGCAATTCGGCAGCGTCCTTCAGTCGCGGACGGTCTTCGGTGGTATTTCAGCAGCGGATGCTTCTGTCTTTGACGGAAAGGTTTATTACCCCTCACCGAAATACTGCCGAAGACTGTCCACTACTGAAGGGCTCTCTGCCGAATTGCCACCGAACTCCCAGACGGGTGAGTGTAACCAAAAAAAAAAAAAGCCCCCTCTCCCCCCCCCGCAGCAGTCCCGATATTTTCCCCTTAACATCTGGTCACCCTACAAAGTACATCAGAGACTTCCAGGTGGCTAGGAATAGAGTACAGCTGGTTTGGGAACTTTTTGAAAACAAAAACTGTGCGAAACAGGACTGGGTTTGACTATCTCCCCTTTGAACTATCGGTGGGAGAAATATTTGAACTGGACAATTTTGGTTTTTCAAGGTGAAAGAGACTTTTCGTTCCAAACATTTAGTAAAGACAGACTAAAGGGGAAAAAAAAGATTGAAAAAGATCAAAACCATTTCAAAAATATTTCAAGTGACCTGAGCCAACTATTTGTCAGATCATGAAAGTCATTTCAAGATTGATTTTCCATCCCAATTTGGAGTAGGAAATATATTTCCAAAATCTCAAAAACTCTTGGGTGGGAAAATTGTCTCTCAACCAGCTCTGTTCCAGGGTTATTTCTGGAAGGCATAAAGCAGCCAAGAAGGCTACTCTTGCTGTTATTCTTTCCTACCGGGGAGCTGATTTCAATGTATTTATTAACATCTCTTCCACTTTCAAATGTAAAAGAAACATCTGAAGCCATCTCCACTACGAGCGCTACTGAGCACAACTGGAGTTACTCCACCTCCCCAAGCGACAGGAGCTAGGTTCTTCCATTGACCTTGTCATGTCTACATCGAGGGTTAGGGCAGCTTAACTATGGTGGTGTCACTGAGGTCAGATTTGGTCACTGAGCTAAGAATTTGGCCCAGACCATGTTTTAAATGAGGTCTGAGAGTTCATGTTTATATGCTGGGCCTGGCACCATTCTCAAGCTTGATATGCATAGGAGAGCTTGGCACGGTATGGAGATAGCAGGATGTGCATACTGCCCATAAAATAAAAGGGCAGGGAGAAGATCTCCCCCAGCGCAGAGCAAAGCTTTGGAGGACCTTGCCTTCTAGGGTCCCCGTGTTGTTTCCCATAGGTTTCTAAGCCTTGGATCAAAGGACTCTTCACTAAATGTCTTGTCCCCATGTGGCAGCTTCATCAGAGATGCCTTAATCAGCAAGCGACCTATTGACTGTAGTGGATTTACACTACAGATGCATTTGATCCCAAGGAGGAATGACCCTTTCACCCTTCAAAGTGAGCCTTCTAGTTGCAAGGCTGAGGCACATCAGCAGGAGGCAGCACAGGGCAAGCTTGTACTGCCACAGCCTGTACTGTACCTGTTCTGTGGCCAGCAGCCAGCTGCCTCCAATGTCTAGGCATTACCTCTCCCCAGCGTTAAATTCCCAAAGCCACCGTATGCTCTCGCAGCAGGAAACAGGGTAGGATGACCAATAGAGTGCCACAGAGCTGGGGAATGCCTATTAAATCAACCACTCCCTCTGCCTGCCAGTGCGGGATTGGGCCATAGAGCCCATTTGCTGGGGCTTTTGCCACTGTGGGTGCTGCTGGATGCAACCCAGATCCAGAAGCAAACAGGCCACAGATGGGGCTGGGGGGCTAGGGGAAGCACAGCTGTAGCTGGGGAGTCCTAAAAGGTAACGTAAGGCAAGAAATTACATGCTTGGTGGGAGTTCTTAGTAATTGGATCCCGATATTCAAAAATGAAACTGAGCTCCTGTAGCAGAGCAGCTTCAGACGAAACATTAATCACACTTCAGATAAATAATTCAAGTGTTTAGACTTCAGTCCAAGGCCATAAATAGAACAGCGGCTACGCCATGCCTGTTTGCATGGGATAAAGACTGGAACCAGACAAGAGAGCTGCTGCTCAGCACCACAATATAGACATTCTGGTGCTGGAGGAAGGGGTGAGTCCTCATGATAGGGGTGTGCTGGCTGGGTAGCTCAGAGCCAGGCTTTGGATGTGATGTGGGGCTGAGAGAATGCCAGGGCTGGAAGAACCAGATGGGAGCCCCTGGGGGTTTGTTATCCAGTGATCTGCACCACACCTCTGGACTCCTGCTTCCATGTGAGCCTGGAGTGTTCTGCTGGGGGAGAGGCAGCAATCTCATGGGCTGTAATTGTGACAGATGCCATCTTGGCTGACACTGTGGGGACTGAACCAGGCACCTCCAGTACAGTGGTGCTTTTTGCTTGCGCCCTTCCCCTCCGCTCTGCTCTCCTGCCCCAGGACAGGCTTGTGTGGAACCGAGCTGGGGAGCCTGAACAGTTGTGGGAGCTGCATGGACCCTCCATCTACCCATGGTGTGGGGGGAGGCTGAGAGCACCCCCCAGCCCATGTCCCCACACAGTTGTCCCAGGGGTGGGGCCTCAGAGCCGCAGCCCAGACATGGTAAGAGCCAAGCAGACAGCTGTGGGCAGCTTCAGCGGGGACCCTCCACCTGCCCTGGGTGGAGGTTCCGGGGGGTGAGGATATGGGCCGGGGGCTGCTTCCAGCTTGGCCAGGCAGGGGGGAAGAGGAGGGGCAGGGCCTTGAGGCGCAGGGGCCCCCAGCCACCATCTCCCCCCATTTTGGGAAGGCTCTGACACCCTTACCTCCAGAGTTAAAGGAACGAGCTGGTGGAGCTAGAGAGATGGTGTGGAGAGCAGGGTACACATACAGATTGAACCAGCTGGGGTGACAACCATCACACCAGCCTGACACTGCGAACATCTCTGCCTCCAGGCCTTGCAGATCTGGCCACCTTCCAGGTGTGCGAAAGGCACTGGGAAGAGATTGGGACCAAGAGCAGGAGAAAGAGGAAACAGTGAAGGTAAAAATAGGGAAGGGGAGAAATACTGACTCAGAAACGAACAACGTCCCAGAGAAAGAGCTGTAGAAGGACCCAGCCAAACTGAAAAATTTAAAAGGATGAGAACAAGTGTGAGCAATAAGACATCACATGTTACTTCTATCAGGAGATCTGGATGCAGCACCTGGCTTAGGGGAAGCCTTGAACTCTGTCTGCCCCTATGCTTCACTCTAGCTTGCTATTTTGAGACACCTACAGGGCCCATAATGCAGTGCTGTGCCACATGGTGAGGACTCCAAGCAAGGCTGAAGGAAAAAGTACCAGAGACTGATGGAAAGGAATATTGCCAATGCTCATGTTTTTTTCCTCAAGTCTCATGATATTTGGTGCTTTTTCTTACAGCCCCAACTTCTGAAGTCCTGGGATTCCAAAAGAATCTCAGCTTTTGTTTTTAGCAGGTAACTGTCTAGCCCTTATGATTGCAGAGAAAATGCTGTGAAATGGGGAAAATGTTACCCCCAAAGGCTAGGACACCAGAAGACAAATCAGTTTTCTTAAAACCAATCTCCTGATTTTGAAGGCCAGACTCATGGTTTTTGATCACTTGGGGTTGACAATATTGAGCCAAGGAGGAAAGAAATGGGCAAGCAAGGGGGTGGTGGGGACTAAGGGAAGCAACGGCCAAGCAGCCTGAGATGATGGATTTAGGTGTCAGGCTCTTTAGGGACATGGCTGTGAATCTCATCAGTAGCAGCCTTCAGTGAAGTATAGTCTAGAGGTTGGGGCCTTCACTGAGGATATGGGTTCAAATCCCTGCTCTTCCTTGAAGAAGTTACTCATCCTTTCTGTGCTTCAATTCTCCACCTGCTCAATGGGGATAAAAACCCTGACCTACCTGATAGGGACATTGATAGTAGGGATTGTGAGCTGCTGGGAGACTGTGGTGAGGGGGGCCAGATAAGGCCCTTGGGATAATATCACAACAGGGCTGAACTATGTCCTGTGGTGGCTACCCTTTAGAGAGCAGCTGCTACACAGTGTTTTAAATCAGGAGTTCTTATCCTGTTTACACCTGCAACGCTGACATGCCCCCCCATGAAAGTGTCCCACTCCAGACCCTCTTTACCTGCCAAAACACTTCCTGATCCCCCTAACCCCTCCCTGAACTGCCCAACTATCCCTCCCACTCTACATGTCACACCATGACCCCAGAGCGTCCCATGGAGACACTCTTGCCCCTCTTTCCTAATCCCACTCATATCTCTGCCCTGGGTAGAGTATAGTCACCATTCTCTCTGCCCTTCTGGGCGTGGGCCTAGCTGGAGTCTTTCAGCTCCAGTCCAGCTGTTACCAGCCAGGATGCCAAAACCACCTCCATTTTTCTCCCCCGAAAAAACACAACCCCAGTCTTTTATTTATTGCTACTCAGTTGTGGCTCTTGTCATTGCTGGGAGAAGTTCTATGGCTTCATTGTGGGCAGGAAGATGGTCAGGCTCGGGTCTCTTCTGGCCTTGGAGTCTATGATGTTGTGCTGTTAACCCCATATTACAAGTGGGGAAGCAAGGCACAGAGAGGCCAGGCCAAGTGACCTGCTCAAGGTCATACAGGAAGTCTGTGGCAGAGCCATGAATAGACGTTGGATCTCCTTGTTCCATGCCATCATCAGGCTCACAGCCACAATCCTTTCGGCTCTGCTTCCCAAAATTCTTTGGTGCAATTTTGAGGGGGGAGGAACTGCTGTTAATTCATAACGAGGCTATGAGGTCAGTAGAGTCACGCCACCATAAAACTGCCTATCGCCACAGGATCCAAGCACCTCTCCGCTTCGTGCAGTCATACTCACAATAGCCTCTGGGAGTGATAAAGGGTCATATCTCCATTTTACAGGTTTAGAACTGAGGCCTAGAGAGATCAAGGGACTCTCCCAAGGTCATATTGTCAGTCTGTGCCAAAGCCAGGAATTGGAGCCAGCTCTGATTCCCAGCCCTGTGCTTTCCCACATACCCTCCCACACCTCCACTTTAGCCACAGGGACACAGTGCCACTCAGGTTTGGCCCATCCACCCCTCCATCTCCATCTAGGAAGGGGCAGACAGGCCAAACCTTCTGCCTCCCTTCCTCCCCCAGAAGCTCTCCATGTGGAAAATGTTCCTTCACACAGGACAAGATGGTTCTGGGGTCAGTGCCAGGAAGGCCAGGGCTGTTGGGAGGTCTGCCCACCTTCCTCAGGCCCACTCATTTCTTTCTTCACATTCTGTGATCCACACAGCATGTGGCCTCCCATCAGCATTTTGTGCATATTAATGTGACAATTTTACATTTTAAAAAACTCTAGCAAGAAGGATACACCAACACATTCCCACTGAAAATTTCATGAAGTGCACAGTCCCCGATCCTGAAAATTTCATGAACTGCGCCTTCCCCAATGCTACAAGGAATGAACCTAATTACTCTTGCTAGTCATAGTCAAAGTTTTCCTCCCAGCCAGAAGAGTTAGAAACATCACTTGCTTTTAAAGGGAACTTCCATGCTGTGGAAAGTTTCCCGAGCAAACAGCTTCACGACCCACCGTGGGAATGCCACACCGAAAGAGGAAGAAACTGAGTCACTGGTTTCAGTTGAGGAGTTCATTGCTGCTTGGCTGTTTCTAGCAACACAACAGATCTGAATGTTTTGCTAGTGTTGCAGGACGCCAAGTGCCATGAATGACATGCATGGAACATGCCCTTAACTAGGCAGCAGGATGGGGTGAGAGTGCCCCTTGTACAAATTCCCCATGGGAGGAAGGTTTCTCTCCCCTGCCCTGGCCCCTATATGCTGCACTAGCAGTGCACAGGGCAGTAGAGGCTGCAAAGGTCCAGGAATGAATTCCTCCAGTGCAGGGCATAAATCAGCCCTACACAAGCTTGGGCACAGGGGACATGCTGGGGACAGGAGCAACCAGGGCACTCCCCAGTGCAGGCACTATGGGGATTCCAGCTGCTGGCACCACCCATAGGCAGCTCTCAAGAGGTTGCCATAAATTAGATCAAATCCCAAGGCTGCTCTAATTTAGATTGGGGGCTACACCAGCCTCCAGCCAGCCCTAAGCCAAGGGGGCAAAAGAGTGACTGAAACCCATCTCCAAGAGGCACAGTAAAGGATCAGACTCAGAGACTTCACTGCGATCTGAGGGAAAGGAGTCGGGGAGGGCTTGGCTACACTTGAGAGTTGCAGCGCTGGTGGTGGCTTTACAGCGCTGTAACTTGATCCCCGTCCACACTGGCAAGGCACATACAGCGCTGTATCTCCCTGGCTACAGCGCTGCATGTACTCCATCTCAACGAGAGGAATAAAGAGAACAGCACTGCTGTTGCAGCGCTGGAGTGCCAGTGTAAACAGTGATTAATCTTACTACGCTGTAACTGACCTCCGGAACCTTCCCATAATGCTTTTAAGTAAAGATAGCACTCTTTGTTTTGTTGTGATGCCTCTCTTTGTTTTGTTGTGAATTCGGGGCTCCCGGAGCTGCTTATCTAAAAAACAAACACAGCTACTGTTTGCAGTGAATGAGCAGAGGCAGGCATGGGCGCCAACTTATATGGGCTCTTGGGGCTAAAGCCCCAGGAATATTCATAATCAGGGGCTCTGCTCCACCAATATTTGGAGCTAGGTTTCCCCCCCCCCCCGAAGCTTCCCTGCCTGAATGTAAAGAGAGCGCACAGCGAGTGTCTCTCTCCCTTGCTTTTGCTGCCGTAGCCTAAGGCTACAGCTGCAGCATTAGCATAAGAACAATGCTAACTAACTGCTGCTGTAGAGGGGGAGGGGAGTGGAGGGGGCCTCTTCTCCCCTCCCCTGCCCCTACCTGGAGGAGACACGAACAGGACTTCCAGCCAGGAGAGGGACATCACTCACCTTAGCAGCTGCTGGGGCTTCCGTGAGTGTTTGACCCTATGATTTTTTTTATTATGTTTGAGTGTTTGACCCTATGATTCCCCGCCAGCCCCAGCCCCAGCTCCAGCCCCCACTCCTACCCCCAGTGAGGCGCAGCAGGCTGCACAGGGGAGGCAGGAAGCCACATGTGAAGGCAATGCCCCCTCCCCCAGCACCCACCAACCCACCCGCCACAGGAGGGATGGGAGAGGGAGGCTTCCTAGACCTGAGCAGCTGGGGCTTGGATGAATTTTATGACACCCTGCTCCCCCACCCCATAGCCAGCCACCACCCTGCCTACCCCACTTCTGCCCCATGCTGGGCAAGTGGCAGCCCCATCACCCATCCACAGTGAAGTTATGGTGAGGGGCAGCATGGAAGGCCACCTGTGATGGCAACCCCCCCCCCCAGTACCCATCATAGGGGAGGTGAGTGGGCTTTCTGGACCTGAGGGGCCCTAGGAGCATGTGCAGTGACTGTGGTGCAGAGTGAGTGTGCTGTGGGGGGTAGGGGGGCAGAGGAGGGGTCCCTCCCCTGGAGCTTGCTGCTGCCAGTGGTGGTGATGGGGAGTCCTCTCTGGCCCTAGCCCTGGGGCAGCCTGTCTGCACCCCAAGTTCCTCATCCTCAGCCCTGCCTCACCCCAAAGCCTGCACCCCCAGCACCGAGCATGCTCCTGCACTGTGAACCCCTCATCCCCAGCCCCACCCCAGAACCCTCACCTGAGGGGAAAAACATGCAACTTAAATTTGGTGGTCAGTTTGGAGTATATTTAGCACAATATTTGATTATTTTACACCCTTCAAAGTATGTAACTGGTCATATACAGGTGTTTTCTCTGAATACTGTCTGTGTGCCTCAGTTTCCCCAATGCATTTCTTAAGGCTCTAGATGGTGGGATAAGGGAGTGTGATTGTTGTAAAGCCCTAGAGGGCCAGTGTGATGCTGTCTGCACAGAGAATGGCCGACACCCTGTCTCCAGGCAACTGATGGCCTGGGCCACTCTCCTGCAAGGTGCCAACTGAAGGTGTTTGGAGTATCATTGTATTTAGCACAATATTTGATTATTTTACACCCTTCAAAGTATGTAACTGGTCGTATACAGGTGTTTTCTCTGAATACTGTCTGTGTGCCTCAGTTTCCCCAATGCATTTCTTAAGGCTCTAGATGGTGGGATAAGGGGGTGTGATTGTTGTAAAGCCCTAGAGGGCCAGTGTGATGCCGTCTGCATAAATAATGGCTGCAACCCTGCCTCCAGGCAACTGATGGCCTGGGCCACCCCCCTGCAAGGTGCCAACTGAAGGTGTTGGAGAACAAAGAGATCAGGTGGCCTCCTAATGCCTGGAAAAGAGACAAAGGCCAGAGGAGGGAGTGTCAGTGCCTGTGCAGACTTCCGGGAAGCGCATGGTGTGGAAGGGGATGCTGGGATGCTTTGGAACAACTCCATACAAAGCCAGTCAGGACTCTGGGGGAGCCTCCTCTCTGAGCATACTGTCTCCAGAGCAAGAAGCTTACACCTTCCTGGGTCTGACCTCGGAGCATTCAGCATGCCCTTCCACACCATGCACTTTCCGCAACGAGTGTGCCCAGGCAGGTCCTGGGGCAACCAGAGGTCCCTGCACCCCAACTCCGCAGTCAGATGTGACTCTCAGCCAGACAGTAAAACAGAAGGTTTATTAGATGACAGGGATACAGTCTAAAACAGAGCTTGTAGGTACAGAAAACAGGACCCCTCAGTCAGGTCCATCTTGGGGGGTGGGGAGCCCAGACCCAAGTTCTGGGCCTCTCCCGATTTCCCCAGCCAGCTCCAAACTGACACTCCCTCATCTGGCCTTTGTGTCTCTTCTGGACAAGGAGGCCACCTGATCTCTTTGTCCCCAACACCGTCAGTTGGCACTTTGCAGGGGAAACTGAGGCACCCACACAGTATTCAGAGAAAACATTAAGAACATTCCCACTTTGTCACAACAGGTGCAACAAAATTTAATACCGTATATTGAAGCAGGCAAGTGCTGCTTCTGACTTTCCACTTTTAATTGACCCTTGTAATCTTGTGGTGCTAACGCATTGTAGCTTCATTTTATATCAGCTTACAGGGTGAGAGCGGCGGTGGGGGACCACCATTTTGGGCCCCACCAAAAATTATACGAACCTGCCGCCTATGGCTGGCCACATTCTGGTGTGAATCTTGGCAAAAACGTGGAGGGGCATGTGACCTAGTATGCCCCCCACCCACGTATTGCTTCAGGAAGACATAGTGCCAGGTACCAGGAGAGGTGGATCTGTCCTGGAGGCCCAGAGAGGGCAGAGAGTGCTGGGCAGGGACTGTCGGTCGGTCACCCTCCGTGTGTGTGTGTGTGTGTCCTCTCCCCGTGTGAATCCTAAAGATAAATAAAAAGAATCCAACTACACAGTATTTCTTTTTAACAAGGGCTCAGTCAACTTGATGATAATTTGAACATTTGTACTGCATAGTTCTGACTGATTGCTGTTGAACTCACTTAAATATGATTAATTTTACCAGGTGTCCCATATTCAGCATAGAGAAATATGGTCACCCCATCCTGAGCCCTTCGGTTTTACAGCTCTAGGTGTGGCCTCCGTCCTGCATGTCAGGATTTCTTCCAGGGCAGATCTCAATGCTGCATCACTGGACGGCACAGTTTGGAGACTGATCACAGGCTTTAAACTGCTGGTCCAGCTGCCCCAGCTAAGGCAGCTGCTTTGCTTGCTGCATCCTGCCACACAAACCTGCCTGTGCAGAGAAGGGAACTGCAGCCCTTGGTGCAAGCAGACAAATAGGGAGCTAGCTGGGAACAGCTTTGCCCCATCCACTCACACTCTCCAGCACTAGTGAGGGTTGGAGAAGCACAGGCCAGAGACAGGTTGCTACAATAAGCATTCGGAATTGATCCTCTGACGTTTCACAGACCTTTTTCCAGCCCTGTTAAAATGGAAATCCTGGTGCCACCTCTCCTATAGCACAACTATGGCCCCTCTCTGGCCTCCCCATCCTGGTCTGTCATTGGGAGCAGACCAGAGTCTAATAGCGCTTACATAGCACCATCTGCCCAGGGATCTCAATGTGCTCTATGAACATCTGTTACGTGTCCTGCAAGGGAAGTTACTGAACAGCATTCCACCCATTCTCCTCAGCTGCTGGCCCCCCCAGTGCAAGCTTCGCCACTGACATCATGCGACCAGGGCTTGACATAGATGACTTGCCCCAGGCCATGCAGGGAATCAGCAGGGGCACTAGGAACAGAACTCAGGTCTAACTGACTAGGGGGGCCTTACTCACAAGCTCAGCCACCAATGCCCAGCAAAACACTCAACACACCCTGACTGGGTAAGCTCCTGATTCCACTGTGAAGTAGCTGAGGGCCAGATCCCCAAAGGTACTTAGGTGCCTAACATTCATGGACCTTTGAGGATCTGGGCCTAAATTCCCAATGGAGGCACAGAGCAATTGAGTCACCTAACCATGGTCACACAGCAAATCACTGATCCATTCAGGAACCTTGGCTTTGATCAATGGATAACACTCCCTCTAAGTGCAACGTTTCTCAAATGCAGCCACCGTGGCTGCATGCGGCCACCAGGGGCTTTTCGTGCGGCCACAACAGACCCCTGGGCGGTGATGGGGATGGCAAAGCATCAGCCCCTCCCCTTCCCTCCTTATTGCTCCTGGATGCGCTGCCCTGCACTGACTCTGGAGAGAGGTGGGGCACAACGCTACAGGTGCAAGATGAGTTCTTGATCCACATTGGGGGGAGGGGGTTTGGGCACAGGCTCCAGCAGTGGGACTTCAGGAACCTGGCCATGTGGCCCCTGGCTCTGATCGCAGGGCAATAGGTACTGGACCCACCCCCCCAGCTCTGGCCACATGACCCTGGCCTCCAGCTGTGTGGTAGCAGGCGCTGGCTCCTGGCTCCAGTCTTGGGCTCCAACTGCACAGTAGCAGGCGCTGGCCATAGGCGCCAACCCCCAGCCACAGGGCAGTGGGCTCCAAGCACGAGGCTTTTGGCATCAAGCCCTGGCTCTGGCTGTAGGGCAGCAGATGCTGACCCCCGGCTCTGGTCATGAGCATCAGTTGGCCTCTGGCCCCCAGTTCCAGCCATGTGGTGGTGGGCACTGGCCCCGAGCTCCAGCCACATGGCCCTAGCCCCTGATGCTAACCCCCTGCCCCAGCTGCCTGGCAGCAGGTGCTGACGCACAGCTCTGTTCCCAGGCTCCGGCCATGCACTCCTGGGCTCTGGCACACAGCTCTGGGTTCTGGCTGTAGACACTGAGCCCTGGTTGCATGGCAGCAGACACCAGACCCTGGCTCTGGCCATGCAACAGTGGGGCTCATCACCACCCCCATCGCTCCTGTATCTATCCAGGCCTCCGCTGCCTTCCACGGCCGGTTATCCATCCCCGACCCAGGACCCTGCTGCCTTCCTGGCCTCGCATTCATCCTCCCCATTGCCTGGGCCCCCACTGCCTCCCTTGGCCCTGCATCCATCCCACCATTGCCTCTGGCTCTTGCTGCCTCCCCCCATCCAGGACCTAATGGGTTCTGCAGCTTGCTGAGAAAAGCGATATTAACAAACATGCAAGTATCACTTTTCACAGCAGACTTACTAGCTATCTGTGAAAAGTGATACTTGTATGTTTGTTAATATCACTTATCACTTTTCATAGCCTGCCAGGTAGCTACTAAGTGTGCTGAGATATTAACAAATATACAAATATCACTTTCACAGCAAGCCCCAGAACCCACTAAGCCCTGGATAGAGGGGCTGAAGGGGAAGACAGCATTATTTTTGTCAAGGCTGATTCCCCACTCTGGCACTTCAAGTGCAGAAGGTGGGGGCCCACAAGGATTTTTAAAAATTAGTACTGGCCACTCCAGGTTTGTATTAAATTCCCAAGGTTACAGCTTTTCTCTGACCTTGGCTTGGTAAACACTGCCACCACCCAGATGCAACCCCACTTTTATTTTGGAACCCAGGAAGGCGCACTTGGGAATTCCTTCCTGTGGGGTACCCTCATGCCATTTCAACCCCCCACCCCACCTCCAGTGGAAGAGCTGAGAAAGAAAACAAAGGAAATTTGCTGTTGCTACCAGCTAATTAAACAGCATATGCACAAACCTCTTAGGACACAAAACTCCAATCCTGTTCTTAAAAAAGGTAAATTTTATTAAAAACATAAAGAAAGAAAATACATCTGGAACTTAGGCTTTTGCGAGATTTTAAAAGAGCAATTCTTAAAATTAAGCACCCAAAATACCTTTCTTGGGGGTTCAGCTTAAAGGTTACAAGCAAACAAAAGCATCTGGCATTAGCACAGAGGATTCCACTAGCCATAAGAAATAAACAGACATAAAGCTAATCGTTAGGATATAGATATTCAGGCCTGTCTGTAAAGGCCTATACTTTAAGAATTTAGGTATGTGTTTATCATTTAGCTAGTTATAGAGATATAAAAGAAAGAATCAAAATCACTGTCTGCCTATGTAAGGGCCTTCTCTCATTGTGACAGTCTGAGGCCCTGTTCTTAAGCTAAGGCCTTTGGCTAAGCAGTGGGAGCAGCCATAAGCTGGGAAGCGTATGGTCACATCCTCACATTCCAAACTAGTCATATTGAAATAAGGCGATCTGGGGCTGTTAGAAAGGTGATCCAATCTATTACCTCCAGATAAAGGGAAGAGCCTAGAAGATGTAAAATGAAATTTAGTTTGATAGTTTTCTGTTTGGTAAGAACTCACTTATCAGTAGACACAGCTAGGAAACCCTTATGTCTTTATAGATATAGTTGTGAAATCCTCACTTCTGTATTGTTTTGTCACTATAGTTCCTACTTTGCTATTGTTTATTTGCAGGTCTTTGTCTGGTTCTGTGATTGTTTCTGTCTGCTGTATAATTAATTTTGCTGGGTATAAACTAATTAAGGTGGTGGGATATAACTGGTTAGCTAATCATGTTACAATATGTAAGGATTGGTTAGATAAATTTCAGTAAAATGATTGGTTAAGGTATAGCTAAGACTATTACTACATAAATTAGGGGGAAACAGGAAGTAAGTTGGGATTTGAAAATAAGGAAAAAGGAACTTGGATTTAAGCTTGCTGGAGGTTCACCCCAATAAACATCGAATTGTTTGCACCTTTGGACTTTGGGTATTGTTGCTCTCTGTTCATGCAAGAAGGACCAGGGAAGTGAGAGGGTGAAGGAATAAGCCCTCAAACACTAATCACACATGATCTATGCTCATACCTGGCTTAAAGCTTCTCATAGCATAACTGCTCCCTGTTCCCCTCTTTCCCAGAGAACAACAACTGAGACAAAGGGGAAGTTTTTCCTCATTTTTAAAAGTTCCAGCCTTCCCATTGGTTCTTTTGGTCAGGTGCCCACTCCCTTTCCTTTACCTGGGGGACTTTGTTAACCCTTTACAGGTAAAGCAAGCAGAGAACAGCCACCAAGAGGAGCTTTATAGCTAACTGACTGGGTGTCCATAAAGGGAGCTCCCCCCCCCCCCGGCTTCATTTATCACAATTTTTGTTACTGAGTCTGCCCAAAAAACCTACAAATATACATTACAATGATCTGGATGTGAATCTGTGCATATTTAATTGTTTTTTTCCTAAAGTTAATTAAGTATTTTAGGGAAAAAGTGTCAGTGTGACCACCAGTGAGAGTTAGTGACTGCACTCAGAGGCCACCAAAACTTTTGTTATGAGAACCCCTAAGCTAGTGTATTTACTCCTACCTCTTTGAGAATTCCCTCCTTTTCCAAATATAATCTCTGCTAAGGGATTGTCCTCTGGGAAGAGGCCTCCCTCCACATCTAGTTAGACTATAAGCTCTTTAGTGTAGGGACTGGCTGTTCTGTGTCTGAACAGCACCCAGCACAGTGGAGTCTGCTACACTTGGATGGGTTGGTGGCATCAGGACTTGAACCTAGGTAGTTTCAGCTTCAATTTCCCCAACTTCTATGCTGTTGGGAGCTACTATTCTAAAGCCCCCAGAGTAGCAAACAGGCCACAATAATACCTGCACATAACAGGTCTTTCTTAGGTCCTGGTCCCCAACTTTTGCCCAAAGAAAAGTGGCAGAGACAATTTACCAGGAACCTGCAGGCCATCCTTAATAAGCAGCAACTGAGATAGCCCTCCCTGCGCCTCACCTGCCCAGTGACCTGTAAAGACTACAACTCCCAGGATGCAATGTGTGAAGCTGCTTGGATGAGGATCCACCGTGCATGCTGGGGCCTGTAATCTGCATTAGCCCTGCCTACTTATTAAAAGGCAGACACGGCCATGGGCTGCATTGTAGAACTAAGGGGCTACTCTCTGCTATGCAGACTCCCCACCCGAACAGTGACGCTGGGCTCTGGGGAGCAAGTCCATGCCAAGAGGAAGTCTCATTTCTTAATGAGTTATTTGAGATGCTGTTCTCCTCAGCATGCCCTCCAGCACCCGCCTCCCCCTCAGATGGAAGGCTGAACTCTCCCTGACCCTCTGTGAGAGGAGAAAGAGACAACACCAAGACAAAGCAGCTCTAAAAATAGACCAGCTGGGACCTGCAATGGGCTTGTAACAGAACAGAACAGGAGATCCCCCAGCCCTAGCCTTGTGCTTCTGCTGTTAGCAAGGGAAGGAGTGGAAGAAGGGGAAGAGGTGATGCCCTTTCCCCCACCCGGAAGGGATTTTACTGTGAGCTACAGGAATGGGTAAGGCTAGGGTGACCAGACAGTAAATGTGAAAAATCAGGATGGGGGTAGGGGTTAATAGGAGCCTATATAAGAAAAAGACCCAAAAATCAGGACTGTCCCTATAAAATTGGGACATCTGGTCAACCTAGGTAAGGCTGACCAGTCTGAGGAGGTATGCAGTTCTCAAGAGCTCATTAGCACAAGGCAGCACTGACCTGCTGGTGCAGTCAATAGGAGTCTAAGGCCCTGATTCAGCACAGCACATAAGCTTATGCAAGTTAAGTGCGTCCTTAGGCGCTTTGCTAAGAACAGCCTTAAGAAAGACAGGTCCATTACAGAGAGGAATGCCTCAAATCTGTGTCTTGTAACTCTCCAGGGCAGAGACTGTCTTTTTGTCCAGCTCCTGGCACCATGGATCTGTTCCGACTGTTACTGTAACACTGATGGTGATCACCGTAAATGGTTTCTAGCGACACTTGCTGGTGGACTTAGGAGTCCACCTCTCCCACAACTTGACTCAAATTCAAATTATGTTAACACCATAAATTCTCCCAATCCAGGAGCTAGCAGTCATGGAGTGACGGGTCTCGAAGAAGGCTGTCAGACCCAGAGGGTGACAGCACGTTTAGACCCAGATGGGGTCTCGTACATTGGTGGAATGGCACCTGCATCAGAGATCAGTCTGACCCCCAGTAGACACATGTTGACTCTGAACTTTGCAGCACAACACTGTAAAGTCCAGGCACCCCCGTCTCCATGTCTGCTCTGCACTGGTTATTAGGAAGCCTGTCTATGCAGGGTCATGCAGGGCAGGGACTGTGAAGAGTGAAATCATGATACTGAAAACACAAATCCCTGTGGCTGCAGCCGCGCTGCCTGGGGCGCTGAGCTAGCTCAGCAAGTTGGGCCCCGCTCAGTAGCTCAAGAGGAAGCTGCCACAAGGGGGGTGCCTCAGGGCGGAGGGGATGAGTTGCCACGGGGGGGGGGACCTCAGGGCAGGGGCGCGGGGCAAGGTGGAAGTTTCGCCTAGGGTGCGAAACATCCTTGCAGCGGCCCTGGCCGGGAGGAGGTAGTGTGTCATAACAGATAGTTAAGGGTTAACAAGCTCAGTAACCTGATGAACACCTGACCAGAGGACCAATCAGGGGACAAGATAATTTCAAATCTCTGTGTTCCTTGTTGGGTCTTTGTTCTCTTTTTGGATCTAAGAGAGGCCAGACATATTCTTCAAGTTCTCCAAGTTTCCTGAAGTATTTTCTTCTATTCAGCCTAGTGAGTATTAGAAAGGCAGACTAGTCTTATAATTTGATTTCTACATTTGCAATTGTGTGTTTGCTGAAGAAATATCTTTATTTCTGTTTGCTGTTACTTTGATTATTCTGAGAAAGGAGCGGGGGGGAGAGCCTCTCCAGGTTTATAAGTTAGACCCTGTATTTTTCCATCCTGGTATTACAGAGATAGTGTACTTTCTTTCTTTCTTTCTTTTTAATAAAATCTTTTCTTTTTAGAATTTGATTGATTTCTTCCTTGTTTGGATTTTCAGGGGAAAGGGAGGGGGGGGAAAGTGAATCCCTCTTTGTTTTGATTCAAGGAATTTGAATCCAGGTATCTCTCCTAAGCACTAGGAGAGGGGAGGGGGAAAATGGGTTGTTTCCCTTTGTGTTGAGATTCAAGTTTGAATCTGTGTTCCCCAGGGAGAGTTTTGGGGGAACAGGGAGTGTGTCAGACACTTAAAACTTGACTGGCGGCAGCAAGAACCAGATCTAAACTAGGATTTTAGTTTAGAGGAGTCCATGCAGGTCCCCATCTTGTGAACGCTAAAGTTCAAAGTGGGGAATAAACCTATGACATAGTGAAAAAAGGCTTCAGCAGTGGGAGCTGCCAGAGCCTCTCCCCATTGCCTCCTCACTTCCAGTGCTTTACATGGCTGCTGGAACCTTTGCTGTGGGAGGTAGAACAGCAGTGTAGATGGAGGAGGTGCTGCTTGGGCATGTAGGGTGTGTACCCTGAGGTTCAGGCATGGCTTTTCTCACCTAAGCCATGCCTCACAGTTTACACTGCTATTTGTACCAATGCTGCAGGGGTGTACCGCTGAGTACTCTCCATGCTACTGTAATATTTGTGCAATGTAGCCATAACCTCAGAGCCAGGCCTCAGTCAACACCTGCATGCACCCAACTGTGAATAGTTTGGCCCTAGCAAAATGTTGGGTGCATGCATAGGTGGCAAATTAGCCCACATTTTGGCCCTATGCATCCTGCATGATTATCATACTCTGCCTTCCAACCACGTCTGTTCTGTAGCAAGATGGAAAACAGCAGCAAGTAATTGCTATAAAAATTAGCACAGCACGGGAAAGGGGGAGCAGGTTGCTGAGCTGTGCTCTGCTTCCAGATTGGCTTTGTAAGTTTCATGGAATGTCAGACCAGATACTTTATTTACCAGTTATGGGGGCCCTCTGCCTGTTATTTTAATGGGAGCCACCAGCACTGTTCCCAGAGAGAATACAGCTGGGAGGAGTTCAACAGAAGCTAGGCTGGGATTTTCAATGGAGTGAGGCACTCATCTCAATGGGATTTGAGCACCTAACCCCTATAGGTTGTTTGGAAAAACCCAGCCTGAAGGCCTCTTTTCCAGAGCCCAAGCCACACTTTAAAAACCAACAAAGAAACCCATCCCCATTCCTCAACTGTGAAAGCAGAGACAATTATTCAGTGTAAACGATAAGGGGCTTAAATTATGCATGGAGCTATTTGCATTGAAGTGCACCGTTTAGAAAAAGTCATTACAGTGGCTCCCACAATCCCGTGGCTGGCTGCACACACACCATAGTGACGCCACGTAGCTCTCCACACACGGAGACAGATCTCTGTCGCTTCCCCCTGCTTCTATAATGAGAGTGTTGACTGGCACGTCTCCTGAGACTGCCTTCCCCAAGAGGGCTCCCTCAAGCAATATCATGGTTGGATGCTGCTCTCTCGCGCGCTCAGTGGTTTTTCACATGATGTCCCTATTCTCCTTCTCCCTACAAGAAGAGTTACAGAAAGCAGCCTTAGCTACTGCCAAGTGGGCTGGCTTGTAGCCCAGTGCAGTAGATTTAATCCTTCCTTAGCTACGTTAGTCTTGTAGATGATTGGAATCAAAATTGGATTGGGAAAACCATACCTATGGAATGCAGCTATATGTTCTATGCTCCCTCTACTGGCTGGTGCACATGGAGGATGACAGCCTACTACTGCCATTAGCTAATGGAGTTACTTCTTCAGCTCCCATGATATAGTGCAGTGTTGCTAATGATCTGTGGGTCAAACCCTGCTGATGACCTACAGGGGTTACACTTGCTTCTGGAGGCGCTAGAAAGCACAGGAGAGTGGCTATCAGACTAAAGGAAACCGAGCCTGACTGAAATAGCCCATGCACTCTCCAGCCACTTAATTGTGTGCTTATTAAAAAGAGAGCCCCATGCCACACTTGACACCAATCAGAACCTGTGTGCATGGAGCAATAGTAATTAAAACTGAGGGCAAGTTAGCATTGATGAGCAGCCCTGATGACTTCCTGGAATTAAAATACATTTCTGGTGCCCAAAGGGGTTTGAGGGATTCAATTTTGCAACTGCAGGGACATAGTACATAGATTTACTTTGGAGTATCACAGCTTGTAATCTAGGGACTCAGAACATAGGAAGAGTTGGAGCATCCTAGATCATTAGAAGAAATACAGCAAACTGTATTTGATTGGAAAGGTTGTTTCCCCAACATGTGCAACCACATTTCCAATCTGATCTGTGAACTTTACACTTTGATCTATGAAACAAATGAATGGTCAGACTGGATCCGACCGTGTGTCTATCTAGCCCATTAACCTGTCACTGACAATGGCCAGCAGCAGATGGCTCAGGGGACAGTGCAAGAAACCCATGGTGAAGTTATGGAGTAACCTGCCCAGGGGAAAGTTTCTTCCCACCCTATGGGAATTGGGAGGTGGAAGCAGGTGGGTTTTATGGCTAATCCAGAACTCCTGAGGGTTTGGGTTTGTTTTTTAAAAAATTTTCTCATGTAGCTCTGGAGGTTTGCTATCCACATAAACATCCAATCTTTAAAAAAAAAAAAACTCCTGCTAAGCTCTCAGCCTCAGTGATGTCTTGTGATGAGTTCCACAAACAAATTGCAAAAAAAAAAATTATTTCCTTCTGTCAGCTGCTTTTCAGTTCCACTGAATGTCCTCTTGTTCTTGTATCAGCCTGAAAAGTTGCTCATGACAAGAATGTTACATGGCTCAGGTTTGCTTTGTGGTAAATGGTCAACATTTTAGCTGAATTTCCTTACTTGGGGCTGTTTTCAGCTTGTGATTTATGGTGTTCTCCAGCTGAGATGAGACAATCCAAATAACCTCACAACTTCATCCATCTTGGATGAGCTGTAAGTAGACTATTAATTTGGCCCTAACGCCCAGATTGACAAAAGTATTTAGGCCCCAAAATGAAACATTCATCTCTGCATCTGCCCAGGTGGTGATGGGGCCTCCTGAGAGTTGTAGTTCTGGTTCCCTCATGCCCCCATTCTCCTATCTGGGCCCAGCTTCCTGACTGGACTACAGTCCACCATGTCACCTCATGCACATTGTAAGTCTGGCTCCCTCACACTCACCCTTCCTCCACTATGGTCCTTGCTTCTCAGCTGGATCACATCTCCTGTCACAGTGTGTCACTGGCATTTGTTTCAACACTAAGAAAGGGTCTCACACACTCGCTTCTGATTGTGGTGTATTAATTCTCACTCCCCTAAGGAAATGCACACACACAAACCAACACCAAGGAAACAAAGCACAGAGAAGAGTTTGGCTTCCTGTAGGCACAGGATGGGGAGTCCCCTTATCAGTGCTTGGGAAGTCTCCCCTGCCAAGCCGTTGAATCAGACTCCTTCACGGGAAGTTACTGAAGACAAGGTGGCTTTAATTCAATGGTTTTGTTGCTGCTTTGATTGGAGGGAAATAAACAAATGCAGCTGAGCCTGAAAGCCCATGCACTCCCCACTGGCTCCCATCAGGCCTTCAAGCGGGTCAGCATGGAGACATGTTGGAAGACATGATCTTCCTCTCCCTAGCAGTGCAGATGTTACCTACTGTTAGAAGGTGTTATATCCAGCACCATGCCTTGGGCCACAGAGGATGTGGCTCATTTGCAGCCACCAGCTACAGGAACTGATGTTTTGACTGAAGCTGCAGATTTGCAGCCTTTTAGGTCCCTCGTTCAATCCCCAGTGTTGCCGAAGATAGGAGATTTCACACTAGCCTCCCTCTTGCCCTTGTGTTATCTACATGGTGGGTGCTTTTTACCATTGGGAAGCTACCTTGCTGTCTTGCTTCCTTGGGGAGCAAGGGCAGAGCTGTTCCCCCATCTCCAATCCTGTTGGCATCTTCTGCAGCAGGACTCTAAACCTTTCTGTGGCATCTCACCAGCCCCAGGGAGATCAGTGGACAATCACTAAGGTGACTTGTCCTTCCAGCTAAGCCCCCAGTTTCATAGCACCAACCATCAGGATGACCAGCCCAGCACAGAAAAGGTGCAAGGTAAAGGAAACCAGAGGGGACAGAGTAGTACTTATCAGAGGGGTGTATCAGTACTCTGTTTATCATCATCCACACCCATAGCCTTTCCAAATACATTTTCTTATCTTTAGGCCAGTCCCAATGTCCAAAGGAGGCAGCCTGTGACCCACCCTCCCCAAACTCAGCTTGTGCCCCACCCTCTCCAAACTCAGTACCTTTTCTCTACAATGATTGTCTCTCCTCCTGGCCCTTTTTGGAACTGTTTTCCCCCTGGCACCACAGCTTCTTGGATACCTCACCTCCTCTGCATCTGGAATGAGCTGAGTCTAGCTTATCTAGCCCCCCAGGCCCCGCTCACTCCCAGCAGCCTCTGAGAGGATTGGTTCATTGAAGCCAGCTAGCTGGGTTTTTTCTTCTCACTCTCACACGGTCCCAGGTCTTTTAAAACATCCGAGAGCTGAAATGCCCCAGAATGTAAATTCCCCATTCTTGGGTCTCAGACCCAGAGCATTTTAAAGGGTGAGTAACAAAGGAGATAAGACTCCCCCACTCTCCTGGCCAGCCCTCCCACCACCAGCAGCAGGAGAGGGTCAGAGGACTGGCCAGCTATTCCCAGAAGATGTGGAAGAAGGTCAAAAGCCAGAAAGTATCTTTATTAGCCTTGACATTAGCAGAGCCTCACCTATGCACAGGGCCCCATTGTGTTAGGTGCAGCACGGACGTGTAACGAGAGCTCCAAAGAGCTTCCAGTCTAAATAGACAAGACAAAGGGTGGGAGTGGAAACACTTTGCAGAGCCAGGAACAGCACGCGGGTCTCCTAAGCCCCAGTCTAGTGCCATGGCCACTGACCCAGGCTGCTACACAATGTACAGCCCGTGCCAAGGGCAAGGCTGTGAGGTTTGTGTGCGGGCGGGGGTGCACATAGGTTGGAAGGACAAAGGCTGCGTGCACAGAAGGCCAGGCTGGCTGGTCACCCAGGTTTGGGAGGAAAGGGGTTGGTGCACCAAAGGCG